>NC_080641.1:28692886-29036636 GCF_027579445.1 Ammospiza nelsoni
CAAAGCATCATTTGGGTGATAAATGAAACAGCCAGCAGCTGTCTTGCTGCTAGCCCTGTCCCCTTGCACACTGGCTGACCTTTCCAAGGACTTCCAAGGAAAGGATGAAACAATCTGGTGATTTGCCTTTCTAGTAATGTGTAATCTTTTTTTTATGTTTTGAGGTTAAAGTGCCAGTGTGTAGAAAATCTGTGTGAAACCTTTTTGTGTTAGTTTGCTCTTTTCAGAGCTGAACTCTCTCCTTTGATTAAGGAGAGAAAATGCTTAAGAAGTTTCAGGGTCAGGGCTGAGCTTGGGGATAAGCAGATGAGCCACAAGAAGGTAGAGCTCGACAACCACATTTGCATTGTAAGAGTGCTCAAGAGTCCCTGAGATTCAGCAGCTCACCCAGCCAGAGTCTTAAAAGGAAAGAAGCTTAAAAATCAGACAGAGCCCTACAGCAAGGTCTCCTAAATGTCATGTGAGTGTCCAGCATTCACAGACAGACACCATGAAATATGAAAGTAAGGAAATAAATATTATCAATATCATTATGGAGCTGTTGTTGTGCTTGAACAATTAATGCTGCTCACATCACACTTAGAAGTAATCTGCAATACTAGGAATCATTTGTTGTTCCTGATGGCTTGTTGGTTTAAGGGTTTTTTTTTCTGTTTGAGTTGGGGCAATTTAATCCTTGAAAAGTGCTTGCAAATTCAGTTTGGACTGTAAGTCACAACCAATTTTCACCAAATCAGTTTACAAGCCTCTGATATATGTCTTCACTTATTGATAAAACACATACTGCTTGAAGTGGATTTTTTTGTTTTGTTTTGTTACTTCTCTCCAAACCAAAGACCTCCCTAGGAAAGTGTTGCCAGGTAAATTACTAATGTGTGTCTTGCAGACACAATTTCAGGAATGTTCCAATTCCTGTTTTCCTTTTTTGTCCTCTCAGTAGGTTTATCAAAAGATGACTTGAAGAGGTGGAGTCTGAGATAAAAGAGAATATAAATCAGATTATGAAAGTATATTCAGGGGCCTTTCCTTAACTGTTCCAATTCTGTAATATATTTTACCCCAGGAAGTAACTTGATGGGTAAGCCTTACATCATACTCAGAACCACTAATTTTGCCTGAATCCCATGTTAAAAAGGGGAATTATCCACTCTACAACTTTATCCTCATCATCTGACTTGCATTTTAAGAGGTAATTCATCTTTTCCTTAGTCTGCCTCCAACAAAGGTGTCACCTGTTGTGTAGTTTAAGGGCTGTGTAGAGATGACTCAGAGCAATAAGCTCTTTCTCTTGCAATTCTTTGGAAAGGGGATTTTCTTGACACTCATCCCACCAATTAAAACTCCACTCCAGCAGAATGTGGTTCTGCCATCTTTATCTTTCCAGATTGGTTTCCTAAGGAAGTGAGAAATATGACATTACATGCTCCATATGTCTGTTTTTCTCTGTCACGGCCCTCCTGCCCCCCCTGCCTACCCAACAGTGTTAAAATCTGCTGATTTATTTTAACCACAAGTGAAAGAGTGGAGTGCTCTTTCCAAAAATATCAAGCTGCTAGAAATGTCATGGAAATCAGAGGCTGCATAACATCAGACAATTTACAGCACAAACTCACTCTTGTTAGACAGCAAAGAAATTTAGCCTTGGATGTTCATCTGTAGGAAACCAGGCTTCACTTGTTCTGCTGCTCCTAGAAATACATGTTTGTATTATGGGGAACAATTATGTCCAGAGATCACATTTTGCTATCATGCTTGTGTTTAAAAGTTAATTCCAACTGTCAACACTTCAATTTGCAGCCAGAAACCAGGAGTGCTCAGACCTCCTCTCAACATCAATCTGCCCCAAATCCTGGGAGGTGTTTCTTCTTTGTTTTTGGCTGCAACACTCTGCAGGTCTTCATACAATTTTTGTCATTCACAACCTCATTCTAGCTCTGAAAGAGCCATTTTGCACTGTCATTCCCTGCTTTGGATAGCTAACTTCCTCCTGGAAAGCTTTTCAGTGCCTTTCCAGTAATGGCAGGGGAATTATGCACGTTGTGTTTGGCTGTTTGGCTTATTGGTCCTAGAAATGTAGACTTATGTGGCTCCAGTACTTTCACTAAATTCCAAGTTTTAAAAGCAAGTTCTTTCAGCTATGTCTCCAAATGGAATTCTGGGCTTTTCTTGTCATGTAGGGCACTGAATAAAAATGCAGGTTCTCTCTGTTAATTCAAAGAAAGCCAGAGAAAGGATTTTGTCCAAGCAGATGCTGTGACAAAATGGAACAGACAAATCATGTTAGACCCTATCTAACATTATTCTGATTCAGGCTTTGTCTGTTTTCTCAAAGCTGGCATACTGCCAGGTTAAACATCCTAATATGTGCCTATGCAATGGTGAATTTGTATTTGTTCTCCATCAGAAGTACTGTTTATAGGAAACCTAGTAGTGGGCATCAAGGTTGGTGGAATCATGGTCCTACCAGGCTTTTCTTCAGTTACATCTCTGCTTCTAAAGGCTTTCAGTCCAAGGAGTGACTCCTGGCACTGCAGAGAGAAAAGCTCAAATCTATCCTTCTCCAAAGTCAGTGTGCCTTGTCCAGTGCTTCACAGTAATTTCTTGGTCCCTTCTGAGCCACATGTAATATCTCTCTAACTCTGAGATACAAAAATTCCTTTATTTGCTTGTTTCAGGTAGTTTTGCATGAAAAAAGCTACAGATTGTGTGGTACTCAGTAACAGTCACCATGTTTTTTTCATTAAGGATGTTTCATCTTGGGGCTTGGAATGAGTGAAAGGTTTCCCTGGAGAGTGTCTAGAGAGCTGGACAGCATGCTCCTACTTTCTTAATGGCAGGGCTTGCTGCAAAAAGCTGCTTCTAGAGATGCACTGAGGTTTTTCTGAAGGAATTAGCTAGACCAGTCCCAAAGAGATCCCAAGGGAAAGCACCACAGACAACTGAAGAAGCAGGATCTGACAGTAAACCAGGGAGCTCAGATATTTGGCAGTGTAGATGTTCCTACTGCTGTTATTTTCAAACCAAATCTGTTCTGTGTTGTGGAGCAGTGGGAGATGACTCTGGGCATGCTGCTTCTGTTCACAGCAGGGCTCTCTTGTAAGTACAGCAAGGGGAATTTTAAGTGATCTGCAGGATTATTCAGTTAATTTTTGGTGAGGACAGCTGGGTGACTTAGGTCCTCTCAGCAGGGAGCAATGTATGATTTCACTCTGCCAATAAGACAGGCACTTTGCACTCATGGTGAGACTCTGCAGTGATTCTGTGACTGTGTTTCCAAGAGACTGCAGAAAAATGGTAGGAAATGGAAGATTTCCTGCAATAATGCAGGGGATCTACAGATGGGACTTTCACTGACATCAGGGCAAAATATTACTTTGAATTTGAGCTGAAATCAGATGCCATGATGGAGACATCTTGACCTATAAACTTCATCTTTGACCTGAAGGGGTTATTTGGCCCAAAGTGCACTGGGGTTCACAAAGGAATTGTACAGGAAGTGTTTTAAACATAATCAGGTTATTTTCATTCAAAGCCACAGCAAGTGGACTTCTACCTCACAGATTTATCATCCAATTAAATGCCCTCTCCACCCCTTCTTAAGGGAGAGAGACCCTTGCAGTTGAATTTCCTTTTATTTGCATGTGCAATGCACTAAATGACTATTAGAAAATTAGGGGCTAGATTTAGGATTTAGGACATTAGAATGCTCAGAATCAGCACGACTCCATGGCAAATTAAAATGCAGCATCATGCCAAACAGTTGGGACCTGCTCCCTTGGTCCAAGTCAAGTCATGTTGTAACACAGGGCATGTCCTTATCTTTTATTTGGAGGTGTGGGGCTGAAAAAATATACCCTGCTGTCTCACACAGCAACTTGAGTGCCCTGAGAGCTCACTGAACACTGATGCTATACATTAAAGCCAGCAAGAACCTCGCAGAAGAATTCCAGCCTCATGGGAAATATTATACACAAGGATGTTTGAGAGCTAGGGCTGAAGGGTTTAGTTTGATGTCTTAATTGGGACCTGATGCACAGCTGCCACTGGGTTTCTTTGCTCCCTAATGTTAATTTCTTTTGCTTGGCAGATACTCTGCAGACAAGCAAACCTTCAAAAACTGAGGAAATGTGTTCTAGGTGAGGGTCTAACAGGTTACATCCCAGAAACCTCTGAAGGATGCGCACACTTAAACAGACTTTCCCACTGAGCTATTAGTAGTCTAAAGTCAGGCAGAGTTTTCTTTGGATGAGACATACATTTCTGTCCCTCTCCTGATCTCCAGGCCCAGTCCAAGAACACTTGGGTAAATTTTTTCTCCTTTTACAGAGTTCTGTGACCTGCAGATTTATAGCTGCTTCAGAGAAATGGGTGCCAAAATGACCATGGCATATTGGGAAATTCCATTCTGCTGAGAGAGTGCAGATTTTTCAGGAGATGGTCAGAGCTAGTCCAAGACTTTGAAGAGAACACAATCAACTTGAATGCCAACTTCTTTATTTTTTTTTTTTTTTTTCCCACTCCTTTTCCCAGAAAGCCTAGGAATTGATTTTCTGAATTTCTTATGCCTACATGATGATGGTACAGGAAGGAACACAGAGAATTCCTTGTGTTTGCCATTAGTGGAAAATTGTTTGCATCATGAATGATCAATATCTGTCATATGAGAGAGGGTTTTTCAAGGCTGGCTTTCAATCTTCCTTCAAAATGCTTCCCCTTGCCAGATTCACCACTGAGCCCAGCACCATGTGGATGTCTGAATGATAAATACGGAGTGTGGAAATTCACCTGCTCCAAAGTCATTGTGTCTAAGTGACAAGTAAGTGCAAAAAGAGACATTGTCAGACAGAATAAACCTTCAAAATGGAAAAGCAAAGCACAGAATTCAGGGGAAAATCTCTCTGCCTATGAGTTAGACTTACCCTAGAGAGATTCTTTGCCTGCAGCCTCAACATCTGGCTGCTCTAAAATGTTGGTTTGGGGCCATTTTAGTAGTTGTCATCCTCACATTGTGTATTCCTTATTTCCACAGAAACATTCTTCTGTCTTGACTATTTTGGTTTTAGTGCTTCCTGGGGTCATATTTTCCCATATGACTTGTGGCCTGGTCTCCTCCTTGTTCCTCAGTGACAAAAAGGAGATCAGAGCTTGGGCCTGCACCAAGTCTCCCCAGAGTACTCTTGGCTTTGTGTCCCTTGGAACAGTTTCATTCACCCAAGAAGTAGTGATACTTGCTTTTTGCCTTTGCTACCACAAAAAAATGACCACCCCAGAGTAAGCCTCTTCTCCAAAAGAACCAGACTGTTTTATGAAGTCCTAGAAATATGGACCTGTAAATGCCAGCTGGCTTAATCCGCTGGAGTTTGCTCTAAGTCTATTTTCTTCTTCTATACCATATCTATAGTAATGTGTCCAGCCTCAGTCTGTTTCTTGGCATTCTGTTGTAATGGGGAAAAGAAATTTACCAGAACACACTCTCCAAAGCACGGAATTTCTTTTAAATTTATTCTTTTAATAAAGTTGGAGATGAAAATTTGGGGAAACAATGGTGAAACATGTCCAAAATGTCAAACCATGGAGCAGGCTGAGATGCTGAGATCCAGCTGTGAAATTCCACAATGGATCTCCTCTCAGAGATATGCCAGAGAGGAGCTGGGCTCACAGCTACTTACAGCTTCAAGTTAACTCTACACTGGAATTTGGCACAAAAGGAAAAATGCCCCTTTTTCTTGCATTTCTAGCATTTTCCCAGCAGGGACCAGTGGCCAGTAGCCAGGTTTCAAAGAGAGCTATGATTGATGGGTGAATATGTAATTGGGAAAATATCTTGCTGCTTCCTCATGTCTAATTCCCAGTGCTTGTGAAGGCTGCATCCCAAAGTACTGCTGGGAATAAACAAATGAGTTTCCTTTCTTGGACATGTTGGTGCTTATGAGATGGACAGTTCAATGTGAAATCACGTCATGCTCATTAAGTGCTGATTTGACATTTGTATACAGAGGTACGTAAGCAGAGCTTCCCAAATAATCAGAATTCATAAAGACTCATTGTTAGCAGGGGAAAACAATGGTTTCCAGGGATCAGGTCTGCTGTGGGTGGAGATCCATCTAAGTCCTGGATGGTCCTCCTGGTGTCACTGAAAGTGGATCTTTCTGGATTCCTGCTGTGGCTAACTCCCCAGTGAGGTCGCATCCTCCTGGCAGAATGCAGTGGGGTGTTTGAAAATTGTACTGGGACAGAAAGTGGTTGATATGTAAAGGATAGTTCTGTTGCATTCTGCAATTGTTTTTAGTGTGTGGTTAAGGCTTCTGTAAGTTGGGTGGTATTTTATACATCAGGATTCTACAGGGGATAGCACCAGCATGGATGAGTGAAGCACCTGAACATCTGAATGAATGGTAAAAGACCAGGGACAATAAAAAATGAATGAATCCAGGAGCAATGAAAACTTTCTTGATGTCCATCTATTTTTTGAGGGCAGTTGGTTGATGGGTTGTCTCTTGCTAAAAGGAATAAATTTGGATGATTCTCCCCAAATCATTACATCTTCCATTACATTAAATGAAATGTCAAAACCATATGAATAAATGAAAAAACACACAGGAAGGAGCTATTAAGGGGTTTCCCCCCCATTCTGATTTCACTATTTCTGCAGTGAGTATTTGGACCTGCAATTTCTTTTTAACCTTCAGATTCATTGAGTGCCAATGATTGGTTGCAAAGCAAGAAAATGTTCAGATAGCCAGTGTTTTGCAGATGTTATCCATTGTTGGTGATGCTGTCTTGAGGTTAACTACAAAATAATAAAAAAGCAGCCTCAGAGAGAGTCAGAGAGCCCTTGGGAATGGTAATGCAGAGCAGAGCCTTTCACCCCGAGGTCAGCAGGTCAAACCCATTCCAGATTGGGAGTGACCAGCAGTGATTACATGTCTGCTTTCAGATTCACAGAGAGAAGTTGCAAAATGTTACTTTTATTAGTGCTACTGGAAGGCCATTAGTGCACCTATATAACAAATCCTGCTGGTCTGTGTGATTCTAATGTGACAAAATGTCAGTGAATAAATACTTTATACATGTCCACAAATATGGGGTTATTTACAGAACAAAAATCATCAGAGTTGTCATCATCTGCCCTTTTGTAGGCCAGCACAGCAGAAAGATCAAGGATGCAATTGACTACAATTAAGGACTTTATTCTTGCCCTTGGGGTCAAATTCACAGCTCCTGGCACAAAGCTAAGTCACTCTTCCTGGGTATTTCACTAGACATATTTATCATCAAAAAGTGTCCAAGCACCTTAACTCAAGGCAAATTAAACTGCACACAGATGGAAAGAGCAAATGGAATAAATGGATTCAAAGAGAAAAACAAGAAATAGCAATTAAAAAATGAAATAGCTGATAATACAAGAAAAACTCATCAGACTCTCTGAGTCTGTTAAGGACAGTGCTGACACACACACTCACCTTCCACAAGAAGCATAGCTGCAGGCAGTGCATTAGACATGTGGAAGGAGTACTGCATGAAGTCAAAGAAAATCTAAGATTCTCTTCCTCTGCCATAAATCATAGTGCGTGGGGATCTTTTTTTCTTCAAGGAAAGGTGGAAGATTGATTTTTTTCACTGTAGGGCTGCATAAATTAGCTTCTGATTTTCAAGAAATGGCCCTGTGTCTGAATTACGTGACACACATTATGTTGTCATTTTCAACATGGGCAGTAACACCTAAACCCACTCCATCTCACGACCCTACTCTCTTCTCTTGTGCCCCATCCCTTCTCCCTGATTGCTACTTTTCAAGCAATTTCTCCTAAGCAGCTTCTGTTCTTGCTTTTCAACTGAAATTTGAGGCTGTGAAAGATATTAACTTCTCTGAAGAGGCAGATGAATGAAATTCACTCCCACCATGGCCACAGATTTAGGAGGCCAAATATTTTGGTCTCCTTAAATGTACCCATACCATACAAAGCAACACTACACAGATATACTGAGCATAGCACTGGTATTCTAGTAATGTGATTGGATCAGACTGATTAATCTATCTAGAAGCTAAGCATGATGCTGACTTTGCACCACTGTGGGATCTGGTTTTGGGGATTGTGCATTGCTCATTACCTACAAGAAACCACACAAGATGAGGGAGAAATTAGTATGAAGGAGGACAACATAAAAAGTAATAAAGGCACAGGTGAAGATATGAGTTTCAGGAGGAAAAGGAGCGGGATTGTCAGAGCACAGATGGCATGCAAATCATAGGCTGCACGGAACCAGGAATTAGGAAATCTATTGGACTTTCTGCCATAAAATAGGTGGTGCTGATGGGCCATGCTGTGTGGTCAGTCCCGTCTTTGGAAACATTAATGTAGGGCCCAGAACTGCAGCAAGGTTGTCAGCTTTATAACCACTCCTACACCAGTGTTTGTGAGCTCTTCCTATTGCACATCTTGACCAAATACTGAGCACAAACTTTCACGGTTTGCAACAGCAGAGCAGTGATGGAATTGTTTTCTAACATAATTTTCATTGTAGAGAAAAAGAAACTTTCTCCATCTCAAGGGTTAAAGTAACTCTTTTGAAGACAGTGGTGCTCTAACAGTAGGGGCCTTGAGTCTGTGCCTAAACCACCTGCCTTTATTAATTATCCTCATCTATCACATCTATGAGGACAGTCTCTAAAGGCAACCTGTTAATTTTTGGTGCAGACTAATATGATTAATGGGCATCTCCAACCTAGCTGGTGGACCTCTCCCAAATTAATTTCATCCACTTCACCTCTGCATAAGCCCCACTGTAAGCCAAGCTTCACTATGGCCTGCAGTTTGCACTAGGCAATGGTCTGAAACATTTAGGGACTTTCAGGTGGTTTCCATCAAAGCTGGCTTTCTTTGAATCCACACCAGCTAGGAGCTGGCTGTGCCACAGCAATGGTATAAAAGAAATTGTTTGAGAGTAATGTATTTCCCTTCCTGATCTTAAATGAATTTGGTTTCTTCAGATCTTCAGGGTGGTGGATCCATCTCTGCTGAATCAGCCATGGGAACCCTGCCCTTTCTCTCAAACTCTGCAAGCCAGTGCTGCCTCTCCAAATCTGGCAGGACAAAGTGGTCATGCCCATGTGGCTGTTTCACTGCTCCAGCCTCAGCTCTGCCTAACTTCCCTTCCTCTGCTGCAGAATGGGCAGCTGTGTAAGGAGATTTTTAAATCTTGAGTTTAGAGAAGCACAGACAAGGTAGAAACAAGATTACAAGGTGACAGAGGTGAGGGGAGTTGACCCTACCTGAGAATGGAGGAAATGTGAGTTCAGAGTTGCTGCTCTGGGCTGCTGACCCTGCTCTGGGAGCTGTGGGACACAGGGCTGCCCAAGAACACCCCCTTTCAGCTCATTTCCCTCCCCAGCTCTCAGGAGCCAGTGCTGTGAAGATTTACATGTTTTATTATTGGATGTTACTCAGCCCTGTGGTTCTCTGCTTTCTGACAGAGGGCTCTTATGGGCTCTAGTAAATGTGGGAATAAAAATCTTTTGGAGGGCTTATTCTTTGTGGCTGTTTGCTGTAATAAGTGGGGCCTTTAGCTTAGGACTGGATTTGCACTGTATGGGAATGGTTGTGTTTGGTTGTTGTATTGGTTGTTTTTGTGCATTTTTGTTTGTTTGTTTGTTTGTTTGGTTTTTATGGGTTTTTTTTCTGTTCTTTTTTTTCCTGTAAGGTTGAGAAACAGAGCAAAGAATATTTGAATACTCCTTAGCAGGGAAATATGCTCTGCTTGGGTGAAAAACCTCATGAAAACATTTCTGTTTACACATGAGGTGAGGGACAATGGTAAGCCTTAATTTGTACCTCAGCGAAATGATAAAATATATCTAAATGGAGAATTACATGTTAAGTGGTGCCTGCTTGCTGTGGTAGCACATTCTCCCTTAACTGTCCATTGGATTAAACTCTTTGCAAGGAGAAAAATTCAATTTAGGAGAACAGCAATCCTCCAAGAAATTGAACGAACGTTTTTCTTTTAAATTTCATGAGTTCTGCAGAAAGAAGTCCCTCTGAGCCCAACATGGAGAAGATATCATTAGAGAAATGAAAATTAGTGGAAGTGCTACAATAAAACTGTTATATTGCATAACCATAAAACTTGATGTTGTCATGTCTGTTCAAAGGCTTGTCCCCTATCCTGAAACTCTTTAAAAGAGAAGATATTCCATTAAATTGAAGATTATTTCAATAACCTTCTGGTTATGCACTGCTCTGCCCATTCTGATTACCCTAATCTTGCTTCAGTAGGGGGTTAGAGAAATTAATTCCTGATATAATGTAAGAGAGGAAATCTTGTGTAGTGGAGGTCAGGGTGACCTGATGAGCTCCTTCCCCTACCCAATAAACATTAATTTTATGGTCAGAGGGAACTAAGTGTTGGGTGGATACCAAAGATACAAATGGAAAACAATGCCCCAGCCCCTCAGACTGGGCCCTTGAGAGTTTTTTGGTTTTTAAAATCAACAGAACTTGCTTAGCACTTTCTGGCTTTGAGAGCCTATGGCTGTGAATAATTCCTCTGGGCAACCTGACATCTCTACTATAAATTCCTATTCACAAATGGGTACAGCTGGTATCTACAGAGTGTAATTCAAGACTGTAAACTAACTATTTTACTGATACAGGTATTCTTTTAAAAGCTTCCCAATGGTTTAAAAGACCTTCTTGGCCATGAACTTGAGTAGGCAAGATTATAACCTTTTCTTCCACTCTAATATATCTGCTAGAGATAGCTCCATTTCTCCTCACTGCTAACTGGTAAACATCCTCTCCTTTGCAAGACAACTGCTGGAGGTGCTCCTTTTTGTGTCTTTGAGTGACCAGCTCTCCATATTTTTACCTTTTCCCAAACAAATATCTTTTATACTTTGGATTATTATTTCTCTGAACCATGATGATATTGAAGAACAGGATTTTTCAGCTTGTAAGGATTTAAATTTTTCCCCTTCTCTCCCCAAATATTTAGATAAATTGGATCTGAAATTATTCTCATTTAAATTCTTTAATAAATCAGAAGTTCCCTAGTCCCTCAAGTGCTGTGGGAAATTATAATCTCTCTGTTTTGTGAGGAAATGGCAGCCGCAGTTGTCTGCAAGAGCTGAGAGATGTCTCATTTTACAGAGCAGCTTCTCTGGGGCTCTCGTGATCCCCTGTCTGTAGGACAGACCCATTAACAGAAGGGCTACAGCCAAGGATCAGCACATTGAAGGTCTCCAGCCTCAGCAGAGACCCCCAGGAATCTGGGCACATTTCCATTGGAAGCTTGCCGTGGAATCAATAAAATTTCATTAAAGCAACACTGTGCCAAATGTAGCATATAAGGCTCAATGAAAAAAAAATTTCTGGCTCTCATAGTTTTCCCAGTACAATTCTCTGGCCCATACTTTCTATTTCTACTGCCTCCTTGCCCTTCCTAGTAAAATTAGCTGTTGCAGACAATGGCTGTAAACAAAAGGACAGCTAAACCATTACCCAAAAGCCACTAACTACTGCAGTCAACCCAAGTAATTCACAAATAATTTCAAAAAATTTATAGCTTGAACAAGTTTTTCCATAGTATTCAGTTATCAATTGCAGACTTCTCCGCACTACTAGTTTTAGGAAAGATCAGCCTATGATAGTTTTCTTTTTATGACTTGTAGTGCTAAAAGAGGTTGTGGAATATTCTGTCTTTAAAGGATGACTACTGCCCTGGGAGATCCCATCACAGTCCTTATTTGTGTTAGCAACCTTAGAAAAACCACAAATATTAATAGCAGAAATGCAGGTATAGAAGGATGGAAAAGGTATGAGAAGAACAATATTGGTCTGAATCAAGAGAACCTTCTTTACAAAGGGGAGAGAAAGGGTTGGCTCTTCTCTGAGCCAAAGTCTATTTTCCCAAAATAGGTTATCTGTTCTATAAACTATCTAAACTTTCTCTTATTAACAACATGGTATAACTGCTTTAATCTACAGCAACCACACCATCAAAACCCCTTACTAAATTCCATGACTGGAAGCTGTAACTTGTCAAATTTAGTCTAAAAATAAAATGCAGAACTTCAGTTTTGCAAGTAATTGCAGAACTGGAATCCTGTATCTGAAAGCATTGGGAATTGTGTCTAGTTTGGTGTATGGGTGCTAGGATTGAAATGTTTTGTGTTTTTTCTCTCAATTCAGATAAAAAAAATTATAATTATAGTGCAAGAAATCTGGAAGGACATGGGATTTTTATTTGGCTGGTGCTTTGTAGAAAAGGCAGATTAGAACCGTCTCTTCTAAATCAAAGATTTAAAGTCTATGAAATGTTTGCAGTACCCATGTTATGCAAACTGTTGATTCTTACATTTTCCAAAGCCCTGGGCGAATTCAGTCATAATATATCTTCACCTATTTGCTGAAAGGATCACTATGATCACACCAAGCAAGGTATACAGGGATAAAACAAGAAAGAAGATATAATGCATAAAAAGAAGCAGTAATTACTTTCCCCCTGAGTTTAACTGAATAAAAGTAATGGATCTTTTATTTTTTTACCAGTAGATATTTTTACAAATAGACTTAAAATATTTCTTTTTAGATTTGTGGCTCCAACAGCTGCAGCTGAAACCAGAAATCAGCAAAGCCCCTTGTTTTTATTGGCGCTGAAGTGGCTTGTTGAAAATGGATTGGATTACGGGGATCAATCAGCAGCAGGTCGAGGATGCAGAGGGAACTCTGCCAATGCAGCGGGCTGCCAGGAGCAGTGAAAATCCTTGGGCTAGTGGCAAGTCCTAATGTACTGGAAAATCCATTGTTTTATAAAGAGCTTTGGAGATAGGAAGAAGATTGAGTTGCAGAAGAATGCAGAAATAATAATAATACTATCCCAAGTTCCTGTTGTTCCTTTGCACGTGACTGAAAAGAAAACAAACTCCATGGAGATGCTGCCTGAGTGTAAGTCTAGGCAGTGCCAAGAGAGGATCAGAAATAGGACAGATGCTAAATCATGACCTTCCCTGAGTCATAATTTAGGAAACAGAACATTTCTGAATTTCAATAGCTGTCAATTAGAAATTTGCAAGCTGCTGTATGGTTCTGTCCTGGACAGTTCTGGTTTCTCCCAGAATGGTGTTGATTGTTGTTGCTTTCTGTTAAATGAGCTGAATAATCTTGTCATTGTTCTGGAGATAGTCAGTTCAAAAAATATTAAGTCTTGGTTAATGTTGGGATGAGCTGACACTCCTTTGTGTCCCCAGTTACACAGGAGATTCATTACACAACTTGCTGGGAACATTACCAAACAGGCTAAAATCAGAGTAATTAATAACTTCTGCATTCAGCTATGATGGTTCTGTCATATACTAATTGTAATATACATATATTCTGTAATATACTAACTAAGCCCCCTCACTGAGCTGAAGATACCTCATAGCCCTCTGACTTCTAAAGCCACACATGGCAGAGAGATGCTCATGAATCCTGCCTGGCCTTGTTGACTTAGGAATCAGATTTTCTAGATGAAAGACAGGCATTTGCTGACCTACACTCCTGAGTATTTGGGAATATCGACCTCCAGCTGGATGCTGAATAGAACAGTAGTTTGCAATTCCAAGAAATGTTTGCAGCATGTGGCTTGTTCTCTTGAACTTTGATCACATGGTGAGGTATCACAGATGTTTTCCCCAAATATCATCATTATTAAAAACAGGTAGCTCTGGTAGAAGCATAGAGGAGGAATGGATCTATCTGATGACAACGTCTATTCCTGTGTCAGTGGCAGGATATGGTTCCCATGGGACTCTGTGTCAGATATCAAATCAATTCTGTGCTTGAATTTGGCCAAACGTCTGGCATGAAAGGATTAGAAAATCCACTTAATGAGCATAGTTTATAACAATAATAAAAGTTTTCCAAACTTGGAAGCCTAATGAAAATCCACATAACAATCTAAGAAAAGCTGAACAGTGGAAAAAGTGAGGCATTTGAACATTCTTCCTCTTTCTGTGTTGGGCCCTGGTGCTCTTGGTGGGACTGGCTCTTAGATGTGCAAGAGCTGCCGTTCCCCATAGAGAAATGTTCTCCTTGTCTGCTTGCAAGAGACCAGATTTTACATTGCAATACCAGGCAGAGAAGAGAAAGTTTCAGAGGTTTGTTAATTCTGGTTTGAAATAGCAAACTCTTTGTGAAAGAATTTGAGAAGTAAGGCTTTTAGGGACAAATGGAAGTTTTTACTTCACAATTTCGTATCAGTGCTGACTCTTAAAACCTTGTAGATTTTTTTTATAGATGTAAGATTTTTTAAATAGCAAAAAAAATTGTTACTTTGAAAGGAAGATGTGGAATCTTTCTCTCTCAAATCTGAAGGCTTCTGAACATATTCCTCTCCAGAATAAAGTGCCAGCAGACTGGAACACAGTTTTTGTTCCTTTCCTTATTTTTGCTATCACTCAGCTGCTTTTTATGCTATAAATGGGACATAGAAGTTTGATGATTTGGGAAAGGAATGTCTATTTCTAGTTGCTCACTGGAATGCCTGAAACACTTTTGAACATTTTTGGACAGTAAAATAATATAATGCAGTTCAGATATCTTGGGATAGAAGGTTTAGAGTAGAGAGGATTATTTCTATTTTCCATAATGTCAGTTTTCTAAGGCTGTGATATCAGTGTCTCTCCCAAAATACAAAATATACACAGGACTGTGTTCTGTGGCTTGCTAAGTGGAGGATAGCCAGAAAATTGTTCTTTTCCAAGGTTTTGTGGTAGTGCTGCCAGAAAGAAGGGCATTGTGAGGGGTCTGTGTGCTGCTTGTGGAGGACTGTCTCTCAGACCATATTTCATTTGAACTGCTTTCTCATCCCAAATGCTCAGGGACATTTTCTGGAAGGGACTCATTTCCAAACAGTGAAGTACCTCACATACCCTCCTAGGACAAAGGGCAGAAACAGTGAAGTCTGTCTGCTGCCAGGATTGACTGATATTTTATTTTTCATATTCATAATACACTGTGGGCATCATTGGCTGTCACAGAATGGACCAGGACTCCACAGGTCAAAGCAAAAATCTTGCTTCTTGAGCTGGCAGAAGTGCTAATTTGTTGTCCCTCAGAAAGGAGTTAGGAATACAAAGCATATTTTATTTTAAGCCCTGAGTGAGCCACCTGTCAGGGTGTAGTAAACAGCCAAACCTTATTTACACCTACTGATACAAAACCATCATGTACCTGTATCCCATTTAGAAAGCTGTAACCATTTCATTAATTACTATTTCTTTTCCCTTTGCATTTCAGTCCTGAATAGCTGAACAGCAGTGTGATTTGGCCATCCTTCTGAAAGAGTATTTTGCAAACAAAAACCACTCTATGTTTAAAGGTTTAATTCACAGAGCAAAGTTTCAGATGGAAACACAACTTGTCTACGTGTGGTGGACAGTGTTTTAAGTGACTCTTCAATGGCTCCCATGACATCCTTTTAAACAATCAGAGGCACAATAAGCTGGTGATTTAGATGAAGAAGCTTCTTGTTGAAGAAATAGATCAATAGGATTTGATGGAAAAAGTCACTAATTTTTACTTCAGAGTCAACACTGATGATGTGACTGGAAACTTGATAGTTCCTAGGTTGGATTCTCAAGCATCTGATATATTCACATGCAAGATATTCATCTTTGCTCTGACACAGCTCTTCCTTTCTGCATTTCCCCCCTCTCTCCTAGGACTCAGGTTTAGCCAGCAGAAATCCACGTAGCTTGCATTTCATATTTCTCTTGCTCCAAAGAAAGAGTCAGCTTTGTTTACAAAAGCCAATTGATAAAATGTGCTTTCCAGGGCATTTACCAAAGAATAAAGACCCTAGGGATTTCATGATGGTGAAGACTTTGTGTTACAGGGATGCGCCCACAATTTTTCATGTCCTTTCCTAGGTGATGGAAGCCTCTGGTTTTCAAATTGAATGAAAATAGAGCATAACTATGTCTGAGTCTCCTGCATCCACCTCCTGTGCTCTTCTCAGCACTGAAAGGCTGTCAGTCTCTTTGGGATTTCCCCCTGCAGCAAAACCGTGAGGAGATCCTCATGTCCAAAAGAGCTTGATGCTGCACTTCTTGCAACAGCTTCTGGAGGGGAGAACATCCTCTGCTGTTTGCCCTTTGACGTTTAACACACCTATATATGTTTTTAGGGGCTTAGCCTAGCATGAATTTGTCTGCTAAATTCCTGTAGAAGCCATGAACAAACACAGGGTGAATCTGTATGTTGCTGTGGATCTGGGTGACATTGCGCATCTGTAAAGAGGCCAGAGACCCTGTGTCCTTAGCAGGATTTCCTACATGACAGGCTGAAACATAAGAAAAGTCCATGGTCTGGGTCTCTTTCCAATTTTTTCCCCCCTTGAAAAATTAAAAACATTGAAGTAATAAGGTCAGATGGGATGGTCACACAGGAGCTGAGGATATGAAGAGTTCAGTTTGCAGTCCCTACCCTGAACTGAGCATCTCCAGCAGGAATGACAAGGCTTTTGTTGCAGTTCCCTGCAAATGATCTTTGCTGATTCCTTTTCACTCAGCAGCTAAGGGAATTCTGAGGTTCCGGGATTTTTCATTTTAAGATGTGTGTTTTAACTGTTCACTCATATAAAACACAAACCTGGATGGAAAGAAAAGCATTGCAATCTATTATTTACTCTGTTAATTGTTTCAGACAGCCAGCAGAGAACTCATGCAGAGGGAGAACCAATCTAAATCACTTTTATGAGCAGAGATAGTCGGTAGGGAATTTTGGTTTTACTGTGCTGCAGTTGGATATTTGGTATCAGGCTTTTTAAATGGACTTAATCTCAGATTATGGTTCTCTATGGAGCCATTTGGGTCACTTTGTAATTGCCCAGCTTTCCACACTTCAGGTGATGAGAAGGACGTGCACAGGAGCAGCATTCCTGTACTCATTTGGTTAACGGAGTACAAGAATGGAGGAGGTGCCAGTTTGCAAGGACTGGGGTTAGGAAGAAAGACCAAAGTACACAAAACAATACATTTTTAGAACTCCTGATAATGATCCCTATGGACAGGGATGTGCTCTATGAAGTTGTGTTCCCTCTGGATGTATCACTGTGGTCTGGTTGGTTTAACTACATCCATGACTTCCTCTCTTAAAGCTCTTCCTTTCTTCCTCTCAATCACTCCTAAAGCATGGACAGGAGGGATAGACCATAAAGCAAATTTTTTGGCTGACTGTGATCAGCTAGCCTCAGGATTTATTCCTGGGAAAGGATGCCAGCAAGTGAGACTGCAACCAGAAGGAGCACCCAGGTAGGTACCTGCTTTGCAATCTAGCTCTGTTCCTGTGGCTTAGAAACTTTGCTGAATCCTGAAGTAGTCTTCAGGAAGACAAACAAAAAACCCAGAAAAAAACAAAATATCAAACCTGAAATAATAATGGAAAAAAACAAAGCAGGGTTTGGATCATGATTTTCAGTAAAACATACAAAGAACATGGAAGTTCAGTTGTACAGGCAAAAAATAAGAAGAGATAAATCCTTTTGGCCCTGTAAGTCATACAGAAGCTGTATATGGAGCTTTATTTTATTTTAGCTTTAAGGATCTAGGTCCCTAAATGCTCAGGTTTTCTTTCCTTTTCTTTTTCTTGTGTCCCATGATGTCCCTGAACTTGAGAAATTATTAGGGAGGCCCTAAACCAAGAGCCAGTGATGTTAGATTTGTTTTCACATGGACCAAAATAGACCAAGGAAAAGAACTAAACAAACTTGCCCTTTCCAGAAGTAGGGAGGCTCCTCCTTGATGTTTAATAGTGGTGTGCATGGGCATCATGCAATTCATTTGAATTTAATGGGATGAAGAAAAAAAACCCAGGAACTGATGTTGGAGGGTGATCTGTCAACCTGCTCCTGTCGTTCACCTGGCTGTACACACAGTTCTCAAGGATAAACATCTCCAAAAGGGTTGGGCAGGTTAGCAGAGGAGAAATTCAGCACACACTGTTAAACAGGATGTGTCCAAAGGCAGCTTTTGCTAAAGAAGACCATGAACTGCTGCTTTCTGAGGGCTGGAAGGGCAGAAGAAAAACATTACAGTAGTTGGCTTACTCTGCTTGTTTGAGCACTGGCTACTGGCTGCTATAAAGGCAGAGCACTGGCCCAAAGGACCTCCTTTTGTGACTCAGTATAGTGGCTCATACCCTCTGTATTTGGCCTCTGTAAGATTTTCTGACTGGCTTAGAAGGCTGGGTATTTTTGAGTAAGAGAGCATATATGGGCATGTTGCCACTTGTTTTACAGAAATAAGGAAAAAATCCTCAGTTAATTTCATTCCAGTTTTTTTTAAGTGAAGCTTTTCTATTGCTGACTGAATACTTTCAAATTAAATTTGTTGGACTTGAATGTTAGGAAAATTAATATGGAGGAAAATTGATGGAGATGGATTAAATACATTGTTCATTGTTAGCTTTTTCAACAAAGCTAAAAAAGCAGTTAGCACTCTCTTGTCACCTCTGTGAATAAGGAATATTTAGGTAGCATATGTTATATAATTAAACATATGAATAGAATTTTATCTGTTAATATATATTAAAGCATATAGCAAGTGTTAAAAATACATGCATTTATGTGGTTAAGTAAATCAAAATGCTAACTGCATGGTTTATTCCTGTGTAAAGAGTGTTCTCACACCAGACAGAACTTCAGGCTGGACCTGCAAGGCTTTCCCTGCTGTTACACTGCAGGTCTTACAATACTTCCAATGAGTGATCTTTATTTTTGGAGGAAACTTTTCTGAATCTTGTCCTTAGCAGTGTGTGGATGTTATGTTACCACTGAGCCTTGGAGAAGAGCTCCATGGAAGGCTGTTTGCTGGGAAGGGTACAACCTCTCCAGTGAGTCTGTAAACCAAGACCTGAGGGGCAGTGCAAGGGGAAGGATCTCTCCATCCATTCCCTATTCCACTCTTTGACCATCCACTGCCAGATGCATCTTGTGCTGGGGGGAATTTTGCCTTGACCTGCCATGGCTGTCTCTGTGTTCTGCTGCAATCCATGAAAAGCATGATTGCAAGTGAGGTGGTGTTGCTCCTCTTGGAATGGCAAACCTGTCAGCAATTTTTAGAGCAAAATTTTTACAGAAACCTTTTGAATTTCATTCTGTTTTGGAAGAAAATGAGTCCCCAGGTCAGCCTGTGAAGTCACAATCACTCAGCACTTGGATGAGGAGAGCCTTCCAGAGCACATTGCAAAAAGCACTAGCAGAGAGCTGGCTACTCGTTTGTGTTTCACACCTCCTTAATTACCCACCTGTGCTCCTTTTATTATCAAAGCTTGAATAGGATTGCTCATAAAACAGAGGCCAAGAGGAAATTGCTGGTTTGCTCGGATTGCATCAACAGCATAAAGTGGAATAATTTAATATCAGAACACTCTGCCCTTTTCATTTTCATTTACCTTTGTCCTTTCCCTGCCACTGTGGATCCTGCCTGCCCAACACCTACAACACACTGAGCAGCACATACCTGTTGGTTTTTCTCAGTCTAACACGTAGACTTCATACAAATTGCCACTACAGTCTCAGGAATGACTGGAAAACTGGTGAGAGCTCTCTTCAGCTGTAAGGACCTGCCCATGTAACCCTTGTCAGTCAAGCTGCTCTGTGAGAGAGATTTGAACAAAAGCACATCTTGGATTAGGAGCTGTGGAGAGTATGCAGTCCACCCTGGTCAGGAGTGGCTTCATTCTTGGCAGTTTATTTCTGTAAGTAGAAGAATTTGCAAGACCTGTAGAGTTTCTAAGCAGTGTGTGTAACCTGGGTGTGTGAATGCATGCAGTCACTCCTTCTTGCAGTGCCAAAGCTGTATCTCAAGTATGTAGCAATGAAATTACAATTCTTTCCCCACTATGCATGTTCTACTCAGTTCAAGGGATTTTTTGGTGCTTCTCTTCCCTGATCTGGAGGATTCACTTTGTGTTGGTTTCACTCATCATTTTTGCCATTTCCGTTTATGTGGAACTTTACTCCAACTTTTTGGTGTCTTCACTGAGGGCACACCCCTGACATTATGTAAAACTTGCTTCATGATCTGTGTTAGTTAAAAACAGATTGTGCCATTCAGTGACGTCCTATGAGTTTGTGATTCAAGGGTGGCACACTAATATGGATTTTCCAATGGATAAGGTGGAAATATCTATGCAGTCCCTCTATGAATGATTTGCCAGTGACCTCTTTTCAAGAAATAGGCAAGAACTTATTTTTTTATTCCTCCACATCTATGCTGTATTTGGTTGGACCTAAACATTACTGGGAAATACTATAATGGATTTCTTGTCATGTTCAGACACACAACAATGAAGGCTCACAAGTTTGGTTTCTTTTCATGATCTAAAAGTAAAACCTTCTCACATTTTTGCTGACTTGTCCTTTACCCAGCTTCCCTTCTGAAAATGGTGCTTTGGTTATTCCATTTTTGTTTGGAAGTGCAGGGGGGCCTCAGTTTTCATCAAGGTGCTGTTCCAGTTCTCTGTGTTGACTGCACAGACCTTTTTATCATCCTGTTTCTATTCTTCATACCTGAATGTTTTATCCCAGGAGCTGCAGGTCCTGACATTTGCATTTCTTTCAAGCAGCAGAGCATACATGGTTTCTCTGTATGATGGAGTGAGACACAAAAGATAAAAATATCTTTTTTAACATTTCTTAACCCATGCCTCTGCAAACAATAGTTCAGCAGAAACAGCAACATGTTCACACCATCTGTGTCTATGACAGGACAGAAGGAGTCACAGAATAGTCAGAACAACTATTATAGGGTATAATAGTTGTTCATGAATCTGGCTCTGGATGTTAAATGGAAACTTTTTCTTACAAAACAAAAAAAAAAAAAAAAGAAGACAAGACAAACCATGCTTTACTGGCACAGAAAGTGATGAGCATGAAGTGAGTCTGTAGCAGAAACATAAGGTTGTTGTCTACTTTGGGTTTTGCTCCTGTTTTTCTTGTCCAGATTGCTGTATCCAGTAATAGGTCAGGGAAGGAACACAGAAGTTCGGGCTATGGCCTCACTGGAAGAAAACATTGTGTTCCTCCTTGGGGTTCACTGTCATGAGGTACCTCAGGGTGAAAACCTTGTGGAGACAAGTTTGTTGTGTGAGCAAGTGTGAGCAGGCCACAATAAAGGTTATGGGGAGAAGCCAGCATTTACCTCTCACCACATGCTTTTACCACCTCTGCTCCATCTTCTCTGGTTTTGTCATTTTGTTTCTCATACCACCAAACTCAAAAAGATATGAGCCTCTTCCCTCAATGAAAAAAACCTCTCTGGCTGTGACAAAACATTTGTGCAGCATAAATCCCTGCAATTCTTCTCTTTTACTTTTGCTTTTGGTAATGCCAATGCTTTCCCTTCTCAGCGGACATCCTTACAAAATTATCTGACTACGACCTAAGCACTTAAAATGATGACTGATTTTCAGCACAATAACATAAATGCCAAATTGCATCAGTCTAGGTAGCTGAAAATGTCAGATTTTGTGATTTTTAATTGTATGGTTGAAGAGATTCCTTACATACGGCTACTTCATTGAGCATCTTCTACTTCATGCTGTGAACAGTTTGACTTGATGACCTTAAAGGTCTTTTCCAACTTAAATGATTCTATGATTTTATGAAAGGCAGAACAAGGGGTCTGGCAAATTGTGAAGGACAATGGAGGGTGGAGATAAGAATTTGACTCTGTGCAGGTTTTGGCAGGGTGTGTCCTTTTATCCATGGAGGGCAAAGAAGAAAATCACAAACATGCAGTGACAGGGAAAAACTGTTTTCTCTCTCAGACTCTTTCTGTGCTATTCTTCTTGTCCATTTTAACCTCCTACTTTCTTGAAACAGAAAAGATGGAAACAGATAAGAAGTGGCTTCAATTAAGTCTGATTCTTTCTTCTCCTTAAAGAGGAATCCAGGAAGCTCTCCACAGCCTTCTTTCTCTCTTTGAAGTGTTGACTTATCATCCTCCTGCCATTAAAATATAATGGGCTAGCAGTGGGCGTTCTGGGATTTGACACCCAGTGGGGAACCGCACCTAATCCTGCATCATCACCTGATCTGGTTGGGCTCATTTTCCCAAGACACTGACCCCATTTTCACATTCAAAGGGCAGAGAAATGTGGTAATTTCAAACATGACCACATAAGCAGGTGCCTGCAGGAGGGACTGCCTGCAGACCCCCATGAGAAGAAGAGAGGGAGAGGGGATTTTATCAGGTGTTGGGTGCATTTGATCACAGGGTGCCTTTATCTTCCGCACACAGTGGGTTGTGGTTACTCACTTCGTGCAGTGGAAACAGTTTACAGGGTCATGGCAACAAACAAACAAGGATGGGAGCCAGAGACAGAATTTATCTGCTCCAGCATCATCAGCCTTATCTCTGTCACTTGACTGCGTGCAGAGCGCTCTGGGTCTGGTCTGTCAGCCCTGTACAAAGCAGAGGTTTGGCTGCCATGGAGCTGTGGGTGTGGGATGGAAGGATGTGAGGGGAAGATGAGCTTTATGCTTTCAGCAGTGGCTGTGGTTTCCTTAGGAGACAGACAGCTGTTACTGCCTCTACAAACCCATTTCTCAACAACAGCGTCTCAAATGATCTTGTCTGATTGCTTTTCCATCTGAGCCATGAACAACATGAGAGCAGGGATTCACCTTCAGTCAATCTTGTCTTTATTCAGCAGTGGAAATGGAAATGAACTTGTGTTGTCATGCCATGCACCCATGCACTCTTCTGGCACAGCAAAACAAAACCATGTGCTTGCAAAGGGCAGTCCATGAAGTGCTTGGTGTTGAAAAGAAGGCTGCTCCCTCTCCTTACCTGCTGTGTGGTGGGCAGTGTGCTTGACAGCCCCATCTAGGGGAAAAAATCTCAGATATTACTCAGGAGTTAGTCTGCACAGGAACACATCTGCTCCTGACCTGCTGGTGCCTTGTCACATCATCCAGATGCTTGTTCTGGTGGCTGCAAAAGATTCAGATGGAGCTGGGACTGCAGATGCTCCCTGGAGGTATGAGAGTAAGAACGAAGAAGATATGAGGATTTTTTGGTTTTCCCCTCTCCCTGCTTTTCCTGCTTCTACTTAATTTTGCTGGCCTAGCTCTGAATGTTTGGGAACATTTTTTCCCACTAAAATGGAATTAATTCATCTGAGCTGTAGATTAATAGTTCCAGTCATTGCAGTCACCTGTCACTACTTGTTCATAGATGGTGAAAGGAAAGGTAGAGGCAGGTAATTGCAGGCATTTGGCATACCTGGGCTTTCCCCAGACCTCTTCCTTCTCTCTCCTTTTCTCTCTGTGTCCAGTCAAAACCAAGGCTGTCCTGTCCACTCAACACAGCCTCAATTTTAAGGGTATGAAAACAGCAGCATGTAGAATACTTCAAGAAGAGCACCACTGCATGCACCCCTGTGTCATGTGAGATGATCTATAATGATTTTGTTTTCTGACAGTGGCTGTCTGCAGTTGCACTGATCAAAGACCATAAAGAAATGGCACCTAAATACACAAGATTGACTGGTAAGTAACACCAATACCTCATGAAAATTAAAGTAAAACCTTTGGATTCTTCAATTTTTTAGCAGGACTTTTCATTTAAAAGTCAAACTTAGAAAACCAGAAGACAAAATATAATGTATAGTTTTGGGCTGGATCATGAGACTTGGTCAAAAAGTTTTACAGAACAGAGGGAAGAAATTCCTCATTTTATTGTCTCTTCTCAGCTCACTATCTGGAACACAACATCCCAACCTCCTCTTTACCTTTTTTTTTTTTTTTTTTTAAACAAAACTGAGAAGCATTCAAGTCCAAGCACAGCAACTTGGTCACATCAGCAGCCAAAACTGAGCTGGAAAAACAGATCCAAACACAATTTCTGACAGAAAATGTTGCCTTTGTTATTTTTATCTTTTTTGATGGTTTCAGGTAAGTGCTTTCCACCTACAACTTGTTTCTTGGTTTAGTTGTGCTTTCTCTCCAATCAGTTGATCAAAGGTTTCTAAATGGAAGACTGGCTACAAGTGACCATGACATTTCATAACAAGTTTCTACCAAGTAACCATTTATGCCAAGAGTTTAAAGCTTTCAGGAACTATTAATTTTTACACAAATAATGGTGTATTTCCTAATAATTTCAGCTAACATGACATGATGAATAACAGGGAACTGAAATCATCAAGGAAGTAAATCTATTATGGACTCAAATAAGTCATTTTTTTGTAGTAGAGTTTTGATCCAGCTACAAAGGAAGTTTTGCTCTGTTGGTTGGGGTTTTTTTGAGTCCCACATAGTCTTCAAAGTAAGAGTGTAGGTTCAGTTCTGGTTTTGAAAAGAAATAACAATTCAAATCAGTTTTCAATTTGGGTTTGGGTTTGATTCAAAGCTGTCAAGCATATTCACAGAGTGATTAAAACTGTTCCAACAGTTCTGGCCATGAGGAAGGTAAGGCAAACCCAGAGGACATGCAGATCTGGACAAGTACTCTTGCTATTAGCTAAATTTTTCTATTACCTAAATGTTCTTACAGACCAAAGCCCCATTGTTTTAGGCAGGGCAAGAAACAGGTAGTAAGAAATTACCCTGGCCTAAAATATCTTCCTGTCTACAGACACAAAGCTGGACATGAGAAAAAGCTACAAGACGAGAAAAAAGAAGCGATATTGTCTTTCTGCGATGAGGCACCGAGGCACGGGGAGGTGAAGTGACTTGGCAAAGGCAGTGCAGGAAGGCTGGAGCAGAGCTGGGAGGTGCAGCTGAGCTCTGGGAGCCCTCAGCACAGCCCCAGCCCCAGCCCCAGCCCCAGCCTGTCCTTCCTGCCTGTCCTGCATGTCCTGTGTGGCACAGCAAGGCGCAGCACTGACCCCAGCGCTGGGGAAGGAGGGCAGAAAGGAGCCCCGTTTATTTTTCTTTCTACTACTTTATCTCACTTCAATGGGAGCAGTTGAGAATGTTGAGGATAAATGAAAACAACTGTTGGGCATCGGTCCAAGTGGTTAACAAAGAACCCCAAACTCTTTTAAGTCCTCCAACTAAAAGGTGCTGGCGTAAAAAGAATAGCATTTTTCTTTGCAGAAATCATTTGTTGAACTCTCTGGTTCTGAATAGGATTCCTTGCCCTCTTCCTCCTTTTCCCCCCCAGAATTTAAAGACAAATCACACAAAAATATCATATTCCTCCCTTATATGCCATATTAGATGTTTCCTGAGAAACCCTGTGGTGCTGTCCCCATGTGATGTCAGTGCAAGGTCCTGCCTTAGATGACATTCATTAGAAGCCCAGTAGGATTATCCTCCTCCCAAAATTGTACTTGGAGTTGGGTCATATGCCAGGACAGGTGCCTGTTTTCATCCTCAGCTGGACAGAAGTTTTCCTGCTTTCTGTGTCTCTGTGGTGCATCTGAAAGCACCTGTCCATCCCTGACGGGGAGGAATGCAGCACTGGAGAGGGGCCATGGGCAGGTTCACTATGAAGTTTCTCCTGATAGCATGGTAGAAATTCTTTGGAAAATTAAATAAGAAGCCAAGGGAAAAGGCTGGATTTTTGAAAGGAAATTGCTGATGCAATAAAGCAGAACAGACAACCAGAATATCTTTAGTAACCCAGTAAAGAGGCTGACCTGTGTAACTTGGGCTGTGGAAGAGGTTTTGCCTGGAGAGACAGACTCTGCTTTCTGCAGCACTGGGAGCATATCTGTGCCAGGGTGGGAGCATGCAGGGGAAATTTAGCCTTGAGGCTTTGATGCCTGCAGTGGGGAGATTTTTTAAATGAGCATGCAGCTGTGAATTCCCTGTCAGTTTGCATGGCAAGGCTGAAATTGTGTTTGAGACTTCAATATTGCTTGAGAACAGCAGACTTTCACCTCCCCTGTGCTTGGTGCAGGTTGAGGGGGGAGCCCAGCTGTGTTATAAGCGTGGACCAGACCTTGTCATTATAAAATTCTGTACTGTAGTTGAACCTTGGGTTGAAATCTAACAAGTCAGGTGCCAACACTGATCTTATTGCACTAAAAGAAAACAAGAAAAAAAGCCATACAGAATGTAAATATAGGGGAAAAGTATATTATTTTGCTTAGTAAAATCTACAAATATTCATCTTTAAAAGTCTGGCAAGCATAATCTTTGGCTCATTGTTTGGAGGTGACACATTATGGCCTGTGAATACCTTTGCCATCTCCCCCCTGCCTCCTTCTAAACCTTCCCCTGTCTAGTTACAGCATGGTGAAAGACACAGCTAATTTGACATTTCCAATTCTTCCTTTGTTGTGAACTACTGTTGTGGGAACAGAATGAAGGAAATGGAGATCCCTGGAAAGATTGTGAAGAAGAGACAATTTACAATACCTTACTCATATACAACCCTAAAACAGGGCGTGTAATACCTGATTCTTTCCAATCCTCAGCCATCAGCAGAGACCTCAGTCCCAGGGACGAATTGCCTTTATTTTATCCACAGCGGATGTGGCAATCTGTGGAAATGGCTGATCTGGTCTTTGTTCAGGTGGCTGAACTCCATCCCATACAGGCCATCCAGTTTCTCTATTTCTTTTGTTAGCTGTTTAATAGTGAAGTTAAATTCCCCTGAAAATATTATTTCAGCCACTTTCTATGATAGTTTTTTCCTGTTTCACTTAATTATATACATTGGCCTTTTCAACCCAAAACTCTTGTCCTTTTCTTAAAGCACAGGAAAGTCTCACTCTGCAGATTGAAATAAGTTATCATCAGGACACATCTGCCCCTGCTTGCAGCAAAACCCAGAGTGGGAAGGTCAGAATGTCCTCCAAAACCACAGGCTTGTTCCCTCCTGGGTGCCAGGCACTACTTCCATTAGAAGGATGAAGTGGTGAAAGAGCAAAAAAACTGAAATCTTCATGGGGTCAGAGGTTCAGTGTGGGAATTCTTAGCACAGGAAAGTGGTCCACATCCAGTACTCCCTAGGAGGCCCTGGGGAATCAGTAGATGCTTCCTCTAAAGCAGACTTCAATTGTCTTCTCTGCAGTGCTGGAGCTGCTTGTGGTGGCCAAGCTGATGCAGAGGTCTGGTAAGGTGCAGGTGTGAGAGGGGCTGAGGAAAGGGCAGCCAGAAGCTCACCTGGTAGTTCTGAAGAAAGCAGGATGCACTGTCAGCTGAAAAAATCAAGTCACAGGCCCCTTGAATTGCTCAGGCTTGGGGGAAATGTGGGATTTAATACGTCTTTCTATCCTTTACCCATCCATAAGGCAGCAGTGGCACCAGCCAAACTAACTCCTCACCAGCAAGTTGGGAAAATAAACCCATTTTCATCATCATTTATTAAATGCTTGGATTCCTTTGTGATAAATGACATAGAAGAGGCCACAAGGAAATGAATAATTCCAGCTTCAGAAGAGAGTTTGAGTAGTGTGCTGAAAAGAGATGACCTTGGGACCACATGTTGATTGGGGATGTTAAAGAAAAATATTCAGCATCTCCATATTAAACTAGCACTACTTGCAGGCTGTTACATGAGGCAAAGATGTTACCAAAACCAAAACCAAACAAAACTCAAATGAATAAGGATATCTTCCAGACACTGGCAATTCCATAGCTGCTGAGATATCCTTCCTCAGATTTTCTGGACTGGCAAATGTCTAAGCAGAGAATCTAATGGTGTCAGAAAACTTAGAGGGTGGACAAAAAACCCCATGTGAGGATTTACATGATAATGTAATCAGTGTAGGAAAACCCTGTAGTAGCATCTCTCTTGCTGTCTTCTTTGTGCAAACCCAGAATATTTCATATGGCTCTGAGTGCTTTCCACTCTGCTATGCAGGAGGAAGGGAAAGAAAAAGGAGAAAATCAGCTGGCCTGATTTCACTTTCTGATTTCTCAGACCACAGTAATTCCACCACAGTGAGCAAGATCAGAATTAGTCTCCAAATATTTATTTAGAACTCCTTGAGGATGACAGAAAGGAAAAAGTGGGCATGTACTGAAACATTGCCCCAGGCACATTCAGCAGTTATTAAAAAGAATTCACTTTGATGCAAATTGTATTTCATCAGCTAATTAAGAAGGTATTTATCCTCTGCTTTAATTAATATCTTGTATCTTCCTTCCGAAATACTTAATCACTGAATGAAATCATCACAGAAATATTGCCCTGAAGTCAGGGCATTTTGTATCTCAGCAAATCTGACATGTGTGTGTGTATGCATATATATATATAGAGATATATATGTGTGTGTGTATATTTTAATAGCAGTAATTATAAACTACTCTGCCAACTTACAGAGCTGTTTTACATTTCTGGCTTGCTGCCAGGCTTTTTTTTTTCCCCTGTGCCTGATGAATAGCAACTGTTGTGTACTCTAGATCTGTGCTCCATTTAAGCAATATCCCCAAAGAAATCGGCCTCCTTAGCCGTTAAGCACAGCTTTGTTAGGCAGCCCTGGGGCCATTGACAAAACCTATTTGTTAACTAAAAACTGTAATCAGTGGTTTGTATATCAGCAGCATAATGTTCTCAGTAAGGCTACAATATAATGGATGGAAAATCAGTTATTTCCTGAGCATCAACAACCAATTTTCCACCAGTTAGGCTAGAAATGGATATCCCAGAGGTATGCAGGAGTCAGAATTAACTAGTGCCAGCTTAAGCATGGGAAAGATACTAGCAAGGCAAATGGGAGAGGGCTCTCTAAACAAACTGGAATATATTTATTGCCGCCTGTAATTCAAGTTTAAGTTACAAATCTTGCTGGACTAATAATGTTGGATTGAAATGGAATGCATTTTCTGAGAGAAGGTGTAGTGCCTGTCATTTGTAATATCTCAATTCAGACTGTTTACAGTGGTGTTAAACAGAAGTTATGGGCTTGTGGGAGGTGCTGGAGAAACTTTAGCACAAATGAGAATAGCCTGAAGATAATAATCTTGTCTGGGTTTAAAAAAAAATCTGTGAAATTTTGAGATGGAACCTCAATTCCTTGAGCAAACCTCACTCTTGCCATTAAACCAGTAGGCAATGTTCAGTCTGTTCTGAGAATCACTCCCATGAGTGTCATCTTTCCATTCATCTTGGAGACATTCCTCACCCAGAATCCTTGATTCAGCTCAGCTAATCCATTAATATAAATTAAAAAAAAAAAAAACACCAGCAGGATGCAGCTTATCAGTTATTCCTGAAATGTTCTTATCTCTTCCAGAGTTTCTCACTGGGAAATAGTGTGCATACTTTTTCCCCCCTCCCTTTCTGTCAAACCTGTGGCTGGAGTGCTCCACAATTGCTGAACTGCCAACCAACAGTCATAAGCCTAACTGGAACAATTCTCTCACTGCAGCACTCTTAGAGATTCTGGAGATTTCTGGAGTTTCCCTTATGAGTCAAGAGCTGGAAAGCCAGGTCCCAGAGGCAAGTGACTGCACGTGTCACCAGCCAATAGTACAGAGAGGTCACAGGACCCAGGCTTCAAGCCCTTGAGAGTGTGTGGGAAATCTCACAGTGTTAACAATTCCCTTCTTTATGTCTCCTCTTAACATGGCACATTATTTGAACATTATGAAGTGAACCCTTTGTTGGAGAGCATGACAAATCCCCAAGTGGGAGTGTGATGCCGCTGGACTGAGTGGCCTGTGGATCTTGCTGCTCTAAGGGGAATGATTGCAATTCCTTGTGACATTTTTCACTGAGAAGATGGATTAGTAGGCAGGCATGTGCTGGGGCTGTAAGTTACAACTTATCTCAGAAAGTTTTAACTTTATGCCTTTGCATGCCTAAGAAGTAATTTTTAAAGGCGGCTTTAGCCTTTATGAGTCCCTGTGGATCTCTGCACAAATCTGTAGCTGCAAAGACTGTCCAGGATTTTTGATGAGGGCCTGGGAGTTCAGGCAGGACAAGAGGAATCGTAACTCAGTTTCTGTTCCTGATGGTGTCACCAACTCTCATCGTGTCACTAAAGTCCTCCAGACTCCAGATTTCCATGTAAAGATATAGAAAGATCTAGAATATTTTAATATTTTGTTAATAGTTAGAGAAAGGCTTTGCTAAATGGCATCACCAGGAAGTGTTTCAGATCAGTGCTGAGTTACAGAACACTGGCATCTACACCTTTGTCTCCCTAGGCTTGTTATTGAAAATGGCACAATGAGGGGCTCAGAGTCCTGGTGGGATTGTTGTGAGGTCTGATGCAAGGAAACTCAGGGCTTCCCACCATCTAATCCACCCACATCCATGCCTTGATCCTCTTCTTCCTCCCCTTTCATGGTGTCCTCTGGTCAGTGGGCCCTACACCTTCAATGCTGACTAAATATTAGTCATGAGTTAAGAGATCTGTGCTTCTAATTCTGTGTCTATCAGTTCCATTTTCAGTCAATACAATCAGGTTTGCTGTAATTCCCACATTTTGGAATTTGTATTTATTACACAGAACAATCAGAACAGTGAGAGACTCATTTTCTTGCCTAGGACAGATGGGAACTCTCTAAACATTTTCATCTGCCAAAATTAGTTAAAAAATATGAGAATAAGACCAAAAATAAGACTTAGGACTTGTTCTGAGGAGACATATTGAAAGATCACCAGAAAAAGCCTGCAACCTCCCAGCCCTGAAACAATAGAGTGCTTTAGACATTTTAAAGGCTTTCTTGATTTGTTCAGGAGTCTTTCCAGATTTGTCTCAGTTCTTGTATTTTCTGATCTGCTTCACCCCACCAGTGCCCTCATTAAGCACTGGAGGCCGATGCTGCTGGGAAGTTTAGTAGGAGCTTATGATGAGGCAGACATTGATAGCTTTGCCCTTCCTTTTTCAATCACTGAAATGACATTCAGGTTCCAGGGATGAACAGATATGGACACCCAACCATGTGATTAAAAGGGCTGGAGCAGAATCTGCATGTGTATACAGAACATATCAGCAGACTGGGCTGTGATTTGCTGTGAGGCTTAAAAATGCTTTAAAGACTTCTAAGCACAGGAAGAAATATGCTGTTAGTAAAGCTTCCGTGTTATCAGCCCAGCTAAATAATGATGTGCAATGTGTCATGTGCAAAGAATATATTAATGCTTGGATAAATATTTTCCTAATGTCTGCTTGCTTGATATCTCCTTGGCATATAACCAGGGGATAGTAAATAACACTCATGACTCTGTTTACTTAAGGTCTGTTTTCTCTCTTGTCTTTTACACTGGCAATAATTTTGGGGCTTCATGGGAGGAAAAGGCAGAGGGAACCAGAGCCTTGTAAAATGTTTGTTTTCCTTACAAATTTCACAAGAAATAAACTGTTTATGCTTTTGTGTTTCACTGCCATGGAAATGTTAGATGATTTTGTGTGACTGTCAAAGTGTTTAATGTGTAGCCAAGCAGTAGCATTACAGAGAGTGGGAGAGGAGGAAAAGGAGAAACAGGAGGAACACAATGAAAAAAAAAGAGTCCAGTTTACCTCGTAGTTTCTAGCACGTTATTTTCCCTTGCTTGTGGGCATGACTTAATGCTGGTTACTCCCCTTGGCTGCAAACTGCATTCATCTTAATCATCTGTTTTGACAGCTTCTTTCCCCCTCAGGCTCATCTCTAATTGAATTTGTCATGCAATCTCACCTCCCCTGAAATTGTTTGTACGGGAGGGAAGCTGGGAGGCAGCTGGATGCAGGTTGGTTTCTGTAGTGCTACCTGCAGAAATCAGCCTCCTTCAGTCCTGCCTTTGGAGCTGAGGGGTCTGGCATTGTCTGGTATCCCACAGATGTGGCAGATACTTCCAAATCTAATTTGATGCTTTCACACAGGGCATCTACCAACTCCTGCCCTTCTCTGCTGTCTTCCATCTCGTGGTGTAGACATGCTAATAAAGAACTATTCACTATGAGATTAAATTTCTCCCTGCAACCCCAAAAATGCAGCTCCCTAGCTACATTCTGTCCTTTCTGATGTCCTTGTACATTAAAGGGTGTTGGTAGATTGAGCACAGTGGATTTCGAATCCCTCAAGAAAAGATGCAACCCTGAAAACTGTGGTTTTCAGGATATAGGCATCGCAGAATTTGATGTTTTTAGTGAGGCTGTGATTTGTCCTAGTGGTTAAGAAGGACCTTAAGAACAGCACTTACCAATTTCTCTCTCTCCAAATGTGTTCAAGCCTATCGATCTCAAATACTGTGTTTTGATTCTTAACAAAGAAAAACACCACTTAAAAAAAAATACAACCCAAAGGCAAGTTTCCCATGTTTTCTGTAGAAAAGAGCTGCCTACCTTTTGTTCCCTGATCCCACAATAACAAAATGAAATACTTCTCATACCCAAAACAAAGTGCTGGGTTTTTTAAACATTTCTGTTGTTGAATTCATCTGAGTTGTTCCTCACTGCAAGCCCAAGATGACAGAGTTAGGCATGGGGGGAGACACACACATTAACATAAGACCACTCATCTTGTTCCTTAGCATAAGTGGAGCCATCATGTTGTCTACATCCCCTCAAAAGTGCTGTGTCAACATGTCCCAGCAACAAAAGTGTTCATGGTGTCCAGATAACACATGTCACGTGTTTGACACACCAGGCTGTTATCTCAGCTGGCCAAACACTGAAGATAAACAGGGTCATGGAAGTGCACACATGCTTTAGACAAGGTTTGTGATCAACTCAAATTTACAACCTTTATATCTGGCTGCAGCATAAACAAAAATATGACAGGCTTATATTGTCTACATCTGATAGATAACCTGAAGGAGAAGATGCATTATAAAATCACAAGTGTTACATGTCGGAAGTCAGAGCATTTCCTAGCAGAATCTGCAAAATTTCCTATCTCTCCCTACCAGGGTCCTAAGTGCAACAGAGATACTTGTTAGTATTTTAACAAAATGCTAGTTAAGCGTTTGTTTTGCTTTCTAAAGGCTTACTTTCTAAAGTGTATGTCTTACTTACTCACTTTCTAAAGTGTATGTCTAAAACTCACCAAAGCCTATTCATACAAGTTGTTTTTTTTTTTAATCAGTCTCTTTGACCAGCAAACTTCTTCCTCCCCTCTTTGGCTTCTCCTCAGAAACAACTCCCTTTTTTCCTTGTTTATTTTGTGTATTTTTCCAGTGTGTATTGTCAGAAAAGAAAGGAAATACTTTGAACCCTCCAAAAGTCTTTTGTTACACTGATGAATCACAGAATTCAGTGGTGGGCTAAAGAGGTTACTATTCCTACACAGCGCAATCTGGAGTAGATGAAAAAATCAAACTTCTTATGGCAATGCCATTATAAAGTGAATAAATATTTCCAGATTCCAATTTGAGACATTATTTTCTTTCCTTCTTATATGCAGATGATGCTCAGGTCTTGTAAATAAAGGATATAATGTCAGGGAGATGGAGGTCGGAAATGAAGATTAGTTTCCTTTTCTTCTATCCTCACCTCCCAGGGAGAAGTTAATTTTGGCTGTGTTCAGTCTGAGTTCACAGAAGGGAGAACACAAAAAACCCTTATTTCTTCTGTAAGTCCATTGCCAAATTAAATGGAAAGAAGAAGCAAAAATAATAATAATAAAGATCATATTCGGATATGGGGGAAAAGCTAATATCCTCTCCAGATTTCAGCTCTCACCCCTTTGGCATCTATGGTTGCCAGTTCATTAGGAAACATCTCAGTATTTTGGTCTAATTTAAGTGGACAGATGCTATTTTTCCACAAAACGAAGTGGTATAAGAAAAGTCAGATTTAGTTTGGCATTTTCTTTTGTTACATTTTATGTTTATGGGCCACTTTTATTCCTTCCCACAAATAAACTCTCTAAGATGGACACGAGCTCCTTGGCAGCAAGGAAACAGAAATCCTGCTTGTAGGCATATGCCCTGCTCTGCAGCCTCAGAAAGCTTTGCCAGTGTCCAGGTTTGGCTGATCCATCGTGTTACATATATCTTTTACATGCTGGCAGCAGTCCTTTCCATTTAGGATAAACTGAGTGCTGAATAGGCATAAATATTTGGGCTCAACCGAGATACAGCATGGGAAGGCAGGGCCAGATGGTATTATATGTACACCGTGGTGCAAAACATCTGAAGCCTGAGAGATGCTGCAGTTGGACCTGGCAGGAAGTCCAGCAGAATTCCAGCCAGCCCCCTCTGAAGGCCCAGCCTCATTCCCCACATCTTCCTGGCCCACTTGCAGGAAACTCTGGGTGAGGTTTATGGACTCAGTTCTGCTGCAGGTCAACCAAAAGGATTGCAAGTCCCTCATGGGCTTGAAATCCAGCAGAGCAGGACTGGATCTGGTTCCCATGACTCTGCTCATTGGCTGTTCTGAAAATTAAGTCCAGAGTATCCAGAGCAGCCTAAGCAATCAATGTATCTGAGCTGATGTCTATCCTGGATAAATATTCACTCAGCCCTGCCAGGTCCAGAACCTGGATACCCTGAATCCAGGTGGAAACCAAACAGGATTTCCTCATGCAGAGGGGCACACTGAGCACCAGTCTGAATCCCACATCACTGCTGTATCTAATTACCCCCAGAATCACTCCCCATCTATCTATTCCTTGTCACTTGGACTCAGTCTCCCCACTAACACAGCCCCTGTGCTGGAGCATTCCCTGCTGGAGTTGCTGGTCTGCATTAGCTGGCTGCTGGAGCGTAACAGCCCAGCCTAAAGCCCATCAAAATCAACCTGTGGATTCCCAGGGGCTCTCAAAAATGTGCAGACATCATCTGGCAACTCACAGCCCTGAAAGGCTGCCTTGGAAATCAGCAGAGCCAGGCATTCCTTGCTGGGACAGAGGTGGGGTGGAGCTCTGGTGCCAGTGAGGAGCAGCATGTTCCAGCCAGTGTGGGCAGGAGCAGAGCTCTGTCCAGCACATGGGGTGTCATTCCAGCACTTGTCTGTGTGTGTGTGCCCAGAACTGGACATGTGGAGCCAGAGTAAAGGCAGAGCACATGCTATGGGGTGTGATGAGGTGATTCGGAGCAAGTAAAGCTTAATTAGTGTGCAGTGACCCTTAACAGTAATTTCCTGGATGATGAAATATCCACCACTAGTGATCAAAACATACCACTTAATCAAGAGCATTTTTCTTGGAAATATGCATTTACTTTGAGCTTTCATGTTTTCTTCTTTCCTCGGGGAAAGGGTAAAACACACCTCTCACACAGATCTAGTGCTGAAGTCCCCTTTCTGCTTTTACTTTTCATAGCCAGCACTGCTTTTTCCTCTCTCTGATTTGCAGGTTTGGCCCTGAGTTTTCCAGTGTTAAAGGCAGAGAAAAGGACTCTGTCTCATTTATGAGGACTATTTGAGCCTCAGGGAAGTGTGCTCTGTTCTTCAGGGCATCTATCTGAGGGACCATGTGGGACTCCTCTAGCCTGGGACTCTGTCCTGACACTGTGTTCTCTGATTCTCTATTTAGATGTGACCTCGAGGTTTTCTTGCAGCTGGGGCACTTGCACTCCTCTCAGGAGATAGATGTTGTCTCAGGTACATAGGAGCTGAGATTGCAGTGAAAGGATTCTCCCAGGATGGTGCTGTCTCTTCTGCCCTGATTTAGTGAGATGTAGAAACATAATATGCCCAGGACTTCTCCTGTGTGTCCAGTCTTGTTGATATTGGCTCATGTATTCAGTCATTGTAAGGCGTGGGATGGAGTAACAGATGAGGAAAGACAAGCTGTATGGAATCATTAAAGCTCCAGCTGCAAAATAATGTTAATTGCATGCTCCCTTACTGCCATAAGAATTTGGGTTTCTATTAGCAAATTAAACCCACTCCCAGATGAGATACACCACAGATTGGATTCAGACACAACTCTGCTCTCTCTGGAAAGGTTTTTGAGTGTTGCTCTTTTCATTTCCCTTGCTGACAGAGCCTCACACGACAGGGGCTGCAATTGCAGAAGACTGCAGGAGCCCGCTGACAGGTGATTAACAGCTCCTGGATGCAGGGAGCCTGACCGCACTTCTGACCACAGGAGCAGCTAAACAAATTATCAGCAGAGCATTTTGTGGTTAACTCACCCTTTTCTCTAAATAAGTCTGCTAATGACGTTCCCTGGCCTGGCACCCCTACACGCTTGTGTGCTGAGATACTGTTTCTCCTGTCTGACAGACTCCTTGGAAACTCAACGACAACAAAGGCAAAACTGGAAGGCAGAAAGAAATCTGGACTCCCAGTAAAATGAAAAGCAAAAGCTGAATAAAAGACTGCATTTTAGTAAGCTACTTCTTTGCAGTGTCTTTCAGCCAGGTGAGGGAGCTGGAAATGTTTTCATCCCATTTATTTCAGGGCAGTTTTTAGCCAGGGCTTTCAGACTCAGTACTCTTTTCATCCCAACCAGTGCCTGAGATAGTGGGGTAAGTCCCTGGCATTTTGAAGGGCTCAGGAGTCAGAATCCAGAAATTAGCTGGGACCCTAAACATGGGCAGCAATTGTGCAAATACTTTCCCTTGCTGCTTGTCCAAAGCCTTTGTTGGAAATGATCCATGGGGTGAAGAGAAAGGGAGATCACAGTGCGGGACTGGATGGGAAAAAAATCCCCTGTGAGCACTGTGAGGTGTATGGGAAAAGGAAGGAAGGATCCATTTAACCCCCTTGAGTCACTGTGGGCTTTGTAGGGTGGTGAGTCAGTAAATCACTGAAGCAGGATTTAATCACAACCAAGTCACTGCTCTGATAGGTAAAGGACACCGATGAAGCTGGGCAGTAGCATATATAGATCTACAGCAGGGTGGAGACAGATTATTTTCTATCTTGGATGCCTCCCTGGTGTATCTTATTCACTCAAACTTATATTTGATCAATAGAGCTAAGGGTGGAAGAGAGCTGAGAATATTGCATGCTCTGATGTGGCTCATGTGATGTTCTCGACATCACCTTCATGACTGTGCAGAGGCTTTGGGTTCTTGCGCTTGGATATCTATGACCAAGAGTTAATCCCCCCAAGAAAGGGGAATTTAGGGCTCATCTCAGTCCTTGCCCTTCTTTAGAAGTGTCTGGAATTGAATGCATGGGGATGAAATACATGCTTCTAGCTTTGATCATTTAGTTAAGCATGTGTGGAGATGTTTCAGGAAATTCTTGTCATACAATGTGTCTTAGAGCCAGTTCCTAGGAAGCTGCAGTGATCCAAGGTTTAGAATCAGATCTTATGCCAGCTCTACTGAAGATCCAAGCCAAGAACTCCAGGACTGGCTTCTCATTTGTACTCCTCTCCAAACACACTTGGGCTTGTCTTCTCCTAGAACTGATGGGGAAAACAATATTCCAGAGATCATCATATCATATCATGAGGAGCATGCTTGGTGACCCATGATTGTTTTGGGTTTCAGGAGGCAGGAGCTACCAGGGGAGATTAAAAGTTGTGGTAACTCAGGTAGTGTGCCCGCTTTAATTGTAGCCTCTCCTCCTTTGTCTTCCCTCCTCTTTTGTAGTCAAAAGAATCTTGTAGGCAAGGAATCTTTGTCACAACAATTAATTCAATAGGTCCCCTAGGAATAAAAGCAGATGATTCCACACCTTTACAAAATGAATTGTTTAAGTGAGAGAAGAGTCCTTAAGAGAAGTCTTCAGCTCCAGTAACTCACTGAGGTGTGCACAGAGAGCTCAGAGAGTGAGGACTTGCTGTACTTATAGGATGGTGTTTGCAGTGAAAACCATTATGGGAACCCTGCTTTTTTTTGCTTAAAGTGAGCTAGAAGCATGTGGCTGTGCAAAGTCCAACCCTGAAGTGCTTTTCCACTTAGAAGACTTCAGAATATAAGAATATATTTTTACCCCCTCCTTGATGCATGAATGAGAAGTTAGGTCTGCTCACAACCTGGCCTGGCCTCTGGGTTCTTAACCCTGCTGAAAATACTGGGTGTGTTTGTTCAAAATTGAGAGGGAGGAAGAAATCAAAGCTTTTGTCATATCCAGGCTCTTCTGAGCTTCTTCTGCTGTGTCCTGACATTTTCATTTCAGAGAAAGGGTGTTATGCCTTCAGCATGTCTTCAAATAAAGCAAAAAATGTGATTTCTTTAAGCTTGTGGTAGGATATGCAATTTATAGAACTGTTCACATAGCTATTTCTTTAACAGCATTTATTAATAATTCACCAAGCGGCTTTTTGTTCAGGAAAAAGAAAAGGATGAAAAGTGAGACGACTCGTTCTGGGGAGAAGCTGCAAGTAACTTTTGCTGCTTTACCTCGAACAGTAGCAGTTCCTCCTTCAGGTTTAAAGATGGTGAGTGTTTCTACCTGCAGGATCCACTGCGAACAGCTCTGCCAGAGGGTGATGGAGTGTTTTGAGAGAAATTTTACAAGGGCCCTCGATTTCCAAAATAAGCTTGACCGATCTGAGGGCTTCATTCCGGAGACAGGAAGGGGAACAACCCTTCATGTGCCCTATAGCCCCTAAAGTCAAATGGCTGCTCTCTCCAGGCCATTGCAAAATTCCACTGCTGGTGATTTAATGTAATGGATGCTTTTTTTTTTCATGGTGGTTTTTTTAATGTGTTTAAATGAAGAATAAAGTGCAAATGTATAATTACTACCATGCTTTCTTAGTCAATTCTTCTTAAAGCAAAATTCATGTCAAGAAGTCTAAGATTTCTATTTGTTTTCCTGCCCTCTGATGTGTTGTCATGACTCTTGTTTTCAGGATGTGGAAGTCATGGGTTAGTTTTGCCAAGAAAATGTTACATGTTCCTTTGTGTCTATAGCAGTCAGAGCAGGTTTCTGTGATTTTGCTTGCTTTTGCAGAGAGATTTGTTGGCAATAACTATCTCTGCGTACTATGGAAGGATCATGAACAAACAACATTTCTGGATTAAATTTGTTGCTTTCAAATCAGCCACAGGAAGATGCAGTCACTTGCAGGTGAGCCAGACCTGCATGAAAATTGACTTTTTTTCTCCCCTGTGGTCACAAGAAGAAATTAGGACAGGAAAGGAGAGAATTGGAGTTTTTAAGACCAAATCATAGTGGTTTGGGCCATTTGATGAAAAAAAGAAATATAAAATCAGTCATTTTGGATCACTCTGTTTCACTTTCAGGTTATATAACTCTGAAGATAATGACAACAATTTTCAAAGAACAATATCAGAACTGGCAGAGCAGGCTTCAAAATGCATCAATACAGAGGGAGGAAACCAACCTGCATGGTTGGTTCAGTTTATAATTATGTGTCGGAGAAACAGCACGATTTAAGTTTTCCTCAAGTTTTGAAAGCTGATCCTCCTTCAAAAAAAGGTGAAAGTCTTCTACCTTCCCCCTGTCCCTGAGTATGTATGTTCAACAAGAGTTTGGACAGCAGCTTTTGTAGCACTTCATGATGGGCTTCTTTTTATGCTTTAAGTGGTGAAACCAATAAAAAACAAACCCTGAGGGCAAGGAGCAATTTAGAGGTGCTCAGAGTCTCTGCAAACTCTGGGTTCCACTGCTGCCTTATCTATTATAGGTATTTCCTACTGTGTATGTGCTATATCAAACACTGTTTAAACTCCATGGGATAGATGTAAGCAAACATGCAATGTCTGTGACATCAGAGATTATGCTTTCCTTTCCAAAGAATATTTTCAAAAGTTTATTTTCATAAGTTATTAGTTAGGGCCTTAGTTTCTTCACTCTAAGTGTATTCAAGCAGCCACCTGTTTCCGAGGATCTGAGACTATGAGTTTCTAAAGAGACTTTTCTATTTTCACCCATTTCTCTTACCTCCCCACACCTAGAATTACAGAGAATTTTGGGAAACACTGGATTATATTCTTTATGTTGGGAGCTTGTGTTTCAGCTCCAGCACTGCCCTTGATCCCTTGTGACCTGGAGATCTGGTCTGCTCAGTGCTTGAGTTTCCACATTTACGGATCATTAATAATGAAGGTGTTTCCTGGCCCTGTGGGACCAGTCAGGTTCATGCTGATGTGCCTTCCAAGGAACACTCTCTGGCCCCTTCACAGGTCTTCTACTCACACACCAAACCAAACATTTTCTGTAGTGTGGAGTCCTTGTGGTAGAAGCTCCTGAACTGCAATACCAGAAAGAACAGGAGCTACAGCAGGGGAGTTTCCCTTCCCCAGGTAGTTCAGATTCATCCATACTACCTTCTCAATCCCTTTTTATGCACAGTGAGACCATGGGCAACACTTCCTTCATCTGGCCACTCTCCATCCAGCAATCCACAGCCCCAGGATTGCATGAGTTTATGTTTGACTGCAGCAAGTTCAGGTCTTATTACAAGTCAATGGCCAATCTGTTTTCCCAGACACGTTTTCTAGCAATTTTATTCCTCTGCTCAGTCCTAACAACCCAAAACCTTTGCAAAATACTCCTTTTTGGCTTTTGACAATCTTGGTTTCAGATTCCTTTTGCTGGTTAAAGGATTTCTGGGCAGGTTGACAGACATAACATCTCCTTCTTTTAAAAACAGTGCACACACTGGAGTGATGAGCTGGGATCTTTGTTTGTCTTAACTCAAATTGCAGAGCCATCACTCAAGCTGGGAAGATCTCCCTTCTTAGCTTTTTCTGAAATGAAAGACCCCTTGCCTTCCCCTCTGTCCAGGTTTCTTAGAAGCTGCTTCTGCATTTATCAGAATCTCTATTTTATCTATGAGAAAGTATTACCATTTATCCATGAGAAGGGACTTTCATAAAATATACTGATGGAAAAGAAGTAAAAAAAAATAATTGAGAATCTTTTATAGGGCTTGAGTCAGGAGTGCTACCTTTGTGGGAGACTTGATCTGAGTTAACCTGTGTGTTATTTTGCAACTGCAAAGAGATTTTTGTTCCTTTTGGAGCAAGTCAAAGCAGCTTGAAAGTCTTGGTAGATACTTGCATGTGACTGTGCATGAAGCATTTCTTAGGAGTCTCGATGCTTTAAGGAAAATAGCACCAGGGATGGAATACCAGAAGCGCCTTGTTTCCACTTACTGTAAATGATCATAAATTCTACTGCTACTTTATTGTGGTGGCTGTAGTTCTTGGAAGAGTAAAAGGGGTAGGAAACCAGTTCCCAGTTAGTTTTATAAAGTACAAGGTTGCTTGTATTGGTATCAAGTCCAAAGTGCAATATTTTGACTATGAATGATTGGATGTTTTCCCAGATTCCCATAAAGTCATTAAACACACTGTAAAGGGTCACCCATAACATAACCAAAAGATCAGTACAAGCAGGACCAGAGCAGTGTGTCAAGGCAGTCCTGGTTTTCCAGGAGGTGAATGCACACTGAGCTGTGCAGCCTTGGAGGTTGCCCCAGCTGGGAAAATAGGCCTTGTAAAGCCAGCCCTGATCATGTCTCATTTACAGCTCGCTCTGGCCAGTCCAGATACATCTCATAAAAGGAGCAGCCAAGAGCTCTTCCATCCCTAGAGAGCTCATCTCATGTGGAACTTCCCTTTGGAGAAATCTTCCCTTAAGTAAGATCCAATCTTGGATCAATTCCCAGTGATCTTCCAAAAGTGAGAAAATGGCGACTCTCGTGATTATTTTTTAAATGCTTTTGTGGCAAAAAGTCTCATCTAAAAGAATGAGGATGATGCCCAGAGGATCTGCATATGTTATTTTAGATCTCTCCACAGAAGTAGCAGAGAATTGGGTTGTCACCTATGTTTATTGAACCATTCTGCAGAATTTGATAGCTGTAATGTGATTTTCTATTACTCTGTATGACTGCTCTGCAGCTAGTGGGGAAATCACTATTTTACAGCACACTCCGGTAGAAGGTGAGAGCCCACCACTGGCAACAGCTGGAGGTGCTCTGCCTGCAAAAACACTGCTTCCACAGGAGGACTCCTCCAAGAAAAACTGAGGGGACTTCATCCAGCAGAGACACAGCTCAGATTGGGATGTGCACAGCAGCTCAGCAGAGCTGAAGTTTCAGCTTCCTCATTGCCTCCTCCAGTGGAGGATCTCCCTCAGTGCCTCTGAGGTCCAAGTGTGCTGCCTCAGCACAAGGCTTGGCTGCCAGTGGCGTGGGAAGGAAAAGAGGACATTGGGAATCAGCTCTTGTTTTCTCTCATAGCACACAAAGCATTGGCACTGGAGAAACACAGGTCATCACGCAGATTTAAATATTCACATATTCACAAAGAGTTTGTTTTCTCAGGAAATACTGAGTTTAGGATGGAAAATAAACTTTTTAAATTTGGCTTTTGACATCTGCTGTAGAGACAGCTCATTAGGAAGCTGCAACAAGATGCACTTCCAAACCAAAGCAGGAAATATATTGGTTCATCTGTGACACACAAAAGGCCTATGCAGTCCACTTCCCGCTTGCTTAAGGCAGCAACAGACATGGAACCCTAGACTGGATACAGGACTGAACTTTTCACAGTCCTGGGTGTGTTTGGGTAAAGGCTTTGGCTCAGTTTGTTGTGCCAAAATACGAGCAGGCCATGAATCTGAATTTTCCCAAAGTTCAAATGCAGCCGTATTCAGACTCGTCAGACCCTTGCTTGTGTGCCATACTGTGACATTTACACACACACACAGGGACTCATTTAAACCATCCAAGTCAAATCCTCCTACAGCCACAAACACATAAAATTTGAATGCTTTTTTTTCAGACAGTTTGGCTGAAATTAGACCTTTTTTTACAGTAATAAATAACAGAATAATTATTTTTACTTCCTACACAGGAACTCAAATGTTTGATTCATTTTGCTCTTTTTGGCAGAGCTGATAGTTCTGAAATAGTTTTCCCTGGCATCTCAGCAATAACAGTTCCCATTAACCCTAGAGACTCCTGATGACCTAAATTCAACTTCAGGATATTTAATTTCTCCCTCTCCCTCCTACCAACATGGGAATGTGAAATGAAACCCAACACAGCATAGACAGCGACTAGAGCCTAACTTTTCTTGTGACTGTCTCTAGCATCTGTGCAATGGCTTCAGGTACTTCATATCTGTCTTTACATAGAAATGTGGGTTTTTTTACTTGGATATCAGTTTTGGTAGAATCTGAGGATTTTTGATATTTTTCTAGGATTTCCTTACCTGACAGGAAGAGCAGAGAACTACTGAGTATTGCTCAGAGGAAGCAAACTGATCATACCTCCACTGCACCTGAAAATCCCAACCCTTTCTGGAGCCCACAGCTCCGTGCTTCCTGGAGGCTCTGGACTAACTGTGCCCACACTGAACAGAGGGTTCTTCAGTGAGCAGTAAAGCCCTGTGCAAATCAAAGATGTTGGTGTTAAGAGCCTGCACGGAGTGGCTGTACAGCTTGATGCTTCCCAGAAACCTCAGAGAGAGAGTGTGTGTGCAGCACATACTTCTGCCTGGGAAGTGCCAGGTTCCACTCACCACTGGCAAACGCTGGGGTTTAATGAGAACTACTGTGCTGACAGATCTTTGGCTGCTTCCATTGCATGGGAACGGTAAAGACATGATTGTTCTCGCTGGTGTGACCAGACTCACATGATTGCCTGCCCTGGCCTGTCCCAAGCCACTCAAGTTTTGGTGGCTTGTGTGGTACACGTTTGTCTCATTGTGTATCTGAGCTGGTTCAACAACCATGAAACAAACCCAACCCACACACAGCCTAATCTCTCAGCCTCTGGTCAGCTTTATTGTTCATGCACCCAAAATGATACAGCAATCTCATTCTAGGGACATTTATATATGGGATAAAGAAGCAGAAGTGTACAATTGTTAATTTACCCTCTCTTAAGTAGTTTGTGAAGCGCTCAGAAACTGGGGAGCTTTGTGTGTTGAATGGGATAAAGAAGTAGAAGAGTAGACTTGTTAATTTAGCCTCTCTTTAATAGTTTGTGAAGAGCTCAGAAACTGGGGATCTCCATGTGTTGAATGGGATAAAGATATAGAAGAGTAGACCTTTGTTTAATTTGGCCTATTTTAAGTAATCTATGAAGAGCTCAGAAATTGGGGGGCTCCATGTGGAGGACAGTGGGGTGAGACACAACACTGCAGGCTTTTCCCAATGAACACAATAGTGATAATATCAGCTTAGACCTGCAGAAAACAACAAGAAGCAGACCAAAATGCTGGGATAATGTTTGGAATATTTTTGGTGTCTCCGTGTTTCTGCTGGAGAGCTCTTGGATCTGTTTGACTGTCATCCTACTAAAAAATTGTTCCAGTTTCTGTGGTCTGGAATGATTAAGAAGCAAGAGGATCTTCTTCATGTTGAAGAACACCCTCTTCCCACTGCACAGTAATGTACAGCAGAGCTGGTATTTGGCTAAATTATCCTTCCACCTATGACTGTTTTCTCAATCCTCATCCTGTCAGCCAACACAGTCCCTCTCCTACATTAGTCTCTCCAGTCTGAACATTTTTTTCTTAAACTCTAGACACCTTTCATGGGTCCTTTCAAGTGCTCTAGAGAAGTTGTTTGGAATGAGGTAATAGCAGGTACAAGTCAGACCTGTAGATGGGGACCCTTCCAGAGAAGACAAAGAGGGAAGGAAGTCTGAGGGGGAAATAATCACTAATACTGGTACTTTTAGCTTTGTCTGACCTTAGATATGTTGAACCAGCATATATCCCTTTCTTCCACAGGTAGTTTAGGTCTTTGGTAGTCTGAGACACCTTCTGAACCTACCAGTTTGTCTTTGGGAACCACAAGGACCCCAGGGAGACATTTAAAACTAGGCACTGTCTGCCAGTGTGTCTGTGTATCAATCTGCCATGGGCAGCTGTCACTGGTTTGCCTATATAGTGGCTGAGAGGATAAATATGTTTTATCAGAGATATTTAGAAGTGAAGGGTTAGAGGAGCACACATGATAGAGATGCTGCTGTGTAAGAGATAGTCTGTGTGCTTAATCTCAGTCAAATTACAGAGGCACGATCCAGCATCTGAGAATCATTTTCTATAAGGATCATAATTGTAAAGTTTAACCAAATAAATATTGAAAGACATTATATAAAACTCCCACACAGGGCCCTGCAACCTGAAACATAAAATATACATACAGCAGATTCTGCTCACCACAAAACTATGCCAGGAATATGAGTATCTTTTATGCAGATTGGCTCCCATCCCATTCTGGGGTCAGAGACATGACATCCCAATAAACATTCATGGATCACTTGAAAATCACAGGCAACTATGAGCTGTCTTGCCTGCCCTCCCTTCTTCAGCTCAACATTTAGTGCTGAGTTGATAAAGCTCCTCACTCCTTCCTAATCATTCTCGTCTCCTTAATTCCACCAAATAATTCATACGGAGCAGTTTCACCCGCTAAATCATTTTTAAATAGTTAAGCCTCTTCTGGGGCTTTTAAAACAGTTGGCTGTAGAACTGACTCCAAGTCTAATCTGTATCTCTCCTAAGAGGATACTTTTTTCTGCCTCCCACCTTCTTGATGACTGCAGGACCCAATAAATACAATACTTCCTAATGTTCTAGCTGCCTGCTTGCCTGCCATCTCACAGAGGGAGCCACTATACTGAAAAAACATCAGAAAGAAAACTCTATAAATTCAGTCTTATGCATTCAGAGCTTGTAAAACCGACCAAGGCATGAATTCCCACGGGCTCTGTGCTCCTCTGTAGTGGTGAGAAGAGTAAAGCCCCCACCATCTGAGCCCTGAAGCCATGTGATGTGTGCTGGCAGGCTCCCCGTAGTAACCTTGGCCTTTCTTGGTTTGGAAATTAGTGGGAATTTCTATTCTGTACCATCTGGTGAGCAGAGAGTGGGGACAACAGCCACAGCTAGTCATCCATCCTTTTAGACATGGTCAGCACTTGGAAAGGCTGGGCATTAGACAGCCCTCACATAGCTCCTAGGCCTGCTCTTCATAATAGCTGGTAATATTTCTATATTACAAACATATCAATGTGCATCTGTGCAGTTCCTCCCACTTTTATCTCCCATGAACAGAGAAAGCTAAAACCTCTTCATTGATGTGTCTCTCATATGGGGAAATTCCATTTACTGTGCAGGTAACAAGGTCCAAAGTCTCATGCTAAAAGACAAAGGTTCAGACTCTTCTTCTGTCTCATGCTCTTGTTCTTCCTTTGCCCATCAGAAATGTTAGAAAATAAAAATGTTATTTCATCCTGAGTTATTCCTGTGGATTTCAGACACATCTATAGATCCTTCAAGCTACAGCAGCACAGAAAAATCAAAACATTATTACTTTTCACTGAGGAATGAAAATCTGGGTATTAAGAGAATGGATGACTAAAGATTGGAAAAAGTAGAGCTGGAAGACCAGATGCTGTTTGATTCAGTTATCTCTATGGCTTTAGGAGAGTTCACCAGCATACAAAGGGGACAGGTGGATAGAGACTTGCACTCACCTAAGTCCATGGTAATTAAGTGTTTCAGTATTTTTTGTTAGAGGGGTATTAGGAAGTGCATTGAAAGGACTGTTACACCACTTCCTATGTCTGGTGGTTCTACTGGTATTAAACTATTGTTCTCTCTTGCAAGCAAGCCTCTGCTTCAGAGGGGACAGGTCACACAAAGTGTGGGGACATCTCCCTTCTGCAGTGAGCTCCACAAAAATGCAAGAAAAGAAATGAGAAAGATATCTGTGCTCAGTCTGTAAAGATGGGCATGACCTGTCTTCATTCACATTTCTGGGAATGTGAACTGTTTCAAAACTTTGGAAAGTGCTCTGCAATCTGAGTATAAAACACATGGGCAAGCAGGTCAGTGGGTTGTCCTGGGCATCATTCCCAGAGCTTTTGGGACAGATGGGCTTTCAAGGACAGAAATTGAATCCTGAATTCTGTGGCTGGTAAACATCCTTGATGTGCTTAGATCTGCCTTCTTCTGACTTAACCATGTGCAGATCTGGGCCTGCTGAGGCACTTGGGAGCCCAGTCCTGGGAGGACATGGTTACACAAAGCCAGCAGTAGCCCAGCCAGTACAAAGCAGTCAGATGAGTCACAGGCTTTGTGGCACACAGAGGCTGCAGATGGAGATTCTTGTTCACGCCGGGAAATGTGGCCTTGTTCTGTGCTCACTGCCATCTGGAGACACAGAAACCAAATCCAACTGGCATGTGTTAAAACCCCTCCACCCTTTTGTATGGTTTGGTCTTGCAAATTGCATTTGTTTAGCAAAGGAAAAATGTATTAATTGTTCTACAAGTGTGACTAATGGTAATTAGTTCTATTCTGCTGTCAGGAAAAGGGCCACAGTTGACTGTACTTAAATCCTTCTTGAAGCTGCTCTGTTTTATATGAAGTTTCCAGACTTTTACCAGCTTCAAAGCCAGCGTTGCCTATCCAAAGCACTCTGTGGTTAGCAGAAGGACCTGCAGAAGCAAACTGCAGAAGTCTCAAATTCAAGGCTTTTAGAGGCTGAAGAAACCAAGGAAGGCTGAACACAAAAGAGTTCCCTTCTAAAAAGAAATATCTGTGTTTCTCATTCAGACTCTTGAGGCTGACCACTGACTCTTTTAGCACTGGAAAAAGTGGTTGGAGACTTCATAATTTTTAGGTTAGATGGCAGTAATATGGCCTTTATATCTACTCTGAAGCTGGTAGAGAGTGCCCCATTTTGTTTCTTAAGCATATAAATACATAAAATAGTCATGTCATAGAGGTTTTGGAGCTGAAAGTCTGAACAGAGAAAATTATGTTGGGAACCCCCTCATTGGCGCAGCTATCCTCCTTTCAGTGCATGGAATTTGGAAAAGGCATTTTCTACACTGCTGGAAATGTACAAATAATAAATGTGTGTGCTGAGGGATAAGGAATAGTTGGGATGTCAAATCTATCTACAGTTCCATTTAACATTTGTTTTCTTAATCCTCCTGCTTCCATCTCTGTCTCTGTCTTATGATGCATTCAGCACTGCAGTTGTGTGGTGTGTGGCCAAGAGCAGCACATAGATGTGGCTAAGAAATGCCACATAGAAATATAATGTTATCAACATTAGTGGTCTTTGTGCATATCAAAGAAACCTCTCCACACAATGAAGCTGGGACAAGGTATGGATGCAACTCCTTCTCCTTTCTACATATGATGTAAAAAAAGAAAGAATCATATTTAAAAGGAATGATTTCACAAAGTCTGAGGAGATAGGATCAGTGCAGTTGAGGGAAAGGAAATGATGGGGACATAGAATGACTTAGCAGGGAGATCTTTTAGTGAGAGTCTCAGAGAAGTGGAAGACTTCTCTCTACAGCATTTGAAAATGAGGTCATCAAAGCACTGAAGAAAATTCACCAGGGCACAAACATCTGTGATGAAAACAGAGGTGCATAGGAAGAAACCTCTTTTCCTCAATAGCCTTCTTATGGAAAGAAAGGGGGACAAACAGCATTTTTTTTCTTTTCCTAGGGATTCCTCTATGAAGAAGTCAACTGACTAATATATGTGGAATGTGTTCCCATCCTAAAGCCACACTCAGCTTCACTGTATTTGTGCTACTATCTTTATAGCTGCTCCTGTTGCTTATTGAGCTGGACTGAGAGCACAGGACTAGCAACTCGGAATTGACAGCCTAGGAAGCAAAGTAGTCATGTTTCAACATCAGTCAAGTGATTCTCAGGGAGGAATTTGCAAAGTAACTTGTTCCACATCTCTTTTTGGCATAGTCATGAAGGAATAAGCAAACAAAAGGAGCAGCATGTCTTCTGTCTATTCTGCAGCAACTTACATAGATTTTCTCTTTAAAGAGAGCAAATCTGCCAAGGTGGAAGAAAAGTAAAAACCTGAAATGAATTTTGGCCTGATTTGTCAGTGCCATGGAATTTGGGAATGCTTTGTAGCTATGAGGACTCCTGGATATACAAGAAACCCTCTGCTATTCTTTCCATGAAATGGCTATGCTCAGAAACATGGGCAGGGTTCTGGCCCTTCTGGGGATGCCACAGGCCTGCCTTTATTTTCTCCTCAACTTGCCTGGCCTTGCCTTTGTAGCACATGGACTCAGAGTATTACAGACAGCAGAGCTCTGAATGATGAATGTCAAGGGTGCGGCTTCTTTGCCATGGGCAACAAAAGCTCATTGCCAACTTTACTGGATTTTCCAGTGATCTTATGTAGAAACAGCAAATTGGGGACTGATGTGAGTCAAATCACATCATAGGATTTCTTCAGATCCATGTTGCTCCTGCCATTTTAAACCATGTTCCCTACACTCTAAGGAATGTGCTAACTGCTCTCAGACCTACCTGTGTTTTGTCAACCACACAGCTGAGGCCTTGAGCCTAGCCCAGGCCTGGCTGCAACCAAATGCTTTGTTTCTTCTTCATGAACATCACTCTGTAGACTCTGCCATTCACTCATTCTGTATTTTCTCTTGCTGTAAAGGGACTAAATTATAGGTGAAGTGATTAGAAACAGAAGGGAACTTGGCTTTAATGATCTGTACTCTGTTCACAAAATAACTCACAAACCATTCACTGATATCTTTTGATTTGCAGACCTTCCTTGCAGGCTCTGAGTCAAATCAATGCTTGAGAAGAGCTCAGAAAGGAGACATTTTTCCCTCCTCAAAGCAGTGATATTGGAAAAAGATGTGGCCCTCTGCATCTGTCATGGCCTTTGATATCCAGCTACATGTTGTTTCCATATTGCATAGTGAACTGTGAGACCAGATGATCTCCATAAATAGTGCTTGTGATTTCCTCAATTACCATTCCAACAGAAACTTCCAAAGGCTTGATGCACCAGGGAGCATTCATGAGCACATAGGGACACCTAAACTTGCAGAGTGCTCGTGAGCATGGATGAGAGATGTCCTGATGTGAGAGGCCATCTAGACATAAGCATTCAATCCTGCACAGGGCTCTGACACTTGGAAATAAACCTAGAGCAATTTGAATTATTGAAGAGTCTGGTGCTGGGCAGTGAGAGCTCTTGAGGACTAGAGTTGCTAAGGTGGCTCTTTTTTTCTCATCCAAGGCTGTCTTACACATGAGATTGCATTCTCAACATGATAAATTGTGCACATTGGCTATGAAGATTCCTTTATTACCTCTTTCTATACAGACCTTCAAATAACATTCCAGAAAAATTCCCATGAAGAAGTTTTTTGTATTGTGATGCCATTGCTGTTTTAACAGAAACTTGTTAGATATTTTTCCAATACATAAGAAAGGTCCTAAGAAGTCCCTTTCCCAAAGAGCACTCAATAAGTCTTTCCCCACCAAGACATTGACCACAGGAGTGAGAAACACATGACTTAAAATCATCTTTATACTAAATAAAATTAAATACACTAAATTTCCCTTTCCTGTCACAAATTTACACATTTGCACTTCCTCCACCAGTGGCTGTAAATTAATTTCCAACAGGCATACTTGTCTGGTCTCCAAAAATCCTCCTTCCCAGTGAAAGACTACACAATCTCTAAGCAGAGTTTTTACTAGGTTAACTGAAGGTATCCTTGAAAGACTGAGCCTTCTGAAAGGACCTAACAGGGTGTAGTGAATGGTGATGTTTTTAGAGAAACAGCAGAGCAGGATGTTAGGGCAGACAGCACTGGCACAGCTGAGCAGATGGCAAGGTGAGCTGGAACAGATCAGTTATTCACTCAGATCCCAGATGAAAACTGATTATACGGAGAGTTGTGTGTAAAGTATTTATAGTCCAGCCTCAAAACTCAAAATCTGTTCCAAGTGGGATAGTTTACATAGCCAAATGAATTGCCATTAACTACCTGTATTTTGGTTCTAAGATGCTTTGATTAGGTTTGAGGGGCTTAGTGCTTTTTGTTTTTCTTTTTAGTTTTTGTTGTTTTTTAAAATTTGCTAATTATTCTTAAATAATATCATGCTGTGAAATGTTCTTACTGAAAGATAAAAGATATGAGAACTGCCACCTAACTGAGAGTAGATTTATGTCTAAATTCATCCCCCTGTCTTGCTTCCCACAGGCAGCTCCCAACAGAAGTGGTTGGGTTTCCCTCTTTCCTTTTCTGAGCCTCACATGCCACATGCACGTAGGTTCTTGTAGTCATGCCTTTAATTTGAGGCCTGACATGAGAACATGTGGTGCCACAAAACCCACCAAGCACAGCAACCCAGGGACTGGCTGCAGAAATCCCAGAGGGCCTGGAGAGCTCAGTGATAGCCACTGTGAGAACCTGTAGCACCTCTCACTGAAGGGTAGGTGGGTCTTCTCAGAACAAGACACAAAATCATGGACACACTTTCCAACATTTCTCTGTAAATGCATGTGCCCAAAATAGACACTGTGTTCAAAACTGCCTTTTGTAGTCTGGGATTACAGCCGCATTAAAAAGCAGCCTGGGAACATCATAAATGAGTGACATGTCAGATCAGTCTGTCATACCCTCTGTGAAGGGCTTTCACTTTGATACTCTTCAGTTATGTTTTGTCTCATGTCTGTATATATTCACACACTGTGTGCATACAAATATTTCTTTAGAAGGGATGTGTTTCTTCTTCTATATTTCATTTTTTTCTAACACTATGATAGCCAGGATTCTGATACATACATTGCATGTTTGATTCTTGTATCTAGGTGAACACATTGGAATAATTCCCATAATTTCCCAGTGCCTAAAGTCTAATTTATAAAGGTTTAAAATGAGGGGACAGTACCTTTTTCTTCGTGTGGGTTTTGTTGAACTTTCAGGAAGAACTTTGCTGCCATGTGACTTGAGACAGAGAAAATGTTGATACCAATAAAATTTTAGCACAGCATGCCAAGAAAATCAGCATTCAGTTTACCTAGGATATCCCAAAGGAAACATACAGTTAATACTGAAGTTTAAAATATCTTAGCCTTGGAATCTTAAAACTCCATCAGCTCTTGGAAGAGGGGGAAAAAAGAGTAACAAAAAATCCTGTAGCAACAAGGAGGTTAAATACACACATATGCAAAGTGTAGCTCAACTCAATGGATCACTTTTAGCAGCTACAATTTTGTCTGACATGGGTTTTGCTCTTGATCTCCTCATATTTGTAGCATTTCACAAAAAAAAATTAATAAAACCTTCCCCCTTCTGAGAGTACCTTATAATGAAAACAAGAATATTTTGAAAGGAAAGAATAGGAAATGTTGACTGGGGTGTCCTGCTGCTTTCTAAGTAGTCCAGCTCCCAAGATTTATGTCAAAAGCAACAGAAGGCTGGAAATTAAGGAATGCCCTTGAAGTTACGCTCTGTAACTCAGCCAAGAGAGATGGATTTTCATTTACCTTGTCGAAAACCCAACATGAAAAAAAAAAGGCTGGAGATAAAAATCTTGCAGCATTACTCCAGATTTACAAATGATGTGACAAAAAAAACATGTGCTCCACTCATGAGAAAAAGTGCTCCATTCAATCATACAGTGGCTCCTGGGCTCAAGATAGGTGGTTCTGAGTTTTTAACCAGTGGAGCATTGTCTTGAGCTGCTGCCCTTTTGGTGTGACACAATTGTCATACACAGGCTCTCTGCAGGGATGAGGAACTGGCATGATGAGGAAAATGAGTTCTTCCTTTGCTGCCCCTGGTGCTCACAGGCCTTGTGGCATCATTTGTCCCATGAATTCCGCTGCTCTGCCTGTGTCAGTGTTCCTGAATGTGAGAGCAGATATTGGTAGGGTTGATGCTCTGGGATTAAACAGCCAACACGAGACTGCAATGGAAGTTAAATAAGTAAAAGGTAACAAAGCAGCTGTGTGAGGAGTTATTGCTTCAGCAAAGTCTCATTTCTGTGCAAGAGTGGGGATGTCCCCCTTGCACACTGCAGATTTTGACACACAGCAGCTTTGAATCAGAGTTGGAAAGGGCTCTCATTGACTTCTGTTGATTTTGGACTTGCAGCACTGGCCTCAGTTGTGCTTTTTCTTAACAACAGCAGGGTCCAAAAGTCATTGTGCTGAGGTGTTAATGATTTCACTTAATCCAATCGGTTCAGCAAACACACTAAAACCTGGAAGCAGCTTTCTTTCCTTGGGAACCCAGGACTCTCAGCCTTGATCAGGCACAGAAGGAAGCCCACATTCCAGATACAACATGAGATACGTTGTGTTAATAACTGGAACAAGATTCACATTGTTTGAATGGATGAATAGTTTGAGATTGATTATTAAGTGAGGGCTGTTCCACATAAATACGAAAGACACTTTCAGTAGGCTGGAGTGAGCAGTGTGTAATTCAGCCTGCTCGTCTTCAAACTGTTGATTATTTTTGCTCTTTCTTTACCTGTTTCTCAGTCTACCCCTGTATGGTAACAATACCTAGACAGCAACACCAGAAAAGGCTGCCATGATTGTTACAATCAACTGACTTTTGCAGAGCACAGGTGAGGGAACGGCACATGGTTTGCACATTTATCTTCAGTTTGAGCTGTTTCACATATGAGAGAACACTTTGTTCTCCAACAAGTAGCTACTGTACTGACTTAATGCATATATAATTTCCTGTAGAATATTATATACATAATAATTCTGGATGATAGCGTACCTAATTTAGACACCTAGAATTAGCATTTTGAGAATCTCATCTTCTGTTTACAGTGTAATTCAAACCTTGAGAGTAACCACTCAAGTGTCTTCTGCCAGTGTAGGTTGGCAGATCCCTCTGTGTGCCTGCAGATCCAATTCCCTCCTCGCAGGTTTTCTTGCAGAAGACCAACATGCTATAAAGACATATCTCCATTCAGGATACAATTTGTTAAGTCTTCTTTCCACAAAGATTATCAAATGGGCTTGGGTCTTGTTAAAAAACAAAGGAGTGGTAAGAATTTTGTGGCCAGAATATTCATCCCAGGGGATGGATACAGATTCCAGGGTTGCCTTCAGGAAATCTGAACTACCACTCCATGAAAGTTCTTTAACTAATACACATCATCATATTAAAATGTGTTTGCTCTGCCTAAGACTAGTATTGATGGCTCATGAGTCTCCAAGGCTTTAGGTAGCCATGTTTAGGTACCTGCTACCAGGTCACAGCAGAGTTCTGGATGTGAGATGGGTACATCTCCTCACACAAGATAATGCTAAGATGTGTTGTCATCAAATTCCAGAGCCTGAAAAACTTTTAAGCCATTGAACATAGCTATTTAAGGGCTAGACACCAATGGATTTGCAAGCTCTGAACAGTGATTGAATTACATGGTGAATTTTACTGTGTACATTTTACACAGCCAAATCCCAATTTTAGAGGATTTGATGCTAAACAGTTCTTAGACTCACATCTCTCCTCCCAGATACCTGTTAGCATTTCGTTCTCTTCAGTGTCACAGGATCTAAATATCTGTTTATATACTTTAGACATGTTCAATCAATGAAGTTTTTGTACATGTAGTATGATTTCAGTGCTTCATGAAAATAAACGAGAGCAGTCTAAACTCTACCCTGAATGCACACCCAACCACTTAATAGACAGAGATAGAAATTACTTCCATTTTACTTCCTCACTTCTCCTTCTCTAATGGGCCGAGCCAAAAGCCTTCAGTCCAAACAGCCCTGAACTGGGAGGAAGTTCAGATCCAAACTCTTACAAGCCAGGCCATTTCTAATTATTTTTATTGCCCCATTAAATTTATTGTGTTGAACCATTTCAAGTGACCTCATTAACTCTCAACAAAGAGTTTGTCACGTACAATCCTTAACAGATGTCTGATTTCAGGCATTGCAAAGTCAGTCATCTGGCCCTTCCCCCAGCATGCACAGACCCTTAGCTCTCCAATCCTGTTCTTTACTCTCTTTCAAGAAGGATTTCATTTTGATGACGCTGTATTACTGGGTAATTTGCTGAAATCCTGCCTGGGCCAGTTTTTATGCCTTCATCCCCTAGCTATGTCCCACATATTTCTTCTCATCTGCTCTGTTTCCTTCTGCATGTATCCAGATGGGTTGTATACCACAATTGCACTCTCTCCTGTGGAGAGTATCTTCTGGCTTCTTGACTCAACCAGAGTTTGCAGTGCCCCATTGGGCTTAGGCTGTAAAACCCCTCTGTGATATGTGCAGCTGGGCTCAGAGAGCAGATTTCACTTTGTTCTTTCTTTATCCATGATTTAGATGGCTCAGATAGCACTGCAATTAAATACTGGGGTTCTGGACCACAGCCTTCAAGGGCTGTCAAAAGGATTTTGAGGCACTCTGCAGCTGAGAGGAGGATGTGGGACTGACAGGATCAAGAAGGAAGGAAGGAAGGAAGCTCGCTCCCATGTGAACCTGAGACTCAGCCAGGTCTCCTACCACTGGCTTGCTGGGTAGGCAGCAAGCAATGCCAGAATTCTGGGGGTGAGCACAAGGCAAGAGAAGTTTTTGGAACAACATGTGGATTCTGCAGTCATCTCCTGTTCCCAGAGCAGGAGATGCAGACATTGCCCCAGCAGGCTGCATCCCATGGATTGACACAGGAACAATCACTGAGACAGGCCAATGGTCCATGCCTCCAGCCACATCTAATGTCCAGGATAATGGTACAGGCAGCATATTTATACAGAATACCCCTCAGGCTCTGGTATGATACAATTCAGGTGACTTCCTGTATTGAGCATTTAACATTTCTTGATAGATTTGGGCTTTTTTTCCCCCAAAACCACTTTTTGAGCTGTTGTAAAACTTCACTTTCCACAAGCTCCTGTGACAAGCATTTCCACAGCTGAATGAAAAACCACCTTTTTTTTTTTAAGCTGTCTTCAACTTTCCAAATTGTTTTATTCTTTCCTGTCCTTGAGTTGAAAGACTGTGAATAATTATACTGTTTTCATCTTCTGCAGACTAGTCATGATTTTGCAGACAGCTATTTCTCTCCTTCTCAGTCATATCTTTTTACGTTGCTTCTGTATAAATTTCACAGCTTATTTCTGGTAGGTTAAGAAATGTAACAGGCTGAGAATCAGGAAAAGTTTTCAGTAGTATAAGGGGCAGGGAGAAACAAGATGGGGAGGAACCTGGACAGCAGGGATTAGAAAGAAAGGTGCTGCAGCCCTTTTCTGAAAGAATATCTAGTTTTGTAACTTAGATTTGCTAATTTTCAGAAGCTATAAGCATATAAAAAGGGGAGGACAGGAATTTTTACAAACCTCCAATTTCCACATAAAACTTCAGCCCATTTCTCCTCTTGACTTTCATAAAAGCTGGTCTGTAACATGGCGCTAACTTGAATGATTGCAGGGATTGGAAGGTGAGATGGGTCCAGTTCTTAGTTCATCTCACTTCTTGGTTTTATAGAGGTGCAGCTCTCCTGGATTTCTATCTGATTTACACCAGGATAGATGGGAGGAAAGTCAGGCCTATTGTTTTTGCACTCTCTGCTTTTGACAGTGCTGAGAATCTTCATGCTATAAAAGTGTCCACGCTGTGCCGTTTTCCATCTGCATTGCATATATTGTATCTGTCATGCTGTTTGGAAAGAGCTGATATTTTTGGCAATCTTTCCTTCTTGTACAGCTCCACATATAGAACCACTGCATAAAAAATAGCAGTGGATGGGAAAAAATATCTGACTCATGGGAAATTCGCATTCTTGTTTTATCCCATGTCAGAGCGGAAGAGGAGAGTACCAATGTTTCGCCCACTGGAATAAAAGGTGTTATCAGACTTAAATTATTTCTTATCCAAATGTAAGGAGAATCCTGACACTGGAACATTTCAGTCATAGGAGGGTCAGATTAATTTCTTATAGCTGTTGTTGCCTAAAATGTCTTCTAAAATGAGAGAAAGGAAGGGATGAGCCAGCCTAGAGTGGAAGTCCTTCCATTCTAAATACCACAGCTCAGATACAACAGATCCCTGCATGTTTAGAGATAACTTTGCTTGCTGTCCTGGCTAGATAAGGAATCCAGACATCCCATTTGACTAACTGCTTGCCCTCCAAATTTTTTGGGGGAGATAGTGTTCAGCTGAGGAGAAGACAAGGTCACAACAAACTCAGAGCTGCATCTTCAATGAGAAACATTGACTGATATAGAGTACAACCCTGATGGGAAATATTTTATCTTCATTTTTTGGCAAAAAAAAAAATCATCTGAAAATCAACCATGTCATAGGGAAGAATTTTGAATGAGATGACACCCTGACTTCTCATGGGAAAATTTTTCACTCAAAAATTAAGAAACAGCTCCAAGAAGTTAAAAAAATAGAGTAGAAAATTGTTTGCTAATGAAGCATACAAGTGGCAGCTGATAGATTAAAAGCCATAATATTCTTGGCTTCCACAGATGAAATTTATGAGGGACTTTTCTTTCACACTGGCACTGACTTTACCCATGCAAAATTTAGACATCCAATCTAAGCAATGTTTGATCTCCTTCCATGCTCAATATAGAGACACAGGCACGTCTGGAGAGAGACTCATCTCATTGGTTTTATAACTGTGTTAAAATCTGAGGAATTTACATGGCTCTGAGTAAGGAAGATGCATCTGATAAGGGAGTTTGCACCGTTTAAATGCCACTAAAATACTTGAGTCATTCCCACCATCAGTTTATAAAGATGCTATGAACGGATAAGGTACCTAGCACAAGATATGTCTCCCACCCTCAGAAGAGACAGGGAACATAAATCCCCAAAGATTTTCTCCAAAACTGAGGTATAGAGAGAGGCAGAATGAGGGAGACCTAAAAGAATTCTTAATTAGATCTATTAACTGCACCTGACAGAAATGTCCTTAAATATAATTAACCAGCATACCTATGTTAAAAAGCAGCTTCTACCTCCAGACATTGTGCAATCTTTAATTTCCTTGGATCAAATTTTGGTGGATTTTGATTTTCATAGCAGCATTGATGTCAGCCTCCTGATGGCAGCAGCCTAGAGGTTGGAACAATGCTTCTTGGTGGCTGTAAAATTTCACTGACCCCACAAACCATCCTCTATGTCTAAAACATCCTGAAGGGAGGGATGCTGCAAACCTGGCAACTCATCTGGAATGTGGCAATGGGGAGACCAGCAGTGAGGAAGGGATCTGGGAAAACAAGCACCAGAGCAGCCTAGCATTTGCCCCAAAACACTGTGCCCATTTCATGGTGTCAGAAGTAGAAACACAAAAGACACACCCCTGCATTTTTGCTGGTCCTTGGAAGGGTCAGTGTGTGCCACACCGTGGCCTCATTTTTTTAGCAGGTTTGAGGGGCATGTGGGAGCTGGGGTCCTTGCAAGGTGAGTTTTCAGGAAACACTGATTGCTACCCTATGACTTAAGGCCGTGTTTTCACCCTCAGTGACCCATAAACACATGACCTGGGATCTTCCCCCAGAGTATTTCAAATGGTTTTACTGACTGATTTAAGTAAAAAAGCAAAGAGGCCTTATACCTTCAAAGCCTCTGAGTATATTTTTCACCCAAAGCAGAAAGTTCAGGCACTGTTTATCCTGTTCTGCCCAGGGCTTGCTCTTTTTTATTTTGCCCTGAAGTTCTTTCCTGCTAGACATTGTCTACGAGCAAAAGTTTTCTTTGGAACGGCAAATGGGAAAGGACCACCTGGGCTGGGAATTCCTGTCTTCTGGAATTGCAATCTTCTGTGCCAGTTTCATAATTTTTTTGTCAGAAAACAAGGATGTAGTGCTGGCTGGGAATGTGTAGACATGCCCTTCCCTTTTGCTACGGCTGTGGGTCGACACAGAGAAAAACTTTCTTCCAAAATAAGATATATTGTACTGTAATGACCAAGGTGCTTGTCTATTCCTACCAGTATCAAAAAGCAGCAATAAATACATTAAAAATACATGCATATAATCCTGGAAATGTTAGGAGGGAAGCTCTACCAGAGGCAACAGCCTGGTATTTAACTACAGCCCTCTGTAATCCCATTGAAAGAAGGCAGGTGTGAGGGAGGAGCAGGATTGTGGCACTGTGTCATCCTGTGGCCACTCCTTGCTGGGCGCATGGAGAGGGGAGCAAGGTGCCCACATGAGCTGCCATGGCCATCTCTGTGTCCTGCCAGAGCCAAGGAGTGAGGCCACAGCACAGGCATGTCAAACACATTGTCAGGAGGCGCTGAAGTGGCTGGGTTTATTTTAATCTGGAAATATGGCCCTTGCTGCCTTTTATGATGTGCCAGTCTAAGCTGCCTCTGGCAGCTGTGAGAATATTGGTTTTGGCAGACAGCTGCAAAGAGCAGCAGACTGGAAGGAGTCAGCAACAAATGTGATAAAAGGGGAAAGTTGCTGATGCCAGGAGGAAAAGCACAAGGTCCTGCTGATTACCAGAAAGCCTTCAGGAGCTGTGAGGAAGAGGAGTCTCCTCTGACACCAGGATGGGTGAACAGATAAGGACCAGCCCTCTCCCCTTGACTTCCCATTGAATTGCCTCATTCCACATGTAAGATGCCCCACTGTCTGGAGAGGAAGGAGGCTTCAAAGCAGAAGGGCAGAACTCATGAGTAATGCCAAGGAAAGTTTTCTCTCCATCTGGCATTTGGCCACATTGATCTCATCTTTGATAAGAAGCACCGGGTCCTGGCCACCAGTAAAACACAGGGATCTGTAGGAGCTGAAGATATCCAAACTAAAGGGTAAAACCATGCATGCAACCTAGTCAGTGCTATATTAACAGATCCAGTATCCCCAGTACTAGCTTTATTGCAAAGAAAAGAACTGTCTCTGTCTTACAATTACAACTATCCTTCTCTGTAGTTTCAGGGTTCAGTTTGGTTTTTTTTTTTGCCAGCTAGGTAACAAGCACTTTGGGACCATGATTTTTAATGTGTTCTGTGCTCCCAGAGAGAGTGAGATCTTCAAAAGGTCTCAAAGTCTTGTGAATGTGATGATCACAATATGAATGCCAGTGAAATTCCCACAGTTCCTTCTCAAACCAGCTGGCAATATTGAGAAGGCTCCTCAATCCACTCTCTGAGAGTGGATCCCTGAAAGCAGGAGCAATTTAGATGCCAGCTTGAGGATCCATCCTGCTTTTCACCATTGCTCTTCCAGTTACACCCAGAAATGAATGGAGCTGTTTTGTTTTCAGTCAACCTGCAGCTCAGATCACCTCAGGACAGGAGGTTTTGATGCAGAACAGGGCTGCCAGCAGAAAAGGGAAATTTCCAGGCAGTATTGCTAATGCTGCAATCAGAGGGAACACAACATCCATGAGACAAGATAGGATTCTTCAGAAAACAGATTTAAAACTCTTGGTTGGCTTGTTTGTTTACTTTTCCCCAAGGCCTGTGGTGCTCTTTTTTTTCAACAGAATTCATTTTTAGCATAAGCATGGAAGATTTCTATTTAGCAGAGTCATACCCAGCAAAGCAAGATGCTTGGCCAAAGGATTGGTCACCCTGTGCCTGCCTGGTTTGTACTGGGTTGCCCAATGTCACAGCAATGGGTCACAGCTGCCCATTACCCCACTGGAGGCTGCTCTGGGCACACCAGGGCTCTGGAGTTTTTAGAATAAAAGTAATTGTTGGAAAAGGTGAACGAGTCAATATTTTAGCATTATTCAAAAATAAACAAAGGGCAGAATCTCTGCTGTCAGTGTGGTCCTGCAGAGGGACAAGGAAATGCAGAGACTGTCACAGTCCTGTCACACATCCCCTCCTGTCCAGGACCTCATGCACAACTTGGCTTAAACCAAATTTCTCCTGGACCCCATTGCTTGGGTGTCGCTAAACCCAGGTCTGTTGGGATAATTTGCCCATAACTCCATGTGTTCTCTTTCAATATCCAGTGGTGACATTTTCTTTCTTTCTTTTGCATTTCCTGTGTTTTATCCAGCAAAAGACAGTGCTGTAGGAATAATCTTAAATACTGTTCTTCTAATTTCAGTGGAAGGAAAAGTAGAAAAAATAAATCAGGTGTAGAAGTTCTTTGTCAAGATACTTACAGCTTAATTTTTCAAACTGAAGACCTTTAGAAGAGACACAGATAAGTCTCTGAAGCATTTCTACCTTATCTGAAACAAAAGCATCCTCTGAAACTATCTGAGATATGCCTGAAATTAGCTTTCAGAGAGGAATTTGCAGCCTGGAACAGTTTATGGAGACAGCTTTCCAAGAAATAAATGTAGGAATAAATATTTACCTCCTTGCTCCAAATCTCCATACTAAGACTTGTGCTGAAATAATTATCTTCCCTTTTAAGTTGTATTTATTCAGAGATCTATGGGGCATGAAGAAAACAGCCCAGATTTATATAATAGACACCTTGTGTTCTTGTGTGCAGAGAACACCACGAATGTTATGCACCCCTGATGTGTTAGATCTGTCACTTCATGGTGATTCTGGGGAGTATTTTTAGGAAGAGAAGAGATGTGGAAAAGTTTGTTGCTTATGATACTAGATCAGAGTGGTTTGCTGGAATGGTTGCTAGTGACACAGATGGAAATAGCATGCATACCACAAGTTAAAGACCTGCTTGGTGGTTTTCATATACTTAGGCACACTTGCCAGGCATTCTTTTTTCCCCAGCAATTTCAGATTTTCAAACAGTTGATTTTAATAAAATAAAAATCACTATTGTGACCTGAAAACTATGCCTCCCAATATTTTCAAAGGCAACCAACTTCCTGAGAAGTTTTGCTTATAGACCTAATTTGAACATTTTTCATTAGAATCCTTCTTTGAAAATAAAAAAAAGAAAAAAAAAAAAACACCAAAAAAAAAAAAAAAAAAAAAAAAAAACCAAACCAAAAACCAAAAAAAAACAAAGCAAAGAGGCCTTTCATGCCAATGCTCAGCTTGAGCTGACTGGCATTTAATCTCTCCATATTTTAACATAGAGCCTTGAAGTCTATGGCTGAGGTGATGTTGTTTCCACATTCTGATAATGTGGTTCATGGTATTCTGCTCTTATTTACTGGTGTAACAGCAGTGTCCCATCACCAAAGCCTGAATTGTTCCAGTTTGTGCACCTCAAGAAAAATTATTCCCATCACAAAGATAAAAACCAAGAAGATGGCAGAGAGAGAACAGTGTGATAGTGGCTACAAAATAAGGGAAAATAGTGGAAAATGATAAAGATGATAAGAAGGACTGGAAGGAGAAGTTCTGTGGAAAAGATTGACAGAAGTTGGATTGTTTAGTCTAGGAAAAAGACAACTGTGAGACAGTCATGATAACAGTCTTCAAATATGTTAAAGACTGCTGCAAAGAGGGAGGTAATGAACTCTTCTCCATATCCACTGGGGATAAGGCAAGAAGTGATGGGCTTAAGTTGCTGCAGTGGTGGTTTTGGGTTAGACAGGAGGAAAACCTTTTTAAGGGGATGGAAAAAACACCACAGGAATAGATTGCCTGGATTTGGAGACTCTGCCTCAGCAAGTCTTTAAAAGCAGAATGGAGGAATATTTGGCTGGTATAATCTCTCCCTGGTGGAGTGTGTAAGCACAGAACACTGAAGTGACTTTCTGACAGCACAATGGGTAACCTAGAGCAGGGGTAGGAATCAGGTTTATTAGCTTACTGAGAAAAAAAAGTGTTAGGAAATTACATAAAAAAAACAAACAACAAACAACTGTGTGATAGCAAATAAAAGAGAAACTGAAATTGAGCCAGATTATTACATTTTTTAAGATTTAGGAAGTTTGCTCATATGTGCTTTTAATAAAAGCTGACCAAAACACCAAAATTTCCAGTCTGCAAAGAATTCCAATATTTTGAAATGTCTTTATTCAGAAGTGGCTTCAAGATAATATGTTCCATTCAATGCTGAGACGTAATGTTAAGAATGAAAGGATGCACACATTAATGCGCTGCAGTGACTGGTGTATATTCATGTTCAAATAGCAAATCAGAACACTATCACTGACACATACATTTTAGGACTTAAAGAACAAAAGGCAAGAAATAAAAATGATTAATTGTTATTCCTCTCATGCCAAAAATGTTGGTGTTTCAATCAGAAAGTTTTGCTGAACCAAGCTGGATCAAAATTTGCCTATTTCAAACATGTTTTTTGAGCAGCTCTGTCAATGTATTTTTCCTTTTTGCAATTTCTCTCTCTGCTAGAAGGAACTCTGATCAGGAAAAAAAAATACACAAGGCTTCTCTAGCTGGAAACTGTGTTACCTGATATAACCCTAAAAGGCCTGCTCCTTTCACATTTCCAATCAGCGAAATTACTGCGTTGTCAATCTGTTTATTTTCATATCACCATGTTCAATGCAGTGAAATCAGCTGCCTCCACTGAAAAGGCAAAGGGCTGTGCTGGCATCCACTTAACATTCCCTTTTTAAAGCACATGCAGGGAGCATGATAACCTGAGCAGAGATGCCTGGGTGAGGATGGCTCTCCCATGCCTGGCTGGGTGTCCTGCTGCCCATCCTGCTGTGCCTCGTCCTTCACTGGCAATCCCAGCAGAGCCAAGTCACTGTAGGAGGAGCATTTTATCTTAATGTCTTTTGTCTTAATGTCTTTTGCCTGTCCATCTCTCTGGATGTGACAGTCAGCCATGAAAAGCCTAATTTAAGTGAGGTGCTTTGAGTCATGTACCAAGGGTTAGTAAAAAGAGCATTTCCCAGTGTCTGTGTGAGACTGTAAGAGTGGGAGACCCTGAGGACCAAAACTACAGGTGTCCTGCTTGGATTTAACCTCAAAAAATCCTTCACTGACTTTGTTTGTGCAGTAGCTATTTTGCAAAATAATTGCATTGCTCATTTGACACCTTCCCCAGCCATTAAATTCCACTTTGGAATGGCTCCACTGAAGAATGTACCACACATGTGGCACAGAATGTACAACACGTACGAGTCTGATGTTGCTGTTATCGCTTGGAGAGTCTGACTGGCATATTGTCAAACATTTTACAATCTAACAAGTTGCCAAATACCTTCTAATTAAACAAACCATTCCTTGCATAATGCCAAACAATTAAACAGGTTTATAGTTTTTAATCTAACGCTGCATCTGGTTTAAAGGTCTGTGTTAAATATCAAAGCCATCTGATCAGCCAATGACAGCTGACAGCTGATGATGGGGCATCTCATCCTCCCATCTGGAAGTGCCTGGAGAATTCATGTTTCTTCAATTTTTTTCCTCCCTCAGTGTATTCGTGACAAGTTATACACAAAACCTTTTCTTGACATGGCTACTTTTAGGGAAGCCCTTTTGCTACACAGAATAGTAGGTTAAGGTTCCTCATTATTTTCTTGAGAGTTTCCCTCCAGGACTTGGTGAGTCATTGCTTTGAACAAGAGCATGCACCCATGGTCCTGTTTAATGACCAGATCAGAAAGTCTGGTAGCAACCAGGTAAGGTTTGGAAGGATGCTTAGTGTCCAAGGTGTTTCATCTGAATGTCCAGGATGGTCCATCTCATTCTCAGACCCCAGCACATCACCATTTGCAACAGCTGGGCCAGACCTCATCAGAGAGGAAAAGAAGGGTTGCTGAAGCTCTCTGGAGAGCTGATGTGAGGGAGGAGAATGCCTCAATATTTATACTGATGATGAAAGCTGAGGATCATGGCTTGTACCTGAACTATAAACAGAAATGTTCAACCAGAGCTCAGACACAGAGTGGTCAGTAAAATCTGGTCTATTGACACTAGAACCCTCATTTATAGCAAATTTCACAGTGGAGGTACTGAAACGAGTTGCCTTTTGCTTCTATGGCAACCGGAGGGTCAGGTTCAGCAGCATGTTCATTCGGAGAAACTTTGCTGGGCTATTGAGTGAAACTGTGTAGCTCCAGCAAGGCCTTTACAACACATTGCTACTTTCTATTGTTACTTACTTGCCTTTTCACAACCTAACCGCTCAGGTAGAGGATGAGTTCCCTGCGGAAGCACACCAAGCCACAATGAAAACAGTGGCTGCTACAACAGCAGGGCAGGTCGCTGGAGGAGACAATGTCCATCCAACCAGCTTGGCCCAGCTCTATTTATGCAGGTGTAAAGGGGCTCTTGCCATTGGAAATAGTGTGGAGTCATTGTATTACACATTCCTTCCTCTGCCGGCATCCTGTTTAAACAGGCTGAGTGCAGCGGGGGTGTCTGCTATTCATTTGCGGATGCCTTGTGATGATATGAAACATAATTGTATAATTTATGCCAAATAAACCCAGGAATGGCTGCTGTTCAAGGGAACCAGCAAGCTCCCAAAGCACTTGAAATATTGGAGCAGGCAGAAAAGATAACAAAGCCTGATCTTTTTGCTGCTCCCTATGTTAGGGCTGCTTTTGTGCAGGGGGAGAGGAAACGGTTTGCAGGAGAATGTGATTCAGATGTGCTTGGAGACTGCTGGAAGTGAGACACACAATGGCCCTGCAAGCCTATTGAGTAACTCCACCAAAGCCCATGGACTTGCTTGGGAATGAATATTGGCCCCTGGGACTCTTCTCTCTGTGCAGTGCAGCTCTTCAGATGTTTGTCAAAATGAATATGCAATTGTTTGTTTGTTTAGAGCCAACAATGTCAGGCTGCATGTTATGGCCCTGTTGTGTTTGGCTTGTTTGTGACTTCTCTGCCTGAAATAATTTTATTTTTATATAGCTGTAGTGGAGTGGAGGACTCTGGGGACTTTGTTTTATCTTGTAATGCATGATTCAAGCATTGAACATTAAATTTGGGGCTTGGCTCAGAGGCAGGTCAAAAGAGAATAACTTGGAATAAACTGCTGATGTAGAGCTTTGCTTTCTACGTAATGGCAGGATGTTTTAATGCTATGAAGCTATGAAAAAAATCTCTAGAATTACTACATTCTTACCCTCCAAAGAGATTTTCTGGCTTAAAACTATTACCTCCTCATTTTGACCTCCTGAGAAGGAATGCTAGTGCTACATCAAGGTAATAAACTCCCAGGCTTTTCATTTCAGTATTTCAATTTGGTTTACAAGAAGGTTTAGGCTGTGAGAAAATAGTATCAAACTGCAGTTGATATGCTGCAGTTGTCTAGCTCTGGCCCAGTTCTTGTGAGACAAAACTTTGTTTTTCTCATTGTTCAGTAGCTTCCTTTAGAAAATCTGTCTCATCCAATTGTTTTCCTGTTAACTGGTTTCAACATAATCAGTGTTCAATTCTTGTAACAAAACAATGTTTGTTTGAGGTCCAACCCTGAGCAGAGCAGGACCTTAGGTGTTTGAGAAAGGTGCACCCAGCATCTCCCTTAGACACGGGCAAAACACAGATGTGATCTCCAAAATTCCCATTTGCTCAGCTGTTTCACTGCAGCTCCAGTCTGATCCTGTCTTCTTCTGAAGTGGGATTTGCTCAATGTGTGTGAGGGAGATTCTGAGTCAAAGATTCTGATTCACTGGGTCAAATGAATTTCTAGTTTGGTGTCCTGAAATTTGTGAGGGTTTTTTTTTTTTTTTTTTTTTTTTTTTTTAGGTGAAGATAAATGGCTGCTTTTTAAAGAGCTCCTTTGGTACTTTCCAGGAAATCTAAACCTCATGCCCTTGGCCCAGTCAATCTCCCTTTTCCTGAATGTGCAGCTGTGTAGGTGTGCACTATAGGGTTTGTTCTGATTTATGAACAAAAAAACCCACTTTTTTTTTCCCTTTTTAAAAGTATTTACATCCTCTAAGACTTTGGTGGTTTTCTTTTTTTCTCTCTCTCTTTGACCCTAGCGGAGGCTGAAATCCAAATGTCAAAAGAATGGTATTTAGTGCAGGGACAGAGATGACCTTTTCCCATCAGCTATATTAATGAACCCCATCAGAATGTGGTGTTACTTGGCAAAATAAACCCCCATGTCCTTTCTCTGAGAAATATATACATGTTGAGCCATAATCGAAAGCTGACATTTTCAGAAGACCATAGAAAGGGCATTCAGACTGTTGTGCAGTTGTGAGAAATATTGACCCTAAAAATTCCCAAGTTTTAATTATTAAAATATGGTAACCCTAAATATTAATTTTCTTTTGTCTGTTGTCTCAGAAGGACCTCAAAAGAGTAATTTCTAAAACTCCCAACATCTCAGAGGTGGAAGAATATCTTGCTGTTGCATTAGCAGCATTCCCAAGCATGCTTCCAGTCACACAGCATATTGAGGATTCAGCCTCAGACCAGTGACCAGTATGGATCTGTCTGTCCTGACTAGTGGCACTCTGATCTGAACATTTATTGTTTCTGACTCAAAATTGGACAGTGCAGCTAAACCTAGGCTGAGGAACTGATCTTTGTCTGTTTGGTCAAATCCTCAAATCCTTTCTGTGGGCTACAAGGTTACACTTACCAATAAGCAAGAACATTTAACTTCTAGTGATTGTTTCAGATGTTTAAAATTTCCTAAGGTTTGAAAGTCAGTGCAGTGCAGAAACTTGTGGGATCAGGTTCCTTGCAGATCGAATTGTCCTGACATCTGCAAAGTGATTTGCCTCTCAGTGTCTGTTTCAAATTCAATAAAATTTACAGTAGCCATTTCTGACCACAAAGTGCTTCTATCAACTGCTGTTTGCTCCTGAAGCAAAAACCCCATGTTTCTGTGTTTTTATTTTCACAGAAAAGCATTCAGCACTTGACACAATGTTATAGAATGGTATTATAAGATGCCAGAAAACAAACGCAACAGAAAGAGAGAAAAATTATGGCATGTCTTTTCTGTTACTAGTTTCTTTCATTCTTCTATGAGATAAGAGTTGGAAAGAGGACTTCTTTATAGCAGTTCTGTGGATATTCTGGAGGGGGTTTTCTTGGTGCAACACTGTACTGTGCTTGAAAAACTGAAATATGAGTCCTGCAAGGTGTCTGCCTGTTCAATGGATTAACAGGAGCAAGGAACTCCTCCAATCAACCTCTCCTCTCCTCTCCTCTCCTCTCCTCTCCTCTCCTCTCCTCTCCTCTCCTCTCCTCTCCTCTCCTCTCCTCTCCTCTCCTCTCCTCTCCTCTCCTCTCCTCTCCTCTCCTCTCCTCTCCTCTCCTCTCCTCTCCTCTCCTCTCCTCTCCTCTCCTCTCCTCTCCTCTCCTCTCCTCTCCTCTCCTCTCCTCTCCTCTCCTCTCCTCTCCTCTCCTCTCCTCTCCTCTCCTCTCCTCTCCTCTCCTCTCCTCTCCTCTCCTCTCCTCTCCTCTCCTCTCCTCTCCTCTCCTCTCCTCTCCTCTCCTCTCCTCTCCTCTCCTCTTTTTTGGCCAGATTACATAGATTCAAAATAAAAAAGCAGAAGTACCTGCAGAAAGGCTGTGTATTTGTGTAGTAAATTCCAGAGCACTGCAGCCTGATTTTTGTAAAGTCAGCCTGGTTTCAGGCATGCTAATCTCCACAAACCTCTTGTCATGAAACATTTGGGAAAACTTTTCCTGTTTAGGGTTTCACTTTTGGCCTTCAGTGATGAGATAAGGTCACTGGGGTGTCAGGAAGAAGAAGAGCAAGAGGGAGGTGGTTATAAGGATGACTGGCTGGCTCAATCTTTGTCTGTTTGACAGTGCAAGTTGGGGCTGAAGAGATCTGTTTGTCTGCCACAGAATGCCTGGGTGGTGCTAGACAAGCCTTGCTTTCCCCTATCCTTTGCTTTTCCCACTCTGTAAAAAAAATACTCTGATTTTCTTTGCAATATGTAGAGAGGAATTACTGCTGATGAGGCTGGTGGTTGTTATTAGCAACTAGAAATAAGAGATGATAGCTGCAAGTGAAACAGGGAAAGAGCAGATGTCTCAAATAATTTCCATTGACTGCTCCCACTAAGCCTGGGGAAAGGCTGCTGCTCTGCAGCATTTCTCCATTACAGCAGTACCAGCAGGTGCTTTCTGTGGAACCAGCCCTGAAATTGAAGGAGGAAAGTTATTGTTGTTCTCTCCATAACAATGTGTATCACACTCAGAGCAATAACCCCTGCCAAGAGCAGGAAAGGTTTGATCAAACGTGTCAACCTTTGTGGCTTCACCTCCAAACCTCCTGGTATTCAGCTAGGAAACTGGAGAACATGTTATTGCACTTGAATTTCTGCCTGATCACCAAACAGCCCGCCAATTTTGTGAAAATTGCCCAGCCCTCCCACATGAAAAATATATCCTCTCTCAGCATTAGTGATTGTAAAGGGTCAGCAATTTTTAATATCCGGTATTTCCCTTTCTCTCTGCACTCTTCCCTCTCCACCATGCAAATCCTGCACGTTGCAGGGCTGGACTGGAGCAGGGATGGCTGCTGTGGACACTTGACACCATATAATTCATCCAGAACAAAAGGGAGGGACAGCAAGGGAAGGCCAGGAGCTGGAGAAAAGCCCTTTGTAAGCAAATGCTCAAATACTTAGAAGTGTCTTCTCTTGAGGGAGGGGAAGTGGGGAAGAGAAAAGGAAAAACCTTCTCAGTTGTAGGCTTTCACACATGAATTTTGTGATAGAGATAAACAAAAAGCAGGTGAAGGCATAGATGTAGTGAGAACAGAAAGCATATGGGTAAGGAAAGCTCAGCACCTTTCTCACAAATCTTTTTCCCAGGGGAATGAGCTGCTCCTGATTTTGGCTGTCAGCAGGGCTGAGATTTACAGGGTACTGCTGGGTTTCCTTGTCCTGAGTCAAAGTGCAGGAAGCAGCAGCATGCCATAATTATTGTCATGGCCTAAGAAGAGGGCTGGCTAATTGCCTGATGGGAACATTCCTGAAAAAGTGTTTGTCTACCTTATGGTTTGTATTCTTTCAAGGTGCAAAATCCTCACCCGACTTTGGTGGTGGTGGAGAACGGAGAAATATAAATTTGCATTAAATCTTTTTTTATTTTAGAAAAAAAAAAAAAAAAGCTGGACAGCAACTGGGCCAGACTTGTTTTGTTGGGGTTTCCCTCCACTTCTTTCCCAGCTCAATCCAGCAGTGAGATGTCTGTTCCTCTCAGACATGGCTAGTTAGCAAATGCCTGCAGTGTTATTTTCCCTGACGAAGCAGCGGATGCTCTGAGTGTTTATTTATGAAGAATGACCCTATTGCTGTGTTTTCCCAAGCACAGCTGAAAACAAGCAGCTGAAAACTAGCAGTGGGAGATGGTTTCTTTGCATATGGTTCTCCTTCTGCCTGCAAAGCCTCCATGTTTTCTCCCGCACAATGATGCCAGTAACTCTTGCCTGCTCTCTGGTGCTTCTCTCATGCCTCCTCTGGGAGCTCCTGGGGCTGTTCTGCCACTTCACTCTCAGATCAGCCTCCTGCTCCTGTACTACATCATTGGAAATGCCTCCTGTCCCTCGGTGCCCCACTCTGTGCAGTTGATTTGTTTGGAGGCGGTTTTCCCTTGCCTCAGTCATCACTAAGCAAGGATAATCTAAGGTTGATTACTTCTAGCTAAAATTACTTCTAGAAGGTGGCCTTCATGTCCTGCAGCCTCACTCAGGTGATAGCAGGGAGCAAATTGATGGGGTGCATCTCTGTTAAGAGACTTTTGGAGCCGTAAATGGGAAGTGGTCTGCAGATCTACATGACAAAGGGCACAGAATTTCATCTGCCTCCTGCATTATCATGACCAGTGTAGTTCCCTAGCTAACAGAAACCTGAACTGAATGGTCTGAAAGCATCCTGCTCCCTCACAAGCCCAATTCCACAGCAAGAACTTCTTCCCTTCACTCCCAAGAGACCCTGTGGATAGTGGTGCAGGCATTAGCAGAGCAGGTCAGTACTGTAAGTGGGATCAGGAGCTGGAGATTGATGCCTGACCTCAGTCTACATTCCTGGACATCTTGGTACAGCAATTCCCAAGGTTCCTCTTGAAATGCAGCCCCTTTTCCAGTTCCTTGCTTCAGCCCATTGGGCCTGTTTTCTCAGGGATGCAGGGCCCAGGCATGCATTTCATGCCAGCTCTCTGCTGTACCCTGTCTCATGTGTCAGTGCTTTCTGGTATGGCACCCAAGCAGCTTTCTTGTCCCATGGCTGCTCCATGAATCCAATCCCGTCTGCTTAAATCTACTGGAAAGGAACAAATACAAATGAAAAAGGTCAGAGGAGACATCAGTGAAAGGAGACATCAGTGAAAGAAGACATCAGAGAGGGTGGGCTGCAAGAAAAGACAAAGGAGTTCAAAGTGCTCTGAAATGGTGAGGTGCCAAGGAGAGGAGAGAGTAGGAGGTGACACACCAGACTAAGGCAGCAGAAAGGCAGTAAAGTGTTTTGAGTGCACTGGAGCAGAAATGATATGCCAGTTGTTTTCAGTTCCCCAGATGTGAGGGGCTTCATGAATTGATTCAGAGAATACACAAGAAAAAGACATCAGTGTATCTTGTGCCCCTTCTCTCTTCCTGCCTTTGTTCAGCTAAATCCTGAGCATGTTGGGCTGGGACTGCCTTTCAGTATGTGCATACCCTCCACCTCACACCCCACGATCCTCCACAAAGTGCTGGTGAGAGAAATAACAGCTTGTGTGAAAGGGGAAATGGTCTGGGAATGGCTGAGGCACAGCCACTCTGATGTCCAGTGAGGGTGCAACAATATGCACCAACTCTTTCACTGCCTCCCTTTTGAAAAGGAGAGGAAAAAAGCCCCCCTGAACCCATGATGCACAAACATGTTATTTTTCCTCTCCTGGAAACAAACGGTCTTTTCAATTAGACTGATTTGTCTCTGAAACAATCAATCTGAGGTTTATAAAAGCAAACACTTGAGTAATTAGTTCTATCCAGGAAGAATATTAACTCTGTTTGTCTTTGTGTAATTAATCACCGACCCTGCCAGCCCTACAAAGCCTCCTTTGCACAGATGGGGCAGGGAAGGAGGCGAGCAGAGGGCAGGAGCGAGGTGAGTAACAAGTGATATACAAGCACGGGGTGTCAGGATGCTGGAACACAAACCTTCCCCCCACACACCCCAACAAGTGCCCACGTCACTTCTGTGAAACCATATCCCAGCCACAGAGCCTGTGAAGGGCTGCTACTTGAAGAAACAATAAATAATGCTTTTAAATATAGTTATTTATATTAACCTTTTAGCTGTGGGGACATTCAGCTCTCTGTGGTTCACATGCCTAATTGATTAAACATTTGCAGTGTTGTTTGTGCAGCCCTGCTGTAACCAGGGCCCCAGCCACTGGCAGGTGAATTGGCACTCAAATGCCTTCAGCCAGAGGAACTGCAGCCTCTGGTCTGGCTGGATTGAGCATTGCCAAGTGCCACCCCAGAGCTGGCTCCGTGTCAGTGCCTGGTGTTTCAAGCGAGCTGTAGTTTACTCTGATCTCAAGCCTACAGGGAATGAAGCAACTTCAAGTCTCTTCCTCTATCCCTGACCTCTGGTTTAACTTTGAGGAAATGTTTGGATTCATTCAAGTGTTTTTCAACAGCGTGAAGTAAGGTCAAGGTTTGTTTCCTTCTTTTACGTCTGGTATGATTGTACAGACCATCTCTCCTGTGCTGAATCAGTAAGATTTTTTTTCTTTTTTTAAGCGATTCCACAGTAGCAGCTGAAAACACTAAAATCAAATAAAAGGTAACAAATATGAAACATTCTGTAAACAGTTAACTAAGAAATGTCAGGCAAACGCAGCAGGTCAGGCAGATGGGAAGAGTAGCAGGAAGGTGAACAGGACTGATGGGCATCTTGTGTTGACTGAGGTTAGAGAAGAGCAGATTTCCTGTTGTAAGAAATTGTCCTAATTTCTGCCCACAGTCCTATAGCACTTCTGTGTGTCCTTGATATAAGATGAGGAGAGGAGATGCAGCTCTCTGAACTTCTGACAGAGTCCAAGGGGATGGGCACTTCATTTGTGTGCCAAGGCCTTGCTGATGCTCCTCGTGGCCATTGCCACAGCTGATCACAAGTGTGTAAAATTGACATGCAAAGTTGCCACAGGGGAAATGGGTGGCTCTTGCTCCTCCACACCTCTAAAATGCTTCCACCTGTGAAAACAGGAGATATTTTTGCACTCATCCTGGTTCTTTTCCTCTGAGGTTTTTCTGTGACACGCAGAACACAGTGGTCTGCATGCAGATCTCTGCTGCTGCTGGCAGCTTGTGAACAGCCCCAGGCCAAGCTTTTCCATTAAGGAAGGAAAAAAGGGTCTCCCTCTTTTCTCACTCTCTTTATTCTGAGCTACCTTGCTATCTCAGCCACTCTTGGTTGCATCCAAAGAAGTTGAACTCCAGGTCAGAGGAAATCTGATCATCCTCTCCCACCTCCTACCCCTGAGTGGCTGTTCATTAAGGTGAGGTATAGCTTTACCTTCACAGGACACTCCTTTTGCTCTTTATCAGCCCTGCTGAACACTGAGCAGGTCACATATGGCCTGTGTCAGCTACACTGCAAATCTTTTGTACCTTTTAATGAAAACATTGCCAGTGTTTTCCTTCTGTCGCTGCTGGAACCCAGCCGCATCTTGGTGATAAATGGTGCCTATTGATGAAGGAATGCCCCAGCCAGACCCAGGACTCTGCAAGGACACTCTGCTGGTCCCAAACTGCAGCCAGGGGATGTCTCCACCACCCCTGGGGTTTCAGCCCCTCTCTGCAGGTGGGGAAATAAAAATCTCTGCCATTGCTTTTTCTGCTAAGCATTGAGAAGGCTGAATTTCTGTATTAAATCACATTGTGGTCATAGCTACTAAATTATGAGATTGTCTATTATCAGCTTCAAAATACAAACTGAAAAGTTGTTTTTTGGGTTTTGTTTACAAAAATGTCTCAGTTTAAAATGCCAGGGAGCTTGTTTCAGTTTGATAATGGGCAGTAGAATAGTGAGGGTTTATGGCAATCCAGTGAATGGCTTTGCATCTGTGTCACATAAAACCAGAGATCAAGACGTGAAAGCAAGGGATGAGAAAGAATTTAGAACTCAGGAACCAGCTTGTGTGTCCTCTGCCACATGAATCTACTGCTGGTCTGAGAAGACAAACCTGAGCTCCTTCTCCTGCTCCTTCTGAACCCCCCCCTTGGTCAAGTGATGAGTGCCATTTCTTGGTTTGAGAGTTCTGTACAGTGGAGATACTGACCTGATTTGAGGCTCACAGCTCTCCTGTGCTTTCCTGTGGTCCATTCCTGGGGGAATTTCCATTCCCAAGAGGAAATACTAGTTCTCCCAAAGTTCACCAGGACCTTGCTGTGCCAGAGCAGGCATTTACTCCAGTGACCTTTTTGAGGTGACAATCACAGTTATGGAAGATTTGGTCCTTCTCTTTTATCCAGCTTAAAGCTACCCTAACAAGAAGACACTTGCAATGTTTTAATTTTTTTTTAGACATATCACCTAGTAGATTAAACTCCCCATGCAACTCTGAGATTATTGGTGTTGAGGCAAAAGTAGAAGCTGGTCCATATGGCCAGGAGCTTGGAGAAAGGTGAGTGCTTGTGGCTTTGTTCTATGATCTTACACCACTTTAGAGCAGCCATTCATCCTCTTTCTTTAAAGAGTCATGATTTCATTGTTGGATAATCTTAAATCAAGCCCAAGCTGGGTGTCAAGATGGGTGGTCATGCCAATAAAATATAGGATATCGGGATGCAGCTCAATTTAGCAAGTAATCTGCCAAAGTCAGTGACCCTGTAATTAATGTCTTAAGACAGGGAAGAGAAAATCTTTTCTTACAGGAAAGGAAAGACATTTTAATGTCTTCAGGGAGTTACACAACTGAGCAGTGCTGTCTGAGAGTGGTAGCTGGGGAAAGGAATCACTCTCAATTTCCAGTTTCAATACTTCACTCACAGATGCAGGAGACTGGAGAAGTCAAGCCAGCCTAATAATCATGGGTTCAAGCATATTTTTTTCTATTCAGTCTGAATGGCCTACTCTGACCTTTACTGAGAATTTATCAGAAAAGATCTTATAAAGATACATTAATATCCCCTTGATATTTTTATTTTCTATTTCTTTCTTTTGTTTCAGAAGTACGATGACTTCAGAAGTGATGTCTTCAGCCTTCACTGTAAAGGGTTTTCTGGAGACTCAGGAAAAATGGGGAAATAATGCACTTGTGTTTCTCTTCAAAGCAAGGCAGTTGGATACCGGGCAGATTAACCTGATAGTCACATTTCTGCCTTTGTTTTAAGGAGCTTTTGCACTGCTTGAGGCAAACTCAGCAGCCTTTCTGCCTCCATATAGTTTGAAAACATTCCTGAACGTGTCCCCCACAACAAGAGGTTCCACACTCTGATGGAATAGGCGCAACTGCTTGGCTGTGGTCTGTGGATGAGCACCAGCCCAGGGACAGGAGAGGAGGTGGCAGGAGCAGGATGATAGAGCAAGGGGCCCAGAGATTTCTGTGCAATAATCTCTCTGTCCCCTGCTCAGTACAATTAGAGTTTCCTCATGCCTGACACCACTGATAGGGCAAAGCACTCACAAGGAGTTTGTACAACCTGCTCATTTCTCTATTCAGTTCATTAGATGCAAAACACCACATTCAGAGACTTCAGTATTTTAAAGGTTCTTCTCAAGTCTTGGAGAGAACTTCCATAGTTCTTTGACCTTTTCTGCACACAACTGACACAAGGCTACCCGTATCACCTGTCCAGCATGTAATCTCTGCAAATTATGGGAAGTCTTACCCAAAACTTTGGCAGTCCTGGCAAGACACAACTGCAACCGCAGAAAACAACATGAGCAGAGCTGGGTGTTTATTCAGTGCTGGCCTTTTAGGGAAAGGAAAGTAGGAAAGAGACAAGCTGTTTCTCTTTGATAGTGGATTTTGGAAGGTGGATCAAAAGGGGATTTGTCCAGTGGTTTAAGGAAAACTGGGGTGGGGGAGGAGAGCACATTTATGTGAGAAGTCATGGCTGTTCCCACAGAACAGAGATGAGAAAACCTCTTCTTCCCCCAATCTGCTGTGCCATTACCCATCTGCCTGGGCGTGAGCTGCTGTGCGACTGAAATGAATCTGACCTTCAGAGAGAAGCAGCAAAATGTTACTTTTTATTCTACACACATCCTAGCCTTTGGGTAAATGCCTTGGTGGTCTGATGCACGCTGGCACAAAGGAGCCATTAATGGCACCGCGCCTCTCAAGGAAGCGGCCGTGCCACCTAGGAAGGCACCGCGGTCATAATTCTCCCAAAGACCCTCTGCTTTCTTTCCCACCTGCCCCAGATCAAAGGCAGCAAGGAAAATGGGTTTCAGGAGGTGGGGGGGCTTTGCTGTTTTGAGCATTTGCTTGTGTGTTTTGCTGCCATATCCCAGTGGTTGTGCGGCTGCAGTGAAAACCGGAGCTCTATTATTAATTCTCTTGTATCAGTAGAAAGGAGCAGGGCAGCGGGGTCAAGGGAACTGAAAGAGGCCTTGCAAGGCAAGCAAAAGAAAGCATTGAGGGGAAAGTAGCACTATCAACTCTTGTGATGTGATAGCAACTTTCACCATCCTTGACCTCCTTCTGAAAAACTATGCCTATCGGAGGTAAATGGTTGTGCTGGGAAAGCTTAGAAATTGGACTGGAGAGCAGTTTCAAAAGGATTTTAAAAGCACTGGGGGGAAAAGGAGTAACTACATGTTTTATATTAAATGTGAAATGCTGATGATAATATCAATAATGTTTTTGAAATGAGAAATTAAACCTATGGTCATTAATGATATTAAAATGAAAAGATTCAAACTAATCACAAATGCACATCATTTCAGCAATTCAAACTAATTGCTGAAATGCAACAGTCTAAGGATTCACAAATATGATCAAAGATGTTTGTGTACAAATGCTATAATGAAAAATTATATATTAATATATAACTACTGTCTGTAAAATTATTTAGGTTTTGTCTTAGATATAACACTATGTTTTATACAAATTGTAGTTTTTTGTAAAACACATGGTTTAAGGCCAGTTCCCTGACTATGGGACAGGCAGATGAATTCTGATGGGCACTGAAGCATATAGGTAGTGACCAATGTGAAGCTCCTGAACCAAAAGAGATTTTGGGACACTTTTAAATGCTTAAGAAAGAAGATAATAACTCAAAGTCATGATTGCAGCGGAGAAGAAGAAACAAGTGGACCATGGCTTCAAACACGTCCAGAGCAGCTTTTCCTGGGCCCTCCACCCCTTGCAGTATAAGGGACATGTCTGGAAAACAGCAAGGTATTATTTTTTTTTCTGGTTTCCTACTGAAAAAAACCTAAAAACCACCAACAACAACAAAAAAAAAAAAAAACCAAAAAAAACCAAACAAACAAAACAAACAAAAAACCAAACAAAAAAAAAAAAAAAACATCTCAAACACAGAGCTGGCTCAATTTGGATGCTGATTAACATCCAATGAGATTCCCATCTCCTGGTCTTGTGCAGTCACTTGAGCAAATGCTGAAATCTTCATTACAGAAGGTCACCCGTGCAAGTACTTTCCAACTGTGAGATGCTTCAATCCCTGTATGGGTTTTTAGGATTACTGTTAGAGTCAGGACTTTCTGTGAGGGAGGAAGGGAGAGAGGAAGCGCTCTGTTTATCCAGGTTTCTGTGAAATTGCCATTAACCTGTGACACGATGCAAGGCTTGCTGGCTCTACCTGCTGGCTAGAGGGGAAAGCACACTCCCCTGGCTAGAACGTCCTTAAAGCATTAACGTGCCATTTCACGAGACAGTGGATTAGAGATAAGAGCAGAAATCAAAAAGCAGCTGCTACCTGATCATTTTCGAGCTGTCAGGTATGCCAGCAGAGAAAGACGGATGGTCTGGAGCAGAGGGAATTGATAACGTTTCCCTGCTTCCTCTCAGGCTCTCAGTAACTGAGAGATGAAAAACATCAGCCCTGAAACCAGTCCCACTGCAGCAGTTTCGTCTGTGTGAAGATTGAAGCTCAGACCATGGTCTGCCCTGCTGCAGCTTGGAGAATTGGGGATCAACTCCATTTGACTTCAATCTCAGCCTGGTCTAGGGCGCTGCACAGCCATGGGCTGCAAGGGAGGTTTTCATTACTTAGGATTTTTAGCTCCATGGTCTGAGTTCTGATGGAAAAAATGAACAGTTGCAAAAGCAAAACGGGGCTTGTCTGTGGCTTAGCTGATCCCTTTTTATTTGGTGTATCTGCAGGAATGAAGTGAATGGTCTCTTCTCTCAGCTTTTACTCCAAAAAATGACTCCTCCAAACAGCGATTCTTACGCAACCAGTATTACAGTCTTGACATTCTAATCCTTTCCTGAACACATTTTCAAAGTCGACAATAAAGAATGGAGTGTTTCTTTCCTTCCTAACTGCCATCCCAGCCTGGCCCTTCGTGTCAGCTGGAGCTCTCCTGTTCATATCTTGTCACAGGCAATCCAAGGTATGCCTCTCCAGGAGCCTTAGGGAGCTTGCATGCCAAACCCGGAGATGAAAATCAGTGGGTTTCCTGTGGAAAAAATGCTCAGAAATCTTATCAGCCCAATAATGTTCATTTCCAGACATGTCTAATCCTGAGGGACTTGCCACTGGATTTACATCTGGATTGTATAAGTTTCACTGAAACACCTGCATCAGGCTCCCTCTCCAGCCAGTGGAAAAGATCAGCAGGGCTGACAGAGGGCTGCTGGAGGTACTCGCTGGGCTGTAGGATACAGCAGGAGTGTAGAGAGATGTGTGTCCTCACTTGGGCACTACAACAAAGGGCAGGAAGCAACAAGGATACACAGGAGTTGCAGCTAATGACTGAGGTATCAGGCTGGAACCCAGCTCCAGCCTTTCCAGAGCAAACCCTGCACAATCTGGTTATATCCCTCAGAGGAGCAGCTGAGCACCAGCACACAAAAGGCCTGTGTCTCTGGAGAAAGAAGAGATCATTTTTAAAGCAGAACCACTCGGCGAAGGAAGGATCTTCCCCAACCTCTGCCACATATTTGCTAAACTTTGCTGTCCCTGGGGTCAGAACTCCCCTGTTAGACCACCCTAGGCAGCCTTTGGAAACCTCTGCTATTCAAGAGATGTACCTATGGGATTTTGGGATTTGTCTAGCACAGATCACAAAGTTGTTTTGTTTGGTCTCTCACTTAATCCTTCAAACTATTGTCCCACACATACTGACAGTGACTGGGGCAGCTGATGCCTTCCCTGAGAGACGTGCTCTTCTCCCATAAGCAAGGAACTCAGATGGGAGTGCTTGGCTGGGTGTTTATGGCCCCCTCTGGGTACAAACTGGAGAGACACATTGCAGCTGGGCTGTCCAGCTAGGAACAATTTGGATCCCAAATTCTTTGTCCAGAATTTACTACCACCACCAAGCACAAAAAACAAATACATCAAAACCTCACGGATTGAGAGGGATCTGTCCAGTGTTCTGGTGGAGATAAACCATGACATTGTTCTTTTGTTGCTATGTGGGGTGAATTCTGAGCAATTTTCTGCCAGGAGTTGAAATCCCTCTGTGAGACTTTTAAAAGGTGCTCTGAAGATTGACTTTTCAACTTGTAAATGAGCAACAGAGATGACCAGGAACAGTTGTTGCCTCTTCAATACATGCCTGCCATACTGATTGCATAATCCGTGGCCAGAAAATCAGCAAAACTCCCCTAAAAACCATCCCTTTGAAAAGTCTGATTGTATGCATGATTTGCATTTCCTTCCAACAGCTGCTTTGGACACAGCGATGTCAAAATACCCTAAATAAATACTACATTCTCAATAGTTCTGTTAAGAAGAGGATGCCATTGTGCCTAGTACTGTCATAGCACTAGCTAAGACTAACGTACCCCAAAGTATTTATGGTTTTAAGCTGAGAAATTAGGAAAATTCATTTTGTTCACTTTACAGGTGGACAAGAATTAACTATTCACCCAAGGTCACACTGGCAGTCTATAAAAGAGGCAAAAACCCAACCCAGTTTTACTGAACCATATTCTGGAGCTGCAACCACAAGGCCATTCTTTGTCTCCCAAAGCAGAAATTGGTTCTGGCTGCAACAGTTTTCCAGTGAGGGGATTTAGACATCATTTGGTTAATGATGGTTAATGGGTGGGAGGAGGTGAGACAAACCTCACCATTAAGCCCACGATGGTATTCACAGAATTGACCATGTGGATGTCCCTGATGCCCAGAAGAAATTTATTATGCAAGTGACCCTCAAAATCAGTCCATCACTTCTAGCTGCTAATGGAAAATAACGCTCCCAAAATTGCATATCCCAAACATTTCCTCCAGGCAGCAGACTTTAAAATACATAGATGCAAATATGCATTTTTTATTTAATCGGTGGTGTAGTTCCCTGACAGATTGGTCCAGAATGCAGAGGGAAGGGAGAAGCCACTGGAATGTGGTCTAAATTAATAGTGAATTGTGACACAATCCAGAGCACTCATAATAATCAAGTTAGTATGTTTTACATTTTCTCTCAATGTGTTTTGCATTTTTGCTGCATTGGGAAGGAGGCTTTAGATATTGAAACAACATAATGTTAAACTTGAGAAATGACAATTCAAACACTGGCTGCTTTAAATAGTTTATACGTTGATAGCCTAATGCTCTGTGCAATGTACACATGGCTTTGTTAAGGACCCCTTGGATAAATACAGATTATTTATGGCTAATGGATGAGTGCTATTACACATTGAAAAAACTTGTGCCTGCTGCCTGGCTGGCCACTCAGGGGTATTTATTTCACACGTGGGCAGTAACAAAACCATGGTAAGGAAATGAAAGAGCATTGGATTCTATTGTTCCTGACCTTTACATGGGACTTCTCCCAGGGCATGGAGGATGCGTCCCCTTGGTCCCTGCAATCCAGTTTAGCAGTGCCAGTGAGATAATGTGAGTGCCTTTGCCAGCACCACATCCCACTTCCTCCTGTTTTCTCTTCCCAGCTATGTTAAACATTACCCTACATTCATCCCATGACCTTGGGGAAAGGCTGTCACAGGAGCTTGGGCAGCAGTGTTATTCAGGGGCTCTGTTTAGGAGTCAGGTAGTTTGACCTTTAGTAAAAGGTGAAATTTGTTTCCTTAACTTTGGTCTTTTAAACAACAGTTATCTTGTTTAAGATTATTGCACAACATCTCTTCCATTCACCTCAGATATCTCGGTTAGATGAATCACCACTGAGGATATCAATCCAAGGAGTTTAATTTTCTGTTCCACTCTGTATTATCTTCCTTTCTAGGAAAGATAAATGACAAGTGATTCCCATTGGCCTGATGGCTAATTGTATATTTTATTGGTAATGGTGTATATTTTATTGGTAATGACAAAAAGCAAATTTCAGCATTCTTGATGTGTATGTTGCTGGCTGGACAATCAGGGTAGACCTGTCTAATCACTGGCAATAGGTATATTATTTATGTCTCATACTATATTGATTTTTAAGTCAGAATTAAAGGTCACAGTGATTGTCTAAGTGACAAAGGGCTTAAGTCAATAAATGATTATTGGAGAAAGGAATAAAATTGAAATAAATTGTCACAGAAAAAAGCCACAATATGTGCATGACTTGGAGTAAAAGAATTATAAATCAGCTCATGTGTGTCATCTTTACTTAATTTTTGAAAGACTATTTACATCCTGTGGTGATGGCTTTGATGCCTAAATGAAATTCTCAGAATGAGAATGACACAGTTAAGCTGATCCATTATGTGCAATAAACAGTCTTTCTGTAAATTTGGGTTTTTTGTACTAGAATTGTGTAGTTTGAGGCCCCCCATCCTCATGCTGAATGGAAGCCATGCCTACAGCCAGACAGAAACATCAGTGCCAAGGAACTTTGAGTGAGACAGAGCAGGCAGAGTTGCCCAACATCATGCAGCAAACCTCTGGAGAATTTGGCACCAGTGGTGGCCAAACACCCAAACCAACACCCAGCCAAGTTCACACCCTAATTAATACACAGCTCAAAGGGACTCGAGAAGATTATTTAAGACTATTTTCAATGACCCTTGTCACATTACCTCAATTACTTTAACAGGAATGAAATCAAGCATGAAAAATACAAGGTGATACAAGTACTGACTGTGATTCCCACCAGCTTCTCTAGAGTGCCCAAAACAAATAAACAAAACCAAGGAGGACTGATGCCACTACTTTCTTGTAGAAGCAAGAAGTCACTGTCTAAACATTTTCTAGTCAATTAGTAGAACATTTGGAAGTCCCTGTTCCTCAGAATATCCTGCAATCAGTTTTCCCAAGAAAGAAAGGACATCTCATTTATGTACCTAACATATAGACCTGGATTTTTCTAGACTCACCATGCCCCTGCTCTTCACAAACCAGCTTTCTAGCAGCTGATCAGCATCTCTGCTTGCTGTAAAGGTTTTCTTTGGTCTGTCACAAATGAACTAAAAGGGACATAATACAGGAATTGCCACAAGCCTGTTCTGTAACTGGAACTACCACGCACCTTGCAGATGCAACTTTGTTTGTCCATGATGCACATCAACCAAACTCAACCTTTGTGAGTATCTGTGGGCTGCTTTACAGTCTGGATTGACTTAATTCCTTTTATTTGCTTTTGTAAGAGGTGCAGCTCATACAAAAAACTTGGCTGTCCTTAACCTAGCATAGAGCATTACCAAAACCAAAAAATGGGTTGTTGGGATGGGGAAAGAAATTTTAAAAAACCCCAAACAATACCACAGAGGGCAGCTTCATTAGCTTTGTCAGCCACAAAAAAACTTATTTATTATTGAATGCTTCCACAAATTCTTTTCGATCATTTAGTCACCAAACTAAGTTTTAACATTATTTGTTAACTTCAATCTGCTCATACCAAATATTTACTGATCTTTGCCCATGGCTGGTGATTTATTTTGCTTGGTATCCCTCCTGTGTCCTTATTCAACTCCTAATGCTTTATGAGTTTATAATGGCATAATATGACTCATAAGAAGCAAATAATGAAGAGCAATTAACAGCTGAAGTCCAAGCACAGTCATTACCTACAATCTGGACTTCATGGTCCATCAGTAAGTCCCAGACACTTTCAGCAAACAAGTAACATGATGCTACTCCTCAGAAAAAATATGTTCACCCCTTGTATTCATAAAGCATCATTCCCAAATCAAAGTATTATGATACAATATTTTGAAACCTTCTTTTCAGCACTAACAGTGCTGTTAGCAAAAGAGGGAGCTGCAGCTTTGTAGGTAAGAGCTGTGTGCTGCTCAAGGGTATGTGCCACTGTGAGACTGATCCAAATTGGTTTATGAGACAGTTTCTCTTGTTTGAGAACCTGTCCACTGAAGGCTGAGAGAAGTTAATATTGACTAATGGGAACTAAAATAAGACTTTTGTCTGAAGAAAATGGAAGATTTTATGGGGGTTATGGTTCCATAAGACCTCATGGAGACCCAAGGTAGAAACCTATCCAGTGGTAAAATACATGTGGAAGAGAAAAGCTATTTAAACTAAAGGATGATGTTGGCATAGGAAAGAGAACAGGAAGAATAGGATAAAATCTGGCAATGAATAAGTTTGACCTGAAAACTGGGAAGAAGGGGAATGTGGTCTTGTAACATTGCTCAGGAAGAGGAGGGAGCGTGAAGAAGTAAACAGCAGAAAAAGATGATCTGTGGCAACTTTTAAGATGGAACAGAATGAAGTTAGGTTTTGGATGTAGGTCCAGAAGGTCCTTCCAGACCTATGTCATCTCTCAAAGGAGTCCTCCACCAGTAAGAAAAAGAGTTCAATAATGTGAAACTAATCTCTAACCAGAGAAATTTGGGGAACATAAAAAGCAAATCCCAGTTTACAGTGTTGTGCTTCTGGTATCTGTCATTGTTACCTTAAAATCACAGTCCACTTTCTGTTAGAGAATATGTATGGAAGTTATCCTGATGCAAAACCAGTCCCAGCAGTAGATCTCAACAGTGGCAAGTTACTCCTGTGTGTGTACAATGTGGCTGGAAAGCTGTGCATACACTTTGTTACTTGTCATGGAAGTTTATTTCTTTTCTTTCTTCTTTAAATCAATCATTTGACTCCCCTCAAATATCAGTCTTTAGAGGCAGAAGGCATTAATGCAGGCAGGCCATTACTGTACCCCCCCAGACCTCCAGGCTGATGGTGCAGATTATATAAACCTTTTGGTTACATTAACACCTGAATATGATTTATGAGGGCAGGCGGGAGATGGTGATTGAGCCGCTTTCATGAAAGCAGCCTGTTTGCTGTGAAACAGCTTCCAGCATAAATCATTTTGGACATGCTTTTACACCAGGACTAAATAAACACTCACTTACCCCTGGTACCTGCTAATATGTTAACAAGTAATGTCCTCAAACAGCCTCATTACTTGATTACATCCGAGACTGGGGACTCGGTGCTGCTGCTTTCTCTGCCTGCCGGGATCTCACGAGCCCAGACACATTAACTTACTGGAACACAGAGAGAAAGTGGGAGTTTTATCAGCCTCCATTATCAACCCAGGATAACAAAATACAGCATAAGGGCATTTATGATCTCATGGCTGAGGTATTATAATGCAAATGTCTTAATCCCTGCAGTTCTCAACACTGCTGTTGCCACGTCTTTGGGTCAGTAACGTGGTGCAGGGTTAATTAAGAAAGACAAATACAGTAGAAACAAGGGAAGCTGGAGGGGGGCCTGCATCCCATTCCTGCCTGCTCTGGAGATCAGTGTGCTCCTGGCCAGTGGAAGCTGTGTCCTGCTGCTGCAATCTGTGCTGGACACTCGTGTGGAGCATGGCTGAGGGTGATCCTGTGTCTCTTGTGACAGAGGACAGCAATCACCTAACAGGGAGGAGAAGCAAAGACACACACACGCACACATGCACAGGACAGTTGTTATAACCAGTGCAGATTTCAGTTCCTGGCTTTGCTGCTGAGGTGATGCTGACCACCAGCTCTAGACCTAAACCACTGCATCTCTGCAGGTGACCATCCCTGTGTGCAGGCAAACACAAAGCCAGGCAAGGGAGCTGAGCCTGCACAAACCACAGGTACCCAAGGTTATATCACATTTCTCCTTTCATGGCTCAGGAGTGTCAACATCGACAGCTGGACTCACTTACTCTATATAACATCATTATTTTGATTTTACTCTGATGTGTTAACAGGCCTCACAAGCCACTTTGGGACCAGATCCTTTGTTAGCAGGAGGCTCTTTCCAACATCACTGATTTTAGGTGTTTTGGGCACTGAAGGATGTTGTAGAAAGCGCAGGAACTCAACTTATATAGAGCAGAAGGAGAGAAAAAGAGATCCATGAAATAAGAGAGGCAAACAGCATTTTGGGAATTATATAGCCTTTATGCCCAAAATGCAGTGGCAGCCATTGCTGGTCACATCAGCCACCAGAAACACCTTCAGTGATTTCAACAATAAATGAAGTCCCCCCAAGATGCTTTATCAGCTCAGCACTATGAAAGATGGGAACTTACACAGAATTATTCACTGTCCTTTCAGGAAAATAAATGCACTTTTTGTAGTCCATTGAAATGCACTTTTGGTGTCTTGGGCAAGTAAGAGTGAAGGCTCCATACCCCACATTTGGGGGCCCTTGGTGGAGGGGAGAGGATGATGGAATGGATGCCTCCATCCCATTCAGGGGCTCCAGTGAGGGGCCAGGCTTCACCTGGAGGCTGAAATTCCTACCACTATGAGCCTGAAGCTAAATCCATGTAGACAAATCCCACCTCCAGGCTTTGAGGGCATCCTGGTACCACAAAACTGCCCTTTGTACAATGCAGGGCAGAATCCATATTTATGTCCATATCTGGGCAGATTTCAAGGAAGGTTAACTCAGATTGATAGACACACAAGGCTGCAGGTTGCTACAAGAAGAAAATCAGGCCTGCACTGCCAGGAAATTGTCCCCATTTTCAAGATAGTTATCTGAACTCAGAAGTTTAAGAAATCCTTTGAAGTTATCAGTAACCAAAAGCTTTAAAATTTTGTTTCCCCAACTCTGATGGAGCTGTGCCATATTTTACAACATGAGGTAGATTCAGACCTTGACTCAGGAAATCTTCCCACTGCAGGAAAATGTCAGAAGGTCATATGAGCCCTGTTGTAGTGAAAAGGACAAAACCCCATCCTAGAAGTCAAACACAGATTTGGATATTTTTCTGTGTCAGGCCTTAAATGCAAAATTCACCAACATATTGAACTCCAGATACTCCTTTACCTAGGACTACATTCCCCCTCCAGTCTTTGCTAAGAAAGGTTAGCAAAGCTGATAAAGGTGAACACTGAACAGAGACTATTTTCATTTTATTAGATTTACTTTGCACGTCACATTTATCGTGGCTGTCCTAGCAGTGATGCTGTCCTAGCCATGATGTAATCTGCAATTAACTAGTCTCCCTTTGTCAGCCTACATCATCAAAGCCTGTTTTTATGGAGTGTTAAGTCTAATATTTACAGTGTTAAATACTTGGACAATATTTAAATTGGTTTCATCACATACTATATTTAGATGGAGTGATATTGTCTGGTTAACAGCAATGAAAACAATTCTGTTCTTTTGGGGTTTATATTTTAAATGGGTATTAGGTAACTGGAAAATATGGTCATTATATTTGTCTAACATTTCTACAAGTTGTAACATGGCATTTCAATTTGGGCTTTAACTCATGAATTATCCGTAGGCAAAACTTTTGAGAAGTTTCCAGGTTCAACATGCAAACAAGAGCAAAGTTCAGTGGCATGTCTGAAAGGAAGGCAGTTTAATATTTATACACATACATGGAAAACTATGAAGACATTTTTCAGGACCTTTTCTTTCCAGCAATGCTGCTGTTACACAAAGCCTGCTCCGAAGGAATTTTTAATGTCAAACAAAAATCACAATTAATGTGTGATCTAATCCCAGTCTCACAGAGACAGACAGCACTAAGTTTCTGGGTATTGCTCCTTGGAGTTTTTATTTGTCCATGTGATTCATGTTTGTCTCCACTCGTAGCTTATGTGGGCAATCTTGCCCATACTCTCTGAGTAATTTTTGTCCTTCAAATCTAAGGCCTTGCAGCTGTGTTGACTTCTCATCCCCAGCAGAAAAACCCCTTCAAACAATGAAGATGTCTCCATAAAGTAGAGATATTTTCAGATTTTTCCCAATGTTTATGCATTAGAGAAACTGCTATAATACTTTTTTTTTCCTTTCCAAATGCAGGCAGTACCTTTTGCCTTCTTTCTTGCCTTTAGGTTTTCTTTCTTTTCCTAGTGTTTGCGTTCCCATCTCAGTTATGTGATTTCCAGCTATCCCACAGTCAGTCATTCCTCTCCTGGATGATCACAGCCACAGGCTCTGCCCCAGAGCAATGCCTGTGCCTTATGTTGGCTCGTGGCTGCCAGAAATTTCTGCCCAGAATTGTCTCCAGTTCTGTGCAAGCAGCAGAACCACAAAGGGGGTGGCATGGGGAAGGATTTTCTCCTGACTCTTCAAAAGGACTCTGCTCACTAATCCATGACTCTGACTCAGCCTTGTTGAGCCAGGTCTCTGTGCAGAGGATCTCATCAACAAGAGGGATCTGTAATCCCTTCAGACAGCTCTTTGAACAGCCCAGGAGCTCTTTGACAGAGCCTGACGTAACTTCTGGAACACTGGAAACTGTTAATCACCCATTTTGTTTGGTTTTTGCAGATAGAAGTAAGAGATTCTACAAAAAAGTGCCAATAGTCAGACTACAGCAAAATAATTTGGTTAGTTATCATCTGAAATGTTTCTTCTTTTGGGAAGTCATAGGCTTATGAGGTTTGAAATCCATAATTTAAAAATAAATTGCGTGTCTCCAGCTTTCAGAGGGTCTAACTGAAAGGAAAACTTACTCATCCAATAAATAACTGAATAAAGTCATCAATAATTGAGTAAAATATGTTTGAATTCACCATCCCTGGCAGATCACTTGCATTTGGCTCCCTGCAGTCCTCTCAGTAGCTCAGTTCTCCTGAAGGAAGAGTGTCAAACAGGCAGCCTTTTCTTTGGTTGGAATGCCACTCCCAAATTGTCCAGGGCTAATAGAGCCCCTGCACAGCCACTTCCAATATGTGGAGAGCCTCAGCAGCATTTATGTGTTTTCTATATGCTTATAAACCATCCACTCCCACACAAGTGGATATTTCTGTAAGACATTTCCTTTTCTACAAAGGAAATGAAGCTCTGAACACTCCATCCACAGACACTGGTCTGTTGCCTAAAGCATTGAGACTCTCAGAAAAGATTTGAGTGGCCAAAGTTGAAGTTGGAATTTTTTTTTTTTTTTTTTTTTTTTTTTTTTTTTTTTTTTTTTTTTTTTGCATTCTGTCCTTGATTTTGCATCTTGGATCTCAGTATTCAGTGCCTGGCAAATTCACTCTCCAACTGGAGTCTGGAAATCCCTGACAGAAAAGTCACAGAATGCTGTAGCTGTGGGAAGGATAAAGATCTAGGAACCAGAGTCTTTGCCTATTTTCCACACAGCACCATGTCTTTTTTGTATGAGTTACTTTTCATAAACTATAAAAAACACATTTTTCAGCTTTCACCAAGGAAGACAATATTTTGCATTTTCTCTTGGAGAAAATCTCCTTTCCCCAGCAATCTGCAGGAGAATTGGTGCAACTTTCAAGATATTGTTGCCTGTACAAAACCAGAGTTTATTTCAGGCTTCTCTAGAGCATTGGGCTGGTTTGGTAAAACCAAGGGGGAAAGGGTTATTCATATTCCTTAATGCAATTGTCTTTTAATTTAAAGATGTCAAAATTTTATGGCAGTCTTTATTTACTTTCACTTAGCTCCTAAAGAACAAGTATGACTTCCAGATTTGCTACAAAGCAAGTAAAAAGGCAGTAAATGTAAACCAAACTGTGATTAAGAGCCTGATTCTGCTGATTAAAATCACTGGTCAAACATACTCTGACTCCAGAGATCAGATCAGAACCTTTACTGCACTGGATCCTCTCCAAAACCCACTAAAGTCAATAGGAGTTTTTCTTTTGAGCTCAGTCACTGGGTGTCTGTCTGCCTTTTTCTCTTGTAAATTATAAATCACCAGGAGGAGTTTAATCTTGTAGTTTTCAGTGCCAGTGTGACATTTATTTTAACTTTGGCTGTTGACAAAGCACCCCGCATCCTGCATTTCCCTTCTGGCAATCACATGTCTATTCTAACTCACATGTTACTGTTCTGTCAGGGATTTCATTTTACTTGTTCTCTGCTTATTGCCATTCACTTCTCCAGCCCTCCCTTTTCATCTGTCCATCACATCTGGCAGCAAGAAAAATGGATCTGTTTTGCAATACCAATTTCAGTGCCACTTGCCAGTCCAAATAAGAGTTGTGTATCTAACACACCATACAGGGGCTCAGTTTCTGGATTTTGTCACAAGAGCTGTATTTTCTCAGCAGCTTATTAACAGCGTGTGTTTGGGGTGAAAATTAAGCAAATGGAAAAAGGATGTCACAGCAAGGAGCTGTGTTGCAACACTTAGGTTATTATATTGCATTAAGTTAAACAAAGACTGTTTAGCCATGTTATGACTATGATTCTCATTCATTCCAGTCCCTGAAGAAAATGTATTTGAAAAGAGGCAACTTTGCTCAGTCAATTTCCCCTTGGTCAAAATGCTCCCAGGTGCCACTCCTGTGAATTTGACAGGAAAAAAAAAATGTTAACAGAGTAGAGCTTGGGAAGGGGGAAGGGGGAGATTGCCATAACTCTGCTGATGCCAAGAATAAGAAGAATAATGGGAACCGCTGCAGATCGGAAACTTTCTTTCGGTCATTTATCAAGCCCGTATTATTTTCTCATCTTTCACTGTCTTTGGAGCACATGTGTCAGGTGAACAAAAAAAGTTACAAGAAATCTTGAATTGCACTCTGCTTTCCCAGAAAAATGTGCTGACCATCCAGCGTGTGCCTGAGGTCAACCATGAAGCTTTTAAACAGCCTCTGGATGCATAAATAGCCCTTGGAAAGGGCTCACAGTCAGCTGAGGAGGCTTTGAGTTTCTCATTCGAGGAAGGAGCCACACAGGATTGCTCAGCACCATCCCTTTGACTGTCTCTTTCCCACATCTGGCCAATGACTTTGTTGCCTAAATGGGAGCTGAGCAATTCTGGAAATTGGACTCTAAGTAGAAAACATTCCCACTTCTGCTTCATCACTCGTGTTCATAGGGAAATAAAGCACTGTGATGCTTTTACCATATGTGGATTTGAGAACAATTTCTAAATCCCCCATGCCTGAGCCATAGCTTGCTGAACAATTCCCAACAAGTACTATTCCTGATAAGGGTAGAAATGATGCAGGTGGCTTTGAAAAGTTGAACTTCTTGAGTGACCTAATTTAAAGACACCTATTCTACCTTGTCAGGGCCCAGCCACTTGGTGAGCTTTAGCCTGAAAGCTGTCACTGCTCAGATGAAAGGGACAACTGTGTCTGCCAGGTTGGTCTCACTGACCTCTCTAGAGAAATCAGTCCCCTCATGTGTTGCAACAAAAGGTGTTGTGCCCGTTCTCCCTGTCGGATTTCCCAGTTTAAGTCTTGCTTCCAAGTCTTTGCATACAGATCACAGCTTGCAACTCTCTTTTCCTTCCCTGAACTGGGCATAAAGCTGTTAGAACACAATTTCCACATTCCTCACAGGGGATGCTGCCTTCAAGCTGACCATCTTCTGCTGCTCTGACAAACACATCTGGTTCCATGCTGCCCTTCATTCCCTGCCCAGACTATGCCCATCTTCTCCTGCTCATTCTCAAGGACCCCCTTTGTCCATAAAGCAGACAACACCATGAGACCTGTTAGCAATGAGGCAGAGGATGAGCTGTGTCTTGGCTCCTAAAACACACCCTGCTTGTGGCCTGCTGATAATCACCCATCTGATCACAAAGCACTGCTGTTTCAGATTCCATCCACCCATCCATCCATTTCTCCTGTGTCAGCTGGATCCGGGGCAGGTCCTGAGTGGCATCCAGCAGGGAACACTCACCCAGCTTCAGGGTATGAAAAAATGGGCGACACCAAACAATACGTATTGTTGAGCTGTGAAACTGCTTGCCACAGGAAACTGTGGGTACAAAGGGATTTAGAATTAGCTAGGTAAATTCCTGGAAGCAAAACTCACCAGGGGCTATTAAATACAAAGGCACTATGTCTGGCACAGGAAATCCCAGCACCACAAATCACTGGCCCTGAGCCACGACCTGCATGCCCTGATATTGTGCATTAAGAACCTACTGCAGCTGACTGCCATGAACAGGGTACTGGGATGGATGAGCCTCGGGCCCCGAGCAGCTCAGCCTGTGTTTCTCTACAAATAGATGAACTGGGACTGAATATCACATTTGGCACTAATGTTTCTGCGTTCACCCAGCAGCATTTCTATCAGCAGCACTCTCCAAGTGGCTTCTGCCACGACATCTGGACATCACATAGCACCTGAAGCACATTAAGATTTTTCAGCAGGTAATAAACCCCTGGACAGTGCAGGGCAGGCGAGCCCTGGTCTCTAAATACCCATCACGGACATTGCTTTCTCCAGCAATTGCCAAAGCCTGCTTTAGATTAAACTGCTTCAGACCAGCAACTGCAGAAGAGCAAGGCTGGAAAAGGAAGTCTCTCTTGTTTTGTTTGGGCTCTTATTTTAATGCTGATTGGTTGTTTTGGGGTTCTTTGGTTTTTGACAAATTATTTACAGGACAAATACAAGGCTAGACAGCTGAATGCATCAAAAAAGGTCAGCCAGTTTCTCAGGCTACTGTCTTTTTCCAGCTGTTCCATCTGAGAAAATGAATCAGGCAGGGCTGGATCTCCCTGGTTGCTTTCCACAATGTAAAGTTGACTTCTTTGATACAAAGCAAGGGGCTGGGGAGGTTAGAGGGTGCTGGGGTGGGGATGCCACACAGGATTCCAGCAAAACCCCTCTCCTTGTTGGGCAGCTGCTCTTTTGGAGCCATTTTCAGCCTCCCACAGCCAGGACCACTGTCCATCAGCTGTTCTGCTCCGGGTCTGGGAATGATGCAAACCTGGAGCCTTCCTTCAAAACTTCACAAACTCCACATATTACAGGGAAGTCTGGGCCACAGCAGTGGGAAAACTCCTTGTGAGACAGAGGCTGTGTCAATCTGTCCCCAGCAGCCCTCTCTCTGGAGCTGCCATGCATGGCCTGCCCAGTGCCACCAGTGTGTCACCAGGTACACAAATGTGCCACTTCATCTCAGGGGCTGCCTGAGATCCCCCTGGGAACCTGGAAAGGGCTGCATCAAGGAAATTGATATAGGAAATAAAAGAGGAAGGGAAATGGGAAGGAAGGGAAATGGGAAGGAAGGAAGGAAGGAAGGAAGGAAGGAAGGAAGGAAGGAAGGAAGGAAGGAAGGAAGGAAGGAAGGAAGGAAGGAAGGAAGGAAGGAAGGAAGGAAGGAAGGAAGGAAGGAAGGAAGGAAGGAAGGAAGGAAGGAAGGAAGGAAGGAAGGAAGGAAGGAAGGAAGGAAGGAAGGAAGGAAGGAAGGAAGGAAGGAAGGAAGGAAGGAAGGAAGGAAGGAAGGAAGGAAGGAAGGAAGGAAGGAAGGAAGGAAGGAAGGAAGGAAGGAAGGAAGGAAGGAAGGAAGGAAGGAAGGAAGGAAGGAAGGAAGGAAGGAAGGAAGGAAGGAAGGAAGGAAGGAAGGAAGGAAGGAAGGAAGGAAGGAAGGAAGGAAGGAAGGAAGGAAGGAAGGAAGGAAGGAAGGAAGGAAGGAAGGAAGGAAGGAAGGAAGGAAGGAAGGAAGGAAGGAAGGAAGGAAGGAAGGAAGGAAGGAAGGAAGGAAGGAAGGAAGGAAGGAAGGAAGGAAGGAAGGAAGGAAGGAAGGAAGGAAGGAAGGAAGGAAGGAAGGAAGGAAGGAAGGAAGGAAGGAAGGAAGGAAGGAAGGAAGGAAGGAAGGAAGGAAGGAAGGGAGAGAGAGAGAAAGAAAAAGAAAGAAAGAAAGAAAGAAAGAAAGAAAGAAAGAAAGAAAGAAAGAAAGAAAGAAAGAAAGAAAGAAAGAAAGAAAGAGAAAAAAGCAAGCATGCATTTCTGATGACAGCTGCACAAACGTGCCTTATTCTGGCAGATCTCTCAATTAAAATCAAGCCACCCTAATTTAAGGGGAAAATAAACACAGGCCTTATGTTATGTGCTTTGCTTTCAAAAGGAATCAGCCTGAGGAGAGGCAGCAGGGCCCTGGGCTGGGATGGCTGCCTGTGAGGGGAGGCAGGTCCTGCTGCCCAGCTGCTCCCCAGCTCAGGCTCTGGGCAGAGGAGCCCCCACCCTGCAGTGTTTCTGGGCTGAGGGGGCTGTCCCAGGTGGGTCTGGGGCAGACACTTGAGTGCAGTGACCCCAGCTCCTTTTCCATTGAGTCCATATCAGCCAGAGGCCACGAGGGACAGGCTGGACAGCCTGCCCTGACTCTGTCCCTTAGGGTGAGGAATTAGGAAGTTCAAAGCACAACAATGCATTCTCGTGTTTTTCTTCTCCCACACTTGTGAGTAAAAGCGAGGCCACTTCCCTTGCACACAGCTATTCCAACACGACTGCACAGCGGCAGGAGGGGCTGCTTTCTGAGCAGGCAGGCTGGGTGCACTCACAGGGAATCCACACAGCCCCTGCCCTGCCCTGCTCTGCGGCAGGGCTCCTGCACTCTCCAGGATGGGAAAGATGAGCCCTCCCATAACTGCAGGATGCCTACATCCCTACCTGGGAATGGCAAAACTTGCTGAAAAACCTGCCTGTCTTTCTGCTATTGCTTTGTTTCCTCTTCTCCCTGTATTCATGACGAAATAAAGAATCCCCTTCCACCTTTGAATAAGAAATATCGATTTCTGGAATTAAATGCGTTAGCACACAGAGTTCCCACTGTTCTCATGTTTTATCTTATAAATTTAATTATGGAATACTGTCTGTATGTGTAGACACTCTCTGTGCCACAAAACAACCAGATAACACAGTATTGGTAAAACTCTACAATGAATTCTGGGGCTCTTGTAGACCTCTCCCATCTTGGTACAGCCTCAGCCTGCACAGGGGATCTACCACTGGATTGGGATGGAAGAAAGAAAAAAAAACACAGGGATGCAAATTTCTAAAGGTCTGGGGAATTATCAAAGGATCACTTGCCCAGGCTGGACATCAAAACTCCTCATTTACTGCACAGAAAGAATTTGCCAGAATTTTCAGAGGAAAATTTTCAAAGGAAGAATTTAAAGAGCGTAACAACAGGAAAAAAATGGAAACTCTTCAGCATAAGCTCTCATGGATTTGGGTCTGGATTGCAGAAGTTCAAGAGATCAAAGCAGTAGCAACCAGAAGGGGCAAACCAGAGACAGCATGCAGATAAAAGAAGAGATGAAAGCCAAAGAAAGCTTGGACAGGAGGCTGACATTGGTAAATGAGGAACTGGAGCTGGATTAAATGGGTAGTGCTTGATGTCTTGTCTAGCCCCTTTTTTGGCTCCACTGGCTCCTGCAGAACTGAAGCTGTGGGGGGGTGAGGGAATGGGAAAAATGCTATTTTCATTTTCTGTCCCAGCCAAGAAAAGCTTCTGTGTGTGCATAATCTCTGTGCTGCCTGTGCAAGGAGCTGGGACAGCAAGGATCCTCCTGGGGGTGAAAGCTGCTCAGGGGGTCAGTGGACCCCAAATTGAGCATTGGCTGCCCAGAAGTGCCCCTGGTGGGACACACCTTTGTCCTACACATTTAACCAGGGATGCAGAGGATACACAGTGCTTCTTGCACCTCAGGATTAGATATGGATCTGGCCCTTAGACAGCAAGGAACTTTTTTAACCTGGGGGGTTATCTTTGGCTTTTTAATATATTTTAAAACAAAGCATTCCTGCTGCCTGGGCTGGAGGGGTGACCCAGCTGCATTAGCAGAGCCCATCTTGGCCTCCTCAGGAAGCAGCAATTATTCAATCAGTGCTTGAGGGACTGGGTGGATTCTCTCACGTTTCCAGCTCCTCAAAGCCAGCTCCTCTGGGTGAGAGGTGGGGATGATTTGGGGATGGTTCCTTCTCACAGGTGGTTTCTGTGACACAGCTCACCGGGGCTGCCAGCTGGGAGGAGGGGAAGGAGAACAGAGAACACCTCAGAAGGTGTGGAGCTGGGGCTGTGCCACGGCACAGAGAGTGAATCCCATTGCAGGACTGACTGTGGTGCAGGGAGGGACATTCATGGGTAGTGGGAGCTGAAAAGGAAAGAGGCAAGAGCTGATAACAGGGTAATGCTCATTTCTGGGGGGCTGCTGCAGTGATGGCTGTGGGTGAGGCTTTGGTGTGGAGGGAGAACAGGGATTGCTCCTGTCCTCTGAGTTACCCTGCCTAAAATGCATTTGAGGGCTGGCTGGGACCTGCATGAGAGAGTTTGTGGTGGGATTGGGTTAGAAAATGACATCTAAATGATTCTGTGGCTTAAGAGGTTGAGCCTGGGGTGAAGGGAGGAGAGATGTGGCCTGTGAATTTGTAGATTTTTTTTTTTAATTCTGTTTCCAATGTCTGTAAGGATCAGCACCGTGTCTTTTCCCCACCCTCTCCTCTGTGTCCTTGCTGGGGCTCCCTGTGCATCCCCCCAGCTCGGGGTGAAAAGCCGGGATCGGTGGTGAGTCCGTGTCTGTGCCAAGCTCACCCGGGATTTGTGGGCTGTGCTTGCAGGAGCAGAGAACTCCCAAATTTCCCTCTGTGATCTCCAGCTGCCATCTGCTGGTAACTGGAGCCCCCGCATCCCTGCCGGGCACATCCCAGCGCTGGGAGCATCCCTGGGGACCGGGAGCGGCTTCCACGGTCAGCAAGGGAAAAGCGGGGCTCAGGAGATGGCAGAGGGCTGGGCTGAAGGGATCCCGCTCCAGGGTGTGCAGGGAATCAATCCCTGCTAGCAGAACACTGAAGGACAAGCGAGGTTTAAGCGCTGCAGTAATTGATGATTTATTGGAGATGAAGTTTTCCCTCTGGACAGATATTAAACCTGCCTTGGGGAGGCAGGAAAGACATGGGAAACGATCTGTTAAAATATATTTCTGTTGCTTTCTGCTCATTTAGGCACAGAAAAACAGGTTAGCAAAACGTTAAAGAGGTTACTGAGAGACTAGTGGGGTTTGGGAGGTGTTTTGGTTTGTTTTGTTTTGGTTTGTTTGGTTCTAATTGAATTGTGCAACTTCAGAACTGTTCTGCTGCATATTTCCCAATAAAAATATGAGCCAGGTCTCAGGTCTGTCCCAAGAATACAGGCTGGGCACATGGCCCAGGCAGCACCAGGCCCTGTGACACCATTCCTGCCTTCCCTGTGTGTAGGAATCTTGTAGGTGAGAGGAGAAAAGCCACAGACACTGCCAGGAGGGATCTGAGGAATTGGTTTCCCTGGATTTGGAAGGGGAATTTCCTGGAGTGATCACAGCAAGGAGGCTGCAGGGGTCTGTTGGTCCTTGTGAGCATCACAACCCAGTGGGTGCCTTGGTTAACACTGACTACATCTGATAGAGAACTGATAGTTTTAAATATATTAAGTCCTTACAAGGTTTATAAAAATAAATTATGGATCAAAAGAAGAAGATTCTATCCATCCCACCACAAAGGAAAAATTAAAGTGTGAGCTTAGGCCTCCTTAGCCAGGAGAAAATCCACAGCAGCAGTGCCCTCTGACCATCAGAGTGGGTCTGTGAGACCCCACACCTTCCTCTGACTCCAGAGCCTCCTACATCCAAAAAAAAGCTGTTTTCATTGGTTTAATTGCTCAGTGAATACCTTGTTTCTTGCGGGCCTCTTGGAAAGCCACCCTTGGAGCTGCAGCTTGGAATGCTGCACATCTCAGAGCTTTGCCAGGAGACGGGGGGAGTGTGAGAGTGGAGAGGAGCTTCAGCTGAGCACCAGCATTGGCAATTCTCCTGTGAAACTGGTGAGATTTATTGTTTTCCCTCAAGTCCTAGTTTGTGCAGTAAACTTCCCAAATTTCATGCATATATGAGACTTGCTGCTAGAGCTCATTATGATGGAGAAAAGTATAAAAATGCACTCTCTGGGAACAGAAACCAGAAAGAACAAAAAATCTCTACTGCTGGGGAAAAAAAAAGTCCCCATCATATCTAAGCCAATATCATTCAATTTTGGCCCCCATCTCAAGGATTTTTAAGGCTTGGAGTTGGCACTAATGAACCTTCACTGATACTTTGGCCAAGCACAAGGGCATTATTTCCTGTGTCCTGGCCAATGTCCCAAACTGTATGCTTCCCCTTTCATGTACTCAAAATCCTCCCTGGAAACTGAGGTCTGCAGGGGGGAATCTTTGTCACATTTTGTCCTCAGCTTCTCTAGGGCATCACGAAACATCAGCATCCTCCCACGCTAAGTCTCATCACACTGTGCAAATTGATGGCAGTAGTTTATCAAGTCTGATGTATTCCTCAGGATATGAGCTGCTCAACTGTGGTGTAGGAATAATGTAAGTCATTGTTGTTATTATTATTATCGTGGTGAAGATTAGCATTGGGGAGGTTGCTGGAGAATGTCAGAGTGTTTCTGTCTCTTAACAATTATTTTCTTTTTGGTAGTGTAGCTAGGTTTGCAGCAGGACCAAAGAGGCCTCTTATTTTTATTTTAGTTTTGTTTTAAGAAATCTCAGCCCTGGAGGGAGCTGTCATTTTGGGATGCTGATTACTTGTGCAAGCTGACGGGGAGCAAGGCAGCTCTGTCTGTAGTGATCCCAAGTCCCTTCTCCTAATCAAGCCAGCTCTGCAGGCTCTGTGTGGAGGATGTGTAACCCTATCTCACTGCCTGACAACTCCTTCAGCTCCAGAATTTGTTTCCTCAGTCCCCACAAACTGCAGCAAGCCATTAAGTTTGATTTTACCACTTTTTCCTTCCTCCTTCCCCCTCCTCCTTCGTTGTCTCAGCAACCATTTTGCCTCAGCCTTCCTTTCTGGTTCTTTTCCTTAGGGATAGTAACTCTAAAGACTGTACTCACTTCCTATATATCCTTGACCCTCAGAGCTTTTTGACTTCTATTTCATCAACTAGTCAAAGGAAATTCAGCATCAATTCAAAAATGCTCCTTTCTATTAAAAAAAAAAAGGTGTCTTATCTGGCCAGTTTTCTTTCAAATGTGATTCAGCCAGAAATGGATTGACAGGCTTTGCAGAAAAGTTCAGCTCTTGCTGAAGCTTGAAAGGGGATCTTGCATCTATAGGGTTTGGCTCAAAGACATGGATTTCCTTTCCAGTTCTGTGAGTCTGTAACACAGTGACTGCAGGGAAATGGCAGTGAAATATAGTTGTCTTTTATTGAGCCTGGATGTGAAAGGAAATTAGATGTGTTGATGGACTCCTCGCTGGGGCAAGAGGAGCTGCTGACCCTGATGCTCAAGGGAGCATCAGCAGCTGGATGGTGCTGGCAGAGGGGCTCTCCCTGGGGCCCTGATGCAGACACCAAGTGAGGGAGCTCTGTATGAAGGAGGGAAAGAAGGAGCACAGAACATCATGGAGGAAACCTTGTAACTTTAATAAAAGCTCTGGGATGAGGCCCCAGCTGTGAAGAAACAATTCCTTCATTGCTTCTGCTGGACTTCAGTATTTCTAGACAAGAGGGTTTGTACCAGACTTCACCTCCCTGTGAGACAGACCCCCCCAACACTGACTAACCTGTCATAAGGGAGAATGCCTTTATCCTGCCTCCTAACATTGAATCTGATTCTACTTTGCCATTTTTCTCCTGACATGGAGGAGAAGGAATTTTTAAATAGTCACCAAGCAGAGATGGATCAAGCTGTTGATACCTGTCTGAATTCACAGTTCCAAAACAGATATTCACATCTGTGGTTTTGCCATGGGGCATTTTCTTTTGAAAGGGGCCAGAAAGTGAAAATTTAAATGCCTCAGATTACTTTTTAGTTGTGTTTAGGGAGTGCTTTTTGGGACAACACAGATCAGAAATCATTTAGCAAGGACAGTTTTCTTCCTCACTGTGTGATCTGTAAAAAGATTGTGTGAGGTTGTGGTGGGAAACAGAGAAAGACATCCTATTCCCTGCTCCACAGGAGCCGACCAGGTGATCATGCACCACCTCCAGTTCTACCACGTGGTAAGTGGTAAAACTTGGACTTTGTGATTCTCAGACAGTGGAGAACATCCACTGTTCTTGTAGTACCAAACGTGCTCCTGCAGGGGCTGTGAAAGCATTATCTTTCCCGCTTTACTGTGGAGCTTTACTGTCCCAGCCACCATGAGTTGCATGGCATTGCACGGCTGTTCTCATCTTCAGAGGGATCCAGAGAGAATCAAATGAAGTGAAGAAGCTTTTACTGCAGCTCCTCCATCTCTGCTGCCTGTTGATCCTTTATTACTGAGTCTGCATCTTGCTGGTGGTACCAATGGTCACAGCTCACACCACCTTTACCATGGAGCATCACCATGAATGTGCAAATTCACTGCTTGGATTGTAGGGCTGATGTGGCTTTCACTTCCTTGGTGTTTCTCAGACCATCACTTCATTTGTAATCCAAACCTGAGACACCTTTCCAGGAAAGCAATACAAGCTACAAATACATCTCTTCATGTCTTAAATTTATTTTAAAATGCTCTCATAAAAAGATTTATTTCCAGGGGTTTTACCCAGACTTCTGCACGGAGTTGGCAAAGACATTATGTAACAGCTAAATCTTCATTAGTTATATCTGTTTGCTTTGTGCCTTCATGACAATGATGAAAGCTGTAAATAAGTATATTGTCCCATCTTAACAAGGATAGTGTATCCATCAATAAGGACACTTACTCTGCTGAGATCTTTGCAAGGCTGTAGAGGGGAGTAAATTAAAGGGAGAACAACATCCTTCATCTGAAGTGTCCTTGTTCTGTCACTTAATGTTTTACCCTTGCTAATATTTTTCAAAGTCTGGCTGTTAGTCAAAAAAGTCACTCAGTAAATGTGACATATTTTTTTCCAGCCTAAGTCTGCTTGGTCCTAGAATGATTCTTCTAGGCAGACATGGCTGGAAGGGTGACCTGAAACTCCTTTTGTGTCTTCTCACCTTAATTTCCCAGCAGTCATGGAAGTTTCCCAGTGGGATGTGTGGGGATAGACAGGGAAATAAGAGGAGGTTGTTCAGCTGAGCAGGGAGGTGCAAACCCTTGTTTGGGGCAGCAAATGAGTTGTCTGGATAAAAACAGGATGAGACTCCACTCTTAGTAGTCCACCTCATCCTGGATTGGCTGGTTGCTAACACCACGCTTAGCCCAAGGTGTCTCCTCTCACTAAATTAATTTAAGTGCAGCAAAAGCTGTGTGGTAGCTTGAAACTGGGCTGTGTGTCAAGGCTGTCCTTGACCCACAGTGCTCCAGGTGATCTCTGGGAGAGAGTGAGGAGGGGGTAGGAGATGGTCAGTGCCACTTGCTGGGAGGGATCCACACTCCCAGCTCCCTGCCAGGGGAGCCCAGACGTGGGAAGCACATCCCATGTGAGCCCACCTGCACTGCATGGCTGGAAGTGAGTGTGTGAACGCAGGGAGCACAGGGAGCTCTGCCCATGCCCAGGAATGGAGAGCAGCAGTTTCCAGCACACAGAGCTGATGTGGCAGGGCTCAGAGCTCTGACAAGGTGATGAGGCTCCCACTGAATCCAGCACCTTCCCCGGCTCCTCTGCATGGCGTTTTATCCCTGCCTCACCCCGGTAAAACAAACAAACAAACAAAATTAGTGCATTCAAGGAGTCTTGAAGCGATGGAGTGCCTCCAGGTTTATGGGACAGTCCGGGAGTGAAAATCAGAGTGTGGCCTGCAGAGGGAAGAAAAGAGCTGTGGTAGCACCACTGCACTTCCCGGGGGTCTGCTCTGCTTCCCGCTGCTCCTCCCGAGCAGGCTCCGAGCTCAATAGCTGCCTTTAAACATTAAATACATTCAGAGCCCATTCATATCACACCAAAATTAAACTGCTGGATTTCATTCAAGAGCCGTTCCCCCGAGAAAGAGCTGAGAAGAAAATAATGGTGAGCTGAATGCCTCACCCATTGAGCACACAGGAAAATCCCCCAGGAGGAAAAGTAAGGAGTGAGGCTGGGCTATCACCTCACCTCCCTGCATCGCTATCTGTGTATAAACCAATTTCTTAATCCATTTAGAATTTCACTAATTGTCATTGGAACTATTTACTGATGACTGTGAAGTAGCTTGGTAATGAAGAGGAAGTCCATTTATTCGTTAACATTTGTGAAAATAATTGCCTGTCACTCCACCGACCATCCTTTGCCCCAGAAACACTTGCGCTTCAGCACCTTTTTATTTTTTTCTGAGCTGCACTCTATGAAACGCCACTTACAATTTCCAGTCCCTGAAGGGCTTGTTCCCAGCCTCTGTGACAGGAGAGAGGGTGAACACCCCACAAGGGGACACTGAACATCCTGTCAGCTGTGCTGCAAGGAGAGGAGAGTGCATTAACTGTGCTGCAGGGTCTGGTACTGCTGAAAGTGTGGGTTTTACAGGGCTGCTGCAGCTCTGCAGCCTGCCCCACACCTCTGCTGGGCACCACAGCAGGGCTGGGAGAAGCCATGGATGCTGGGCTCGGTGACAATGGGGCTGTCTCTGGCAAGGAGGGAGACAAGGACGTTCCATGTGAGCTTCAGGGGTGTCTTCTGCCCCCAGTTTGATAGCCCTGCTCTCAGCCTTCACCAAGACAACAAAAACACTGCATAAAGCCAGGCATGCACCACGAGGTGGGTCCTAGGGAGGAGGAATGGTTTTGGGAAGGTACAGGAGTGATGTCTCAGGAGGGAAGGAATGGGGAAAGGATGAAAATCTGTATTCCTCAGCTCTCTGGGGAATTGCCCCCATGAGTGCAGCCAACACCTCTGCCAGGTGATCCTGCTGTGGGTGACACACTGTGGGGATGGCTTTGTCCCCTGTGCTCACTGGCTTACTCCTCTCTGCCGTGCCCAGCACTTCTTCTGCTGCCACCACCACTCCCACCAGCACAGTAACACAAACCAACTCATTCCTTCACTTTGGGCAAGCAAAATTCAGCACTGCCTGTGTGGCCAAGAGGCTCTGAGCCCTCTGCCAGCTGGGAGGGTGGGTTTGCTGCAGCAGGTGACCTGCACACTCAAAGTCCCTCGCCAGGTCCCTGGAGAGAAGTGGGAGACAGAGTTTGCCACCCTCAGAATCAGCAGAGATCAGCCAGATCCCATGTTCTGGGCTTATGCTGCTGACACGTCTTTCACTCTGAGGCTGTTTGTTTGTTTGTCAGCTGTGATGAATTTTTATTGTCTCCTGAGCATGCGAGCTGCCACATCTGCACCCAGGGCAAGGAGCACTGCATGTCCTGGGCATGCAGGGCCCCCAGTGCTGACCCAGCAGTGCATGGGGCAGGAGGTAAGCACTGCCCTGCTGCTGGGACCCTGCACTGTGCACCTGCCTCTTGCCCAGGGCTGCTGCAGCAGGCAGGGAGCCACACAGCAGCAGGATGAGTCATTGCCTTGGCTGTGGGCAGGGACAATGGCCACATCCCTAGGGAGGAGAGCTCCTCTGCAGCTTGTCCTGGGAGTGGGGAGCAGAGCAGCTCCTGCCTGAACAGGATGGAGCAGTGAGGACAGGACTGCCACAAAGGCACTCAAGGTGTTGTCCATGTTTGAGGTGCAGCTGCTGCAATCCTGCCCAGCAACTGGGCTGGCCACTGCAGTTTGGGATGGTCCAGGCTGTGTAATAACACATGACAACATCCTGCTGCCATAAACCTGTGTCATCCCAGTGTGTCCAATGGACTTGTGGTAGCTCATGGCTGTTTGGAACGGATTATTGGAGGTATTTGCTGGGCTGGGGTGAAACCTTTCAAGTGTTTCCAAGTGTTGCTGCAGATACAGCAGTGTAGGAAGGTGGGGTGAAGGGTTAGGTCAGGCAGGTACTTGGGTTTGGGCCTCCCATGTGGAGGAGCATTCCTGGTTTGGGAAGACTGGAGACACTGTTTCATTCTTGAGCAGGTATTTAATGCATGTTAGGATTAGGCAAGTGTCTTTTGCTTCCAGGTGCTGAGGTGTTAAGAGGGAGAAGTGTGTGGGTGAGTGTAAATCAGCTCTGTGCAGGGAGAGCTGCCTGTTTATACCAGGGGATTTAGGCTTCCAGATATTTAATTTCTGGTAACTGTACTTCAGCTCGTTGAAACATTTCAGTTTTGAAAAGCCTCTTGTGGATAATGAGCCTACAGGGAGGCTCTGCTCCCAGGGAGCCTCAGACTAGGGAGCAGGGGTGGATGTGGGCTTCATGTTAGCTGTACAATTAATGAGCAAGTAGGTAGCCTGCATTTGCAAGAAAAATCTGGGAGAGAGGGGAATAGAACAAAGTGAGAGAGAGTTTTTGATGCCTCCCTTGAAACCAAGATCAAGCACAGCTCACCTCAGTTTAAAATGTCCCATGTGATTTGTCACGGGGTGAGGGACCACAGAGGGTGAGGCTGGGGGATGTAGGAGATGGTTCTGCTTTGGGGTCTGCCTGGAGAAGACTCTGGAAAGGCTCTGCCAGCTCCAGTAGGAACCTTTCATGATCCTCCCAAAGCTGTCCCAGCAAAGGAGGAGAAGTTTGGTATGACCCACTCCTTGTGCCGTGGTTCAGAGGGCTCATGCTGGAGGGTGCAAACCAGGATGAGAAATGTCCCTGCTGGGGACCTGGGTTCACAGTTTGATTATGTCACAGGGTCCAGCCCTCTCCTCCTTCCTGCCCATGTTCTAGGACACAAGGGTCCTACTGGGGCTGGCAGAGTTATTCTAGAGCTGGCTGTGGGGCACAAGCCTTCTCCAGGCAGACCTCAAAGCAGAACCATTTCCTACATCCCAGTGGGTGTCACCAATGGGTAAATGGGCAGGAGAAAGGACCACTGGTAAATGGACACGAGGGGGAATGGCAGGAAGCCTCACACCACAGAGCTGTGTGGTGACCCTCTCTGATGAGCCACAGAGACCAAGCTCCTGCTGAAAGACGTTAGTCACAATCTGCCTGGCCTCTGATCCCCACTCACACCTTCTTGACCCTGTTAATTATTACAAGGGAAACGATGAAGGCCAACGTGCATTTAAGTCCATCGAGAGGGAGCAAACCATCAGTTTGCTCAGAGCCATGAGCCAGCCCAGCACAAGCACCACAGAGCTGCTTGGGCTGCCAGGGGGCACGGCAGCAGCCGCCTTCTCAGTGGCAGACATCGTCGTGGTGGTTCTGTACTTCGTCTTTATCCTCGCTGTGGGGATATGGGTGAGTCCCTGAGGGGCCTGCTTTGGGTCTGCCTGAGCCAGGGAGGCTTTGATGCTCCCTGCATTCCTCCTGGGCACAAAGGGGTTTGTCTGCAAATGGCATCCTCTGCACAAATTATCCCAGGGCCTATGGAGCAAATCTGGGGGTGACAGGAATCCCTCTGTGGGTCTTCACTTCCACCCCATGTGGGGACAACTGTGGGATCACTCCCTGGTGGTTGTTCTGAGAATGATGCTCAGCTCCTGTGCTGCAGAGCAGTCTCACATCTGGGTGTGGACAGGCAGGAGGCAAAAGAAAAGCCAAGGTTGTGCTGGAGAAGACTAAAATGGGACCTTAAAAACTTTGGAAAGATTGTTCCTAATGATTTGCTCATGTTGTTTGGTGAAGGCCTCTGTCACAGACACCTACTGTGTTCTGCTTGGCTGAACTGTTTTGTCTTTCCCAGTTGGTACATGCCGGGAGAAGTCATTAAACAGGTTCTTTCCACAGCACAACTGTCAGAAGCCTGCACAAAAAGGGGCAGAAGCAGTGTGTGAAGCCTGGCATACCTAACAGATCCATAAAACTATTCTGGAGCTGGTGCTGAGGCCAGGCACTTAGGATTCTCCTGGCTTGGTCTGACTCAAGGAGGGTGTATAGAGGAAAACACTTATTCCTGTTCTTTTTCCTGTGCTTCCAGTCATCGGTACGTGCGAGCCGGGGCACTGTTGGAGGATATTTTCTGGCTGGAAGATCCATGTCTTGGTGGCCTGTGAGTGAAATGCTTCCCTCTGTTTCTCATGGCTTTAAAGCAACTCCAGGTGTGAGAGCAGGTCTGGTGAGGGGACCCCGCTTTTACATATTCTGATTGTAGTCTTGAGATGAAGGGGACAGGTGAAGGATCCATAAGGAATCATCCCACCCATCTTTGCCAGTGGGCTGCAGCATGGAGCTGCCAGGCCTAAGGGGTAGCTCAGCACCTTCAGGGTTTTCCAACTCTCAGTCTCTCTGCTTAAAGTCAGCAATAAAAATGTTCCCACTGATGAAAGCTGGGGAATGCTGGCTGCCTACCTGGGTTGGAAACTTCTTGGCTTGAACTCTCCATTGGTGCTCCCAAGTCAAAAGAGCATTAGGTAATCTAGGAATGTGTTATCTAGTAAAGAGCATTTAAGCACTAAATCAAAAATAATCCCTAATCCCAGGACTTTGAGCTCTTGCTATTTAGAGCTGAGTTGAGTTTATTGACTAACGATGTACAGGATATAAACTTCAAACCACTGAAGTATAAATCTTCACTGTGAAGGAAAAAATAATCTATTGAAGGCGCCTTTTCTTGGGAGTGAAAGGTACATATAAAGATAATTTAGAGTTGGAAAGAAATAAAAATGCCACAGGAATAAAGATTCTTCTCAGCCAATGCCAGACTCTAGAACCATATATCTCTCCAGTGAGTCGTGGGTAACGGAATGCACTTCCCAACCAAAACAGGTTTTTTCTTTTTTTCCTTTGGCTGTGCATTGCCCATAAATTCACTAGGCTGGATTTTCAGCCTCTTCCACCAGAGACACATACACCTCTCTAAAATCTGTCATTTCTTAAATGTTCTTTAAACTTCTGCTTCAGCCAAGTGACATTTAATGCAAAAGCTTAGCTTGATGGTTTTCTCTAATTAGGAGGGGGAAAATTAAAAGATACTAAAGTTGATTTTTTTTCCTCAATCTTGTTCTTTTAAACAAGATATCTGGGGTTTTTTTCTATTAAAAAAATCTCCCAAACAAATCCCAAAACATTGTCACTGCTTTTGGCTCCAACCACAGGTGGCTGAAGAGGGTGTTTGGTACATGTCAGCTCTTCTGAACTCTTTTAAGTTTAGAACAACCTCTAATGCTGTTCACTTCTCAGATTTGTTTGTGAGAGCTGATTCCACCTCTGCAGCTCTCCTGCAGGCTCAGCTCCTTGTGGCCTTCACCTTGAGTTACATGACTGGCTTATCTGCATTTTATTATTGTTTTTATCAGAGTGACAGGTTTCAGCTGTGCATTACCTGTGGAGGCAGAGCAAGGGTCAGCAGGGTCAGAGATGGCACCTTACTGGCTGTCTAACCAGGGAATGGAGAAATCCACCACGTTCCATGGACACTGAGGCATCTGTGGTGTCACCAGGCTCCCTTCCCTCTGCTGTGCCCCTGTAGCGGGTGTGCTTCTCAGAACCACCGGCAAAGTGAGCCCTGATTCTGAGATTAAGCTTTGCACTGGAGTGGGGGCAGTGGAAGGGAGCAGGGGTGTGCTTTACCATGTAAAAATGTAGGTGAGGTGAGGAGCGGTGAAGGAAAACCCAACTCTGCGTCAGCACCCAGCTGCCTAACCACAAGGAGATGAGATCCCAGGGAAAGAGACTTTATGGGTGGGGGGAATGCTTAGGTTGATAGAGAAGTGCCTCCAGGTGAGTGTCTCAGCTGCATCCCTGTGCCCTGTGTTCCAGATTGGAGCCTCCCTGATGTCGACGGACGTGGGCAGCGGTTCCTTCATCGGCCTGGCGGGCACGGCGGCGGCCGGGGGCATCGCTGTCGGGGGCTTCGAGTGGAACGTGAGTGTGAGCTCTGTTCCCAAATAAGATGTCACTGTTCACACAGGGACTGGGGGTTTCCCTCCAAAATCAGGTGTTTAACAGCATCAGCAGCAACAAGTGTTCAACTCTCAGGAGAGAAGCCGGCAGACATTCCGACAGCCTCGTAAACATGAGATCTTTATTTTACTTTAAGTGGAATTCACTGGGATTATTAGCTCTTTGGCCTTCCCAGTGGTGCACAGCCTTATTTTTAAGCTGTAGTCCGCACTTGTGAAGATTAAAATAAAAGATAATGGATGCTGGAAAGGTATTTGGATAATCACAGGATTCTGGGTGCAAGGAGCTGGAAAAAAAATCAAAAAGATGCAGCATGTGCTCCTCTATTCACTGTAAATCCATGAAAATCAGCAGCACTCTCTTCACCTGGCAGTTGCCAAAACGTGGCACATCTGGGGTGAACATCTGGATGTGAAGGCAGGACTCATTGTGCCCTGTTGAAGTGGCCTGGAAAATTGCCACTGACAGCACACAAGAGCATGAAAACCAGGCCCTTGGTGTGTGGTGCTAATGAAATTTCTCAGCTGATGAGGAGTGAGATTAGTGCTAGAAGCATCTCACAAGAAGCATCACTCACCTAACTCTGAATCTCTTGCCTACCTCAGCAGAGAGTGTTAGTAGTGCCAAGCACAAGGCAGGGCCCACCAAAAGCTCTCTCCTGGGGTATGTATTCACTGCAATGTTTTTATCTGGACCATTAAAGTCACCCTTAAATCCTTTGTGAAGAAAACAGAGACTGTATTCAGCTTGGTGCATGTAGGACATAATATTGTTGTTCTCAAAGGAAATCTATTCAAGTCACTTTAGAGGCTCATGAAGACAAGATTGTGTTTCAGGGCAAATCTAACTTCATGAGTTCAGATTAATTTATTTCAGATTTGGAAGAGAACTTACACATGCCATTACTCTCTCCCTGTGCCATGGGAGATAATTCAGCTGGAGGGATCATAGGAGCATCTTTCACCACAGCCAGTCTCTGCCACTGCAGGAGCCATGGCTGCTCCCAATCAGTCACAATCTTTGCTCACAGGGATTGTTATAAACAAAAATTCAGTTGATTTTTTTCTGTGAGAAAAAAAGTTACTACTACTGCTGGGCTGCTGCCTGTGTTATGGTAATTACGGGTCGCTGTCGTTAATGGTTGTTTTTGTATTAGTAAAAGCCCTGGCTGGGGCGAGGTAATGGCCCTTCTCTGAGACAGTGAAGGGTGGGGACCTTCCCAAACAGTGAGGAGAAGAGACCTAGAGGGGAGGGCTTATGCAAAGTGACTCCAAGACCAGCATTCTTTATGGGACCCCCGACTCCAAACCCATGGAAAAAACCCCAAAAACAACGAGCCAAATAAGAGTTGAGAGACTGGAGTGATGTCTGGATGTGAAGAGCGGAGCACTAGGCCTGCAGAGATGCTGGAAAGCTTCATTGTTCCTCACCCTGTCTTCGAGAGCTCCCGGGCCAGGTCTGGCAGGAAGCGAGAGCCAGACTGAAGCAGGAACAACTAGAAGGGATCACCATGCCCTAAAGGCTCCCATGAGGACTGGATCCCCCAGCTCTGGCCCTGGTGGACAGAGCTGCGCATATCCTCCTCCTCTGAGTCGCCCTGGGAGACACGATGGGGACTGCAGCCCCGCCGAGCCGCCCAATCCTGAGCTGATCACTTTCAAAAAAGGCATTAAAAAGGAGAAGAAGTCTCCTGGCCCTGTTTATTTCAGGGATCAGGGTTTTTTTCTGAGAAATTAAATAACTGATCAAGATAAATGTAAGGATGAAAGAAAATGGCTGGAGACCATCAGGAGGTGGGGTTTGATGATCCAATGGCTTTCATTGACCTTTAAGTTCTCCTGTTCGGGCTTTTGCTGGAAAATGGAGAAGGAATACATGAGGAATGCCTTTACATGTTCCAAAAGACTTCACCTGTGGCAAAGCAACTAAAGTGGCTCTTTATCTACCAGTGACAGAAGCACATCTGCACCAGCCTGCAAGGAGAACATCCCAGCAGAATCTTGCTGTTGCTTATTTTTATGCTCCGCAGGGACAGTCTGTTGCCTCAGCCTCATCACTTGCTAATCGAGCAACAAACAGATGCTCCCATCCTGCTCTGAATCACTTAACTCTTCACTGCCACAGCATCAGTGGTTTTAAAGGCCACCAGATACACCACCACCTTTCAGAGAACCAGAGCAACAGAATACACCACCTTGCTCAAAATACCAGGGGATGGAAGAGACACGCGTGACAGAGAGAAATACAGGCCTAAGGCGGGGATCTTCAAAAGCTTTTAGCTGAATTGTAATAATTCCTCCAGCTGCTGGCTTATCTTCTGAGCAGGGAGAACAACTCAGTCTGCTTCTCAAATGTGGTATTTTTGGGGTCCCCCATCATGGGGAGGAAAGATGAATTTGACTCCATGTTCTTAGAAGGCTAATTTATTATGATATGATATGATATGATATGATATGATATGATATGATATGATATGATATGATATGATGATATGATATACTAAATTATACTAAAGAATAGATAAAGGATATATACAGAAGGCTAGAAGATAATAATGAAAAACTCATGACTCTCTCCTCAGAGTCTGCCACAACTTGACAGTGATTGGTCATTAAGTTAAAACAATTCACATGAAACCAATGTGGTTGGTAAACAACGTCCAAACCACATTCCAAAGCAGTAAAACACAGGAGACGCAATCAGATAATGATTGTTTTCATTTTTCCCTGAGGCTTCTCAGCTTCCCAGGAGAAGAAATCCTGGCGAAGGGATTTTTCAGAAAATGTGACGGTGACCCTCAAACACATCACATGGCACTGTACCTTTCTGATTTCTTAGGACAGCTACTGCCAGAACAGGGGGAAAAGCTGTTCCCATGTGTTGAGTCCTGTGCCTTTATTCTCTGTCTCTTTCACAGGCCATCTGGCCACTGCTGGCTCTGGGCTGGATCTTCGTGCCAGTTTACATTGCAGCAGGAGTTGTCACCCTGCCTGAGTACCTGAAGAAGAGGTTTGGAGGGCAGAGGCTGCAAATCTACACATCTGTGCTGTCCCTGCTTCTCTACATATTCACCAGGATATCCGTACGTATCCATCTGAACCCCTCCTCATGTCTAGGGCAGGGAGAGGGCATCCTGGTACAGGGCAGGGCTGCTCAGAGAGAGCTCCTTGAAAGGACCAGCCCTGCTCCCAGGAGCAGCTGCCGTGTGTTAGTGTGCTGCTCTTGCCTCTCTATTGATCATGGAGACCTTTCCTGAGAGAGAGACAGAGCCCTCATTAAACAGCAATGCACAGTGAGAACTTTACAGGGATGTGCAACTAATTACTAAACAGTGTAAGTACCGTGGGCTGTCTGCCTGCTTTTCCTCTTCTATCACATCAAACCTTAGGCTTCAGAGATAGAGAAAGGGCTGCATTACCCCATGTGAAAATCTGGCTGGCTGCATCTTGTAGAGATGAAATCCTCTTAAATTATCATAAACCTGCTGTTGTTCTTGTAGTTGAGTTTTCAGCATCAGGTATTTTATGGTTGTTCCTCTCTCTTTCTCACTTGTGTTGCACAAAAAGGGTACAGTGAAAGGGAGGTAGGGTCTGGCTTAAGACAAAATGCAGCATCTTTTCTGAATTGCTTGTAGCATTGTACCTTGCTGATAACCAAATCCCAGTGCACTGGGTATATTGTGTATTTCCCCCTTTTAAATGCCATTCACAAAGAAACAGAACTTATGCTCAGATATTTACTAAGAACTACCTGTGCCCTTGGAGGGAGAGGAGTGTGTCTGAGAGTCCATTATAGGGACTGAAGATGTCAGTCCTTTTGTCTCCAGCTGATTATCCCAAGGTCAGTACAAGCCAGTTTTCACTAGACCCTTCTGAAATATTCAGATGTCAAATTGCCTTGGGAGACACTGACTGGAAATAAAACACTCATGTGGCTTCAAGGTCCTTCTCCCAGGCTCATTATGTCTCTGCTCCTGGGAGGGGCATTGAGAGGAGCTCCAGGCTGAGACTGTGAGATAGAATTCCCCCTCTAATGGGCAGCTCTTGGTCATGTCACCCACTGCTGCCACCAGTGCCTCCAGCTTTGCTCTGTGGGACTGAAGCACAGCCCTGGGTGACAGAGTGAGCAAGGTCCTGCAAAACGGCACTTAAATCCTCTTTAACTGTGAGGGATAAATAGCAACTCTCTCCTGCAGCAGCCCAGAGTGAGCACAGCCACAGAGACAAGGTATGAAACAGAGCTGTCTTTCAGAGTGACCTTCAGCAGAGCAGCATTTGCCAGTGCTTTTCAGAGCAGGACCCTGGCCCCCATCAGCGCTGTTTCATCCCAGTGGTTTCTCCTCTGTGCAGCCAATTCACGCGTGACTGACGGATGTGGCTGGGGCACTTTATGGCCATGACAGGTGCTTTCTATTAAGCACAGCTATTGTTTGTGGAGAGCTCATTTAGCGGCTGGCTGGACAGCAGGCACTTGGTTACAAGAAGGATTTTTCTCCCTGTGCTTTCTGCCCAAGCGTAGGTCAACAACCAGGGTACTGCAGAGTCTTCTTGGCTTGCAAAGAAAACAGAGATCTCAATAATTGTTGTCAGAGGGCTTATCCTGCATGGCTACAGAGGTGGTTGTGTTTCCTGCTGGGAAGCCAAACCCCAGAAGGGGCAGGGATTCCTGTGGAGTGCTGGCTGTGCCTGTCATGTCTCAGGCCCACAGAGGTCAGGGCTCTTTGCTTTTAAGGTGCTCATTTCAGATACAGCAAATGGAATTCTTGCCCCATCCCTTCTGTATCCCCTGGCAAAGGTCTTCACCTGTATCTCACCCCATACCAGACTCACAGGTGTCCTCCTACCTTGCTTTCCCAACATAAACATCTCCCATATCACCTCCTGCAATTTGGAATGATGTTATCTGTGTAATTCCAGGTTTTATCCGGTTTCTGGTGTCACTCTGCCAGAAGATCCAAACAAAACACAACTGATGGGAATTTCTGTATTTCTAGTGAGGTCCTTAGCAGGTATAACCTGTTTTTCTGGAATCACTCTAATGTGCTGAACTGCATGAACAGAAAAACCACCTGTTGACCTTCTCAGATAAACCAATACAATACAATACAAGGTATCAGTGACTCTTTAGGAGTCTTTCAAGAGGGAGTGTCTGTGGACTATGAGGCCACCCAGAGGCGGCCCTGGGAAGAATAAGGTCTCTGCTATCTCCCCCTCCTTCCCTCCTGTGTCTGCCTGTGGATACATGGGCTCTGATATCCAGGGATGTGTTCTCAGTCACCAAAAGAAGTGACAGCTTACACCAGTCCTCTGTGCAGGCCAGGATTCTATGCTCAAGATGATCTTTATTCTGATTTCTTTTTAGTCCCTTGGCATAGCACCTTCATTTTCACTGATTCTATGCTCAAGATGATCTTTATTCTGATTTCTTTTTAGTCCCTTGGCGTAGCACCTTCATTTTCACCCTGCTGCTCTCCCAAATCCTGAAAACTCTGACCTGGAGGAAAGTTTTTCCTCAGAGTAAAACAAGGTTCAGAGCCAAGAGTCCCAACAGCTCCTCTCCTCCCCTTCCAGCTCACCTTGATGGTGTCCTCCCCTGTCAGTGCTTCCAGCCGCAGAGGGCTGCAGGCTGCTTTATTAGATTTCCCTTGCACGAAGCACTGCTAACGCCAGACTGCCCTTGGTTTTTTTATTCCAGACAGACATTTTTGCTGGAGCATTGTTCATCCAAACTGCTTTGGGATGGAACCTCTACTTGTCTACTGTGGTCCTGCTAGCAGTGACTGCTGTCTACACCATAGCTGGTAAATAGCTGGTTTTAAAGGACACATTATAAACTGGAACCTAGGATATAAGTTTCCCATTTCCTGCAGAGGGGAAAGAGTGTTCAGGTTCTGGGCTGAGGGGGAGATTGCCCCAGTTGCTGGTAGTACCTGCCTGGTCACTCCCAGCTGTTGGAGACCTTTGACTCTTCCCCTCTTCCCTCTTGGTCCATGGGAAAGTGGTACCATCGCTGTTTCCTCCCCATGGGAAAGGGGGACCATCACTGTTTTTAGAGGATTTTCTAACACTGCACAAGGCTCTGGGCTCTCTCTGTGCAGGAAGTTACCACTGCCCATATTTGCTATTTTGTTCCCTTTCTGCAAAATTACCAACTTTAGCTGTTAAGATGCTGAGCTGCCTCTGAGTTCTCTCATGAACATGGAAAACCTTCCACACTGTTCCTCATGGGAGGGCTTGTGACAGCTGTGGGCTCCAGAGGACCAGCTCAGTGCCAGCTTCTCCCAGTGGGTCTGTCCTGCAATCCCAGGGCTGGGGCTAAAGAAAGCTTTTTTCCAGGTGAGGTGCCTGTTTCCCTGTACATGGTGACATACTGACTGCTGTCTCTGCTTCTCCTGGCAGGGGGTTTGACTGCTGTGATTTACACAGACGTGCTGCAGACCCTGATCATGGTGCTGGGAGCTTTGGTCCTCATGTTCATAGGTAAGGGGAACCTGCAGTGACACTTTAGTGGTCCCAAGGCCACTAGACCTTAGCAGGTGCCTTGCCCTTTCATGTGTGGTGCAGAAATGAGTTTGAACCACTGACAGAAGTGGTGCCAGCACAAGTCTCATTCTCCAAGCCATCATACTGTCTTCATCCTTTGCACTAACTGTATGGAGGTGAGGCTCTGGATATCTTCACCTCACTGGAGCTGCCAAGGAACTCTGGAACATCACATTCTCAGAGCCAAATTTAGCTCTCATTAGGCCCATGTCAATTCAGAGTAACCCTGCTGACTTCCACTGTTGACTTTGGGAGTTCATATGGGGGCAACTGAGAGCTGTAAAAAAATAAAGAGCAACAAGGAAATGACACCATCAGTCTTTGTTTTAAGCCTTCTTGGCAAACAGAAATATCTAAACTAGGTATATCTTTTTTTCATGTTATACTTTCCTGCTCTAGCTTTTAGAGGGTGTATAAGAAAAATCTAGATGCTGATGACATTGCAGGGATTAGGATCATGGAGGTTTTCCTGCATTGATCCTCTTCCAGAATGTATTGTTTAAACCACAAGGACTCTGGGCAAAATCCAGCTGACTTCTGTAGAGACTTTGACTGCAAAAAGCAAGGGTGGAATGAAAAGTAAAGGAGATAAGAGGAAGATAAAAGAAAAGTAATCACGAGACTCAGATTAGATAATAACTTTGCATGATGCAACAGCCCTTAAATCACTCCACTTTCTTTACAGGATTTGAAAAAGTCGGCTGGTATGAAGGACTTAAGGAGAAATACAGTGCAGCAATACCAAAGATCACGGTCCCAAACACAGACTGTCACCTCCCACGTGCAGATGCCTTTCATTTGTTCAGGGATCCCATCACAGGAGACATTCCCTGGCCTGGCCTTGTATTTGGCCTCACAGTGGTGGCTCTTTGGTGCTGGTGCACTGACCAGGTAAATAAAACCTTTCCCTCGGCAGACAAACCACCACAGTGTTATTTTCAGTCCACTCCTCAGTCTGTGGATCTGTAAGCTGAAAAATCACTGTGCCTCAGTGTGCAGGAGTTGCTACTTTTTTTACTGGTCTAGACCAGAATGTCTCACTCCTTCCACCTTCTCAGCAAGCTGCTAATTTTATGCACTTCTTAGTGCAGTGAGAACAGGTTGTTTTCATCCATCTTTATCCCACTGTGGGCTGGTGAGTACTGGGAGTCTTCATGCAGTTATCATGACAAGGATATAAAAATGTGAATCTGGAGCTGGCTGTGCTGTGACCTTGAGCAGACCTCCAGACAATATTCCTTCATTCATATTCCCAGATGTCTCATGTCCCCTGTTCCTTTTCAAGCTACAAACAAGGAAAGCTGAGTGTGTTTCTCGAGACACTGAGCTTCTGTACTTTCAGACGGGACAATTATGAAACCCCACCACTGAGCTTTTACCAAAACACCCACAGCCTGCTTCATCCCCTGTCTCTTGCTGCCACACAGCTGCTGTCTCCAGCCCTCAAGGTGGCTTCATTTCAGTCAAGGGTGAAATTATTCCTGTAAAGGAAATTTCCACGCTGCCCTCTCCTGCAGCCTGTGGACTGAGCTCAGTGGTGGCAGCAGGCTGCAGCCAGTGAGGTGGGAAAGTTGTCCTTGGCATGCAAAACACCCTGGGATCCTGTGGGCTGAAAGTCATCCCTGAGAAGGAGAGACAGAGAGAATGCTGTGCTGCTCTCTCATTCTCTGCTCCCTTTCTGCACTGGTTGCAGGTGATGGTCCAGAGGTCTCTCTCTGCCAAGAACCTCTCCCATGCCAAAGGTGGATCGGTGTTTGCAGGATATCTGAAACTCTTCCCCGTGTTTTTCCTGGTCATGCCAGGAATGATCAGCAGAGCTCTTTTTCCAGGTAAGCCTTCCCATCTTCCTTGACACGGGGCTCCATCCTGCTGTGACCACTAATCCCATACGGGGTCTGCCTTTTACAGCACTTTTACATCTCAGAAACTGCTGTCCTGCAGGCATGTTCATAGAGATTCCTGTTGCACCATGGTGTTCCCAAGCCCTCCCTCCACCTCCAGTTCTCCCACAGTGGCAGAAATCACCAAGAATAGCCATACTTTGCCATAACTCCATGCTGTGGGCATTGCATTCATCTGTCTATCTGGAGGGAGTCAGTGAAATTAAATTCATGGAGCACTGAGGTTGTCCTTCAGATCCTATGGATTACATCCATTTGGTATCTTGGAGAGTTTTAGCAACCTCCCACACAAACTCATTTAAGTCCTGGTGGATTAGGCTAAACAAGCCTCCCTTATATCCCAAGGAGCTCTCATTGCTGGTTTCCCCAGAGCCTTCCCCTTTCCAGGAAGAATAACTTGGTTAGAAGGATCACTCCCAGAGGAAAGAGCCTATTTCCCAGATTTCCTAAACAGGAGTAAGTGAGCCTCCAGCATCCCTGGGAACCCAGCTGACAGGTTCATGGAAACAGTCCAGCTCCCACAAGTGACAAATCATCAAGGATTACAGTTATGCAACACCCAGGAGAGATTCAGCTGTATCCTGAACAGAATTTCAAAATGTCATCTCAAAGTTTCACCTCTATTATATGATATAAAGCATTTTCCAGCTCCACTCTTTGTAGCTGTATTCCACCTCTGAATTTATATGAAACTGCACAAGGATTGAAGGATTTGTTGCCTTGATCTGAACAACCTATGGCTTGGTGGGGTTTGCACTGACTCCCTGTTGTTTCCCTGTGTTCCCCAGATGAAGTGGCCTGCGTGGACCCAGAGGTCTGCAAAAGGATCTGTGGAGCTGCTGTGGGTTGTTCCAACATTGCCTACCCCAAACTGGTCATTGAGCTCATGCCTGATGGTGAGGAACACCCTTGTGGGGCTGGGCTTGGGCCAGGCTCTGCACAGGGCAGGGGGATCAGGCCGCCCTTACCCATCCTAGGGATGTGGAAATCTTAGCAGACAGCAGGATGGAAAAACAGTGCTTGGAGGCCCAGCCCTGAATCCCCTTCTGTGTTTATCTCCCGCAGGGCTCCGTGGTTTGATGATTGCAGTGATGATGGCAGCCCTGATGAGCTCCCTCACCTCCGTTTTCAACAGCAGCAGCACCCTCTTCGTGCTGGACATCTGGCAGCGGGTCCGCAAGCAGGCCTCCGAGCAGGAGCTGATGATTGTGGGCAGGTCTTTGCATTTATTTATGTCTCGTTCCTCTCATCATCTGTTCTGAGAGCAGCTTTTGCATCCTCCAGGCTGGAATCACTGAGAAAAATCTGGTGCCTGCAATACAGAGCAGGAGGACAGCGTGGGAAAGAGTGTTGTGATTTCCAGCTTCATCTTGGATAGGCCTGGTCAAGGAGAAACTCTGAGTGTTCCACTGAGCTAAGCAGATAATTGCCTCTCTTCTCTCTAAACTTATTATAAAAACTGCTTTAAACGTAACTTTTAGAAAAGCCAAAAGTGCTCGAGTCATTGTCACCAGAGGTCTATAAAAATGTTATTTTTGCATCAGACAGGAGTGATATGTTGCAATTACATTTTTTTTTTTAATTTTATTTTTTCTTCAGGGGCAAGTGCAGAGCTGAGCTTCCTAGCTTTCTGTCTCTGTGATAAGTTGTAGTGTCCTTTGCAGATGAGCTTTGGTGCTGGGTTCCATCAGGGGCATATAAAGTTCTCCTCCAGACAGGGGAATTTAGGCTGCATTCAGTGTGGAGGTTTTGCTCTCCAGTGATGAGCATTAAGGTCTAAACTGTGCTGAGGCATGGCTGAAGGCTGCAGGCAAACTCACACTTCACCATGGCAGAGTGGGCAGAGGACCCTCTTGCTCAGCACTCTGGACAAACCTCTGGGCCACACAGTGCAAAGGCAGAGGCAGGTTTCAATATTCACCCGAGACCCCAAACACAATTTTAATAAGTAGCAAACGAGTTGGAATTTGGTAAAGGCAAGAGACTGAGCACATTACCTGCTTGGAATGGTGGCAGAAAGATTGTTTCCACAAGCCACCACTCCCTCTTTCTGTCATGTCCAAGAGCAAGGTCATTGAAGACCATGTCACACCAGGCTCACATTGGGAGAACAATTTTCTCTTTTCCTGTGTACACAAGGAAAAATTCTCCAGAGCGATCTGTGGATTTTTTCTTAGAAAATTCCAAGAGCAACGGGGAGTGTGTTTTGCTGCAAATTCATCTACAGATTCAATTCAATTTTATCCTTCTCTTTCAGAGTCTTCACCCTCATCCTCGTGGTCATCAGCATTCTCTGGATCCCAATGGTTCAGTCAGCCAACAGTGGGAAGCTCTTTGACTACATTCAGTCCATAGGCAGCTTTCTGAGCCCACCAATTGCAGCCCTCTTCATCCTGGCTATCTTCTGCAAGAGGGTTAATGAGCCTGTAAGTGAAGTGCTAACAACCAATTGATGCGTGTGTTTAATCTGATAAAATAAATAGATATCTCTTCCCTCAGTACTTAGCCTTTGAGGCTGTCCAGCTCACGGGTGACAATGGGACAGCCTTTCCTGGCATGCATTAGTGGATCTTAGCCCAGGCTCTGGTGGCTGTGGGTTTGCTTCTAAGTCACTGCAAGTGGTACTTTTTGGCAGTCCCATTTGAAAGCATGAAAGGGAAGTTGTTCTGCCATTTAGGGATGATGTGTCAAAGGCTCATTGGAGGGGTGTTGTTAGGAGGAGATTCTTGCATTGTTTGTGCTCTGTGTGCTCCATGCTCAAGGGCAATGAGAGAAAATGAGGGTTTTTACCAGAAAAAATTCTGCTTTGATGCACCTCAGTGTGGATTTCCATCAGGCATAAAAACTCTTGGGAAAGAGGGAGAGGAGAGGGAAAACTACAACCAGAGGTAACTTGCAGTGACCTTTTCTCTGTGCTTGCCTTTCCTCAGGGTGCTTTCTGGGGCCTCATGGCTGGCTTTGTTGTTGGCGTGATTCGGATGATCCTGGAGTTCAGTTACAGTGCCCCGTCCTGTGGGGAGGAGGACAGGAGGCCAGCTGTGCTCAAGGACGTGCACTACCTCTACTTTGCCCTCATCCTCTTTGGCCTCACCTCCATTGTCATCCTCCTGGTCAGCTTTTGCACCCCAGCCATCCCTGAAGAAAAGGTAAGTGACTGCAGTGACACCAGAGCCCCTGTTTGGACACCCAAATTCCCTGGGATCTGCCCTTCCCTGCTCCTGCAGGGGCCAGGAAATGGTGTGGAATGCATGTGCTGCCAAGAAGCCCTTGCTGCTCAGCTCTCCCTGCTCCCCAGATCACAGAGTGTTAATGCTGCTGAGCTCTGAGTGCTTCAAATTGAGTGTGAGCTCCCATGCTGTGCCCAGAGTTGGGCAGACACCACAGCCCATCATAACTGCTACAGAAAGAAAAGAAGGGGAAGGAGATGAAATCACATTACAGAGCGCTGCTGAGGAGGAATTAAATATATCTAATTGTAGCATCTAGCCTGCTTCAGCAGAGCCAGCATCAATCTTGCAGGCAAACAAGATTAATATCTTTTGCAACATGGGCATTTAGGAAAATAACATTTTGTCCCAATGTGATCTCAATTAAATTTAATAACTTTGAGGGAAGCACAACTTTCTTTTACTTAGCACATTAAAATGGTGCAGAGTTGGGAGGTTTTATATTATAAAACCTTCAAGCAACTCTTCCCAGTCCCAAGTTTTAAAGCAGCTGCCAATATAACAAATCCACCACCTACCTCTCAGCAAAGGTTACTGGATAGATTAAAAAGACCTATTTTTTCCTGCCTAACTGCATGAGAGAGAAAATGCTGTGATGGCATCAATCTGTTGCTTCCTCATAACTTGTAAAGCATTAACCAGCTCCATGGATGTTTGATGGAATGTTATAGGTGTCAGAGAGACCCCGCTCCTGAAGATTACATGAAAGCAGGTGCTCAGATAGGGGAGAGGAGGGGGGAGAGAGGCTGGCTTTGTGTCTGCTTGGAGATAAACTCCCAGCTTTTATTAGCTATCAGAGGATCCACATGGGAGAGAGAAATACTGGCAAGGAGGCACCATTAGTTCTGCTGCTTACGTTGTTCATGACTGCTCAGGGGTGGCCAGATGGTTGCCAGCAATTAATTACTGTGGTTTAATGAGTTCCCACTTATCATCTGACCTGTGATAGCTAAACATGTGCAGAGCTCCCTGCCCACAGCAACAGCAAGATAAGATGCATTAACACAGCGCTGGTGAACAGGGAGCATCAAACCAGCAGTTCAGGAGATGGAGAAACTGGCCCCAGCACCTCCAGGCTTTTTAGTCTGACCTCAGGGGTATGGAAACATTTCAAAAATCTTCTAGGAGGGGCAGTTCAGCATGGACCCCACTATAAAAGAATTAGAGAAAGAGAAGGTACAATCTTAGATTCCCCAGGGGAGATTTTCAGTGGTATTTCTACTGAAATATGTGAGTTTATAGGTGCTGGATGTAAGTGACCTTATTTAACACATCCTTCAAAGAGCCAGGGGGATGGTCAGGGAGGGCAGGATTCTGTCTGAAGCAGCTGTGTGCAGTTATCCCAGAGGAGCAAAGGATGAGACGTGGCCAGGGAGGGAGGAGAGCTTGCTGAAGGGCAGCACTGGCCAGGAACTAACATCAGCTGGGCTTTTTGGGGTAAATTATCTCAGTAGAGATGCTCAGGAAAACTTTTTGGTATGCCATGGACCCCACATAGTGCTGAGCTCAGTGCTTGACCCCTGTGTAAGAGATTCTGCTGTAGAAAATGAATAAAATTAATTATACAGGCTGTGGCAGTGAAAGGCTGGACACAGAGACCCAGATCAATCATCTGGTATTTGTGATGGCCATCCCATGTGCCCCCTGCCCCTCAGTGTCTTCCCACCACAAGGAAAATGGGATGGACTGCCAGGAAATTTGTGCCACTAAGCAGTAGCTCAATCCCTCTTTCCGCAGCTCAGTAGGAATGGGAGAAAATAGAGATGTCCCCATTTCTATTTGTCTGATTCCACTGAGTTTCTACTTCAACAGGAAAGGCCTGCCCTGGTTCCTCAGAGAACAGCTAAAGGAAGGCATGGGGTTTAACTCAAGTAGGAGACAACACTGCTGGGTTTCTGCCTGTCTGGCAGGGATCTGAGTGGGCAGCACTGAGACCAAAATTTTTCATTTTCCTGGGTCAGATTCACGCCAGGTTTTGCCCTAGACATGAACAGAGGTGTGGGTTTGGACCATCAGTGCTGGTGACATGGTTTCTCATGGTTTGCCCCCTCATCTCCAGAGTCTGTGGCTGTGCTGTGCTGGATCAGGGACAGAAGTGTTTGGAGAAGGAAGGGCAGGAGGTGGAGATCAGGGTGGATGTGCCAGCTCTGACTGTCTGGGTAGAAATTGGCACCTGGCCTTTGTGTTTGGTCATTATTGACTTGGCAATGTGCAAAGCTGTGGTGAAGAGCCTGAGTGTCCCTGTGGCAGTGCTGGGAGGGGATGCTGTGCTGGCTGTCCTGCACAAGGACCTCTGGAGCTTCCTGGTCCATCAATTCCCTTCCTGAGCCTCGGGTGTTTCTTCCTAAGGCTCACATGGGGCTGGTTCTGCTCATCCTTAACTGCAGTGCTCGGGGATGGGATGATGAAAGGCATGGTACAAGAGCCAGGAATTGTGTCATTTGTTTTGTCAAAAAGAGTAGAAAAACAAGGCAGCAAAGACAAAGCTGAGGAAATACAGTGATAGATCATACCTCAGCAGATGTAAATCACCACAGCTCCATTGCCTTCAAAGACCAGGAACAGCTGTTGAGCACAGTTATGTCACTTTGCACCAGCTGAGGATCTACACTGGACAACTTTAAATATTGAATCTCAATGCTTTTGAGGTAGTAAATGGGCAAAAGGAGAAAAGAGATTTGTATCTGATGTTAGAGTGGTACAGCTAATGTTCCTGGCTTTAAATGAATTACAATCTGAGAACTGCAAGCTGTAGCATTTTCTCCTGCTGTTTTGGACACTCTCCCATCCCTGTGGTGATTGATGCTGTGCTGGAAAACAAGTATGCAAGGAATTTGTTTGGTATGCTCCAGAGTTCATATGTCTTCATTGTAGGTAGTCCATATTGTGTCACGCCGTCCTTGAAAACCCTGCAAAAGAGCTTACAATTAAATTTGAGACTGTGAAGCTGAAACACAACTGTCAGGTGCCAGATGGCATTTTGGAACAGAAGGATTTATTCTAGTTTACAAACAACAAAAGGAAAACTTTGCTGAGTTCTTGCAAACTCCCTTGCCCAAGGAGACTGTGAGGGAGAAAAGGGAGGGGAGCAGCCCACAAAGCACTGAGTGAGAGCTGCACCAGCTCCCCAGGGCTCAGGGCTCACCCAGACAGGCTGAGGGATTGGCAATTCCACATGCTCTGGGATTGGGATGCTCTCCCTGTGTCCTGAGGCATGGCTCCAGTGGCTCCTCTTGGTGCACAGCTTAGGGGGAGCCCCAAGGAGGAGCACCAAGGCCCCTGGGCTGGTCTGAGCCCGCCCTGAGAGCCCTGAGGTGCTGCAGCTGGAGCTCCCCAGCATCACTTGGTGGCACTGAGAGCCCTGAGAGCTCTGAGAGCCCTGAGGTGCTGCAGCTGGAGCTCCCCAGCATCACTTGGTGGCACTGAGAGCCCTGAGAGCTCTGAGAGCCCTGAGGTGCTGCAGCTGGAGCTCCCCAGCATCACTTGGTGGCACTGAGAGCCCTGAGAGCTCTGAGAGCCCTGAGGTGCTGCAGCTGGAGCTCCCCAGCATCACTTGGTGGCACTGAGAGCCCTGAGAGCTCTGAGAGCCCTGAGGTGCTGCAGCTGGAGCTCCCCAGCATCCCTTGGTGGCACTGAGAGCTCTGTGGGTGCTGCAGATGGAGCTCGCCAGCATCCCTTGGTGGCACTGAGAGCCAAAAACTCTATAGGTGCTGACAGGAGCAAACCAAGGGAGGGCACAGGGCTCCCCCAGCAGTGCCCAGGGTGGCTCTGCAGATGGGGGCAGAGCCACAGGGCTCCCCAGCACCCAGCACAAGGCTCCCTCCTGCTCCCCTGCCCTTGGACAGGGTGGGCTCAGGCAGCATTTCCAAGGTCCCAGCTGACACAGCTCCCTGTAGGTAATTCAGAGTGAAGCATTTTCCTGCTTTCTCCAGGCACTGCCAGCACCTGCCTCCCCTCCCCATCCCTTGGGAGCCCCATGGAGGCCTCCATGGCCCCACAGAGCTGCTGCTGTGCCCCACAGCAGTGGCAAAGAGCAGAGAGGGGATCTGAGGAGTGCATTCAGGGGGATGGAATGATGAAACCCACCCCAGCTCGCAGTTGCAGGGTGCTGTGGTGTCACCAGGAGCTCTCTGGGGTGGTAGTTTGTTTTACTGGCCATGGCAGAGGCACTAGCTCCTGGGTGGGTCAGTGGGGTGATGCCATGAGGTTTCCTGTGTCTGTGCTGCTTTCCATTGGGAATTGCATCCCTCTGGTAAAGTCCAAGCCCCAGGTATACCCCAGCCCTTCACCCCAGCCCTTGAAGATTTTGCTGCAATGTGGAGAGACAGTGGTTCAGTGACACATGAGAAAAGGAGAGAAAAGGAAAAAAAGTTTTGGAAATCCTTTAGAACCCTAAAACTTTACTATGTTCCTGTGACATTTCCTAAATGATTAAAAAAAAAAAAAAAAAAAAAGCATCCCTGAGAAAGATGAGGATCATCAAATCAAAGCAATTTAGCACTTCATGACAAGAAAGATTAGCCCTGCCCAATGCTCATCTTGGTTGAAAATGATTTAAATAAAGCTATAAATCTTCTGGAAATTATGCAACATTCTGTGTCAGCTGGAAGCTCCTGCCTGGCTTGGTGTGTGCAAAATTCAGACATTGAGCTCACGTTACCTTGTAAGTGACCCATTGGGGAGGTTCATTTCCATGCACAGGCTGAGCAGGGGGGCAGCTGCTCCTGGGGCCTGTGTGTGGCTGTGCCTGCCCTGCTGCCACCACTGCAGCTCTGCCCTGTCCCCCTGTGCCCCTCTGCCTTTGGGAGGGGTGGATGGGCCTGTCCCTGCTGCTGGCCTGCCCAGGACAGGGGTCAGAGGAGCCACAGAGATCCTGGGCATGCCCAGCTCAGCATCAGGCCTGGCTTAACCCCAAATCTCTGAGCCCTGGGCTGTGGGACACCCCCAGAGCTGCCAAAGGGCCACTGAGGTTTGCAAGTTCGATGTCTCCTGAGCACTCCCTGTGTTCCAGGGAGATTTCCAGGCTTGCTCTGGGATAAGAGATTCAGAACTTGGGGATTTGTAAAGCAGACTGATCATCCTCTGTGGCTTTCTGTATTGGCCCATCAGAGAAATCTGGAATTTTTAAAAAATCTTCTGAGGGCACAACAGCTGCCTGGGACTGACTGTATCCAGAGAGGGTGTCTTGGCTTCTTTTTTGATTTATTTTTATTTATTTGACTTTATTCCCCTTCCCTGTTGGAGGGCTGCCATTCTGGATGCAGACCATCATTGCTTCACACCAATCACATGGGCCTTGCAAATAGGAACCTGCTTCTCCAATGTCTGATAAGGGTTAATCCTCAGAGACAGGGATGGAACAAGTTCTTCTAAAAAATGGAAGGAGAGAAACGAGATTATTTCACATTTTTTCTCAGCTTTTCAACTCCAGCTGGATGATGCCAACCTTCTTACCCAGGGAAGGAAAGGAGGGAATGTGGGAGATCACCCCAAAGAGGCCCCAGCACCACCTTGGGCCTGTGTCCCCCAAGGAGGGAGACGTCTGGGTGGCCACACTGGGACAGACAGGCAGTGAGCACTTTCTCTCTGTTCCCCTTTGCAGCTGGATGGCCTCATGTGGTGGACCAAGCACAAAAAAGCACCTGCCATAATCCCAGAAAAGAGTGAAGCAGCACAGCCTGACCCAGAACAGAATGCGGAGGACCTGGTGGAAACTGCATCCTCAGAGGAGGCAGGTAGGGCTCTGTCTGTGCACAGACACACTCAGGTGCCTGGGAGTGCACAGCCAGGATCCCACAAATATCCCCAAGTTCCTCCTGGTCCATTCTCTGGAGCTGGGGCTTGCATTTGCAGTTTTAAGGATGTGACAAATGAAGGTGTTGTGGCTCTTGGTCCTCCCAACACACCTCGATGTCACATCCCTCTGAATGGCTCAGAAGAGCTGAGATCCCTGAAAAAAAGAGCACCAAAATAGCAGCACAGTCTGAGGGATCAGGAGACCCTGGGAGCAGACAGGGGCACTTTGTGGATGCCCTAGAATGAACCCACAGGCCTCACTTTGCTCATTTCCATGATGCCAACAGGATCTTTGCGTCTTCCCTTAGGATGCAAGCCATGGTTAAAACTCAGACATTAAACAGCTCTGTGTCCTACCAGAGGTATTTAATAGGAAGGAAAGCAGAGCAAAGTGAAATTAAAGAGTTGTCAGGGGACAGAACAGTAGCAGGAGATGCTGCATAGGCTAGTTATTTTCAGAGTGGACAGAGTTTTGTTTTGCAAATCTATTAAAAATGCGGCTTTCTAATTTTGAGCTTAACTTTTGAAGGTGACAGAGCAGGAACCTCAGAATAAAGACACAAACAAGATTTCCTCACTTCTTCCATTTGCTGGTCAGTCAAGGACACTGGAACCAATCACAGCCAAGCTAAACAAAAGTGAACATCTAAACAAATCCCTTGTTTTTTTCTTCCCCAATAGAGTAAATTTGGGTTTAAGTTGAATGCAGTTATTCAGCATTACTTCTTATTTCTTATCAATTCCTAGTTCACTTTACTAGCTCAGGTTTTTATAAACAAATACCTTGGTATTTTGGTAATTAGCAGAGAAGAAGAAGGAAATGTGAAACACAGCAGTTGACAGTTTAATGAGGTTTTTTTTTTCCTGGGTAACACCTTTTTTCAAGGCCCTATAACATCCTGTATTTCAAAAAAGGTTATATTTGGAAAGAACAGCGAGTGAAATACACACAGAGGACTGACAATTAAAACACACACTTCACCTGGCATGCCATGTGTAATAAACAAGCTGGGATATCTCTAAATGGACCATCATGCTGTCAGGAATTTTTAAAAGCAGAATCTGGGGTGGGGAGGAGGGGGAAGAGGTTTGTTAATTAACTAATGAGTGAGTGGTGCAATCAACTCACTGCAATCAGGCTGTGCTGTACATGGTCTAGGGAGAAATTTTCCTTTTTCCTTTTCCTTTTCCTTTTCCTTTTCCTTTTCCTTTTCCTTTTCCTTTTCCTTTTCCTTTTCCTTTTCCTTTTCCTTTTCCTTTTCCTTTTCCTTTTCCTTTTTTTCTTTTTCCCCTTTTTTCCTTTTCCTTGTTTTCCTTGTTTTCCTTGTTTTCCTTTTTTCCTTTTTTCCTTTTCCCCCTTTTTTTCCTTTTCCTTTTCCCTTTTCCTTTTTTTCTTTTTTCCTTTTCCTTCTCCTTCCCCTTTTTCCCCATTTTTTCTTTTTTTCCTTTTCCTTTTCCTTTTTTCTTTTCTTTTTTCCTTCTCCTTTTTTCCTTTTTTCCTTTTTCCCCTTTTTTCTTTTTTCCCCTATTTTCCTTTTCCTTTCCTTTTTCCTTTTCCTTTTCCTTTCCTTTTTCCTTTTCCTTTTCCTTTTCCTTTTCCTTTTCCTTTTCCTTTTCCTTTTCCTTTTCCTTTTCCTTTTCCTTTTCCTTTTCCTTTTCCTTTTTTCTTTTTTCCTTTTCCTTCTCCTTTTTTTTTCTTTTTCCCCTTTTTTTCCTTTTCCCCCTTTTTTTCTTTTTCCCTTTTATTTTTTCTTTTCTTTTTTCCTTTTCCCTTTCCTTCTCCTCTTTTTCCTTTTTTTCCTTTTCCCCCTTTTTTCCTTTTCCTTTTCCTTTTCCTTTTCCTTTTCCTTTTCCTTTTCCTTTTCCTTTTCCTTTTCCTTTTCCTTTTCCTTTTCCTTTTCCTTTTCCTTCTCCTTCTCCTTCTCCTTCTTCGTTTTTTCCTCGTTTTCCTTTTTTACCTTTTTTCCTTTTCCCCTTTTCCCATTTCCTTTTCCCTTCTTTCCATCACCTTGCATCTCCCATGCAAGGTCCCTCTCAAGCCCCACTCCAGTCTGGCCAGTGCACCTCCAAAAACTGGGAGAAGGGAGGGAAGAGTCCCAGCAGATTCCAACAGCCAGGTTTTGTCTCTCTCTTGCAGCAGCCAAACGTCCCTGGTGGAAGGTGGTGTACATGTGGTTCTGTGGTCTGCCCACCAACCCCACGCCCACGCTGTCCCCGGAGGAGAGAGCAGCCCTGGAGCACAGGCTCACCAGCATCGAGGAGAAGCCCCAGTGGAAGATCGTGTGTAACATCAGTGCCATTCTCCTGATGGCCACCAACATCTTCCTCTGGGCATATTTTGGCTGAGCTGGTGTCAGGACTGTGGTGGCTTTGGTTGCTCTCACCTGGGAGCATCAGGTGACAGAGCAGCACAGCCCTTCCCTGGAGGCACCACTTGCTGGGAATGACTGTGGGGCTCAGCTTCTCCATGAGGGGTGACCAAAACTCAGCAGTGGTCACATCTGGGATGCAGGGGATGTGTGGGATAGCATGTGGGACAAGTCAGGAGCACATTTCATGGGTAAGTTTATTTGAATTCACTACTACTTTGAAGCACTGAAGTGAAACAAAAGGGAAAAGAATAATTGAGGAGGGGAAGTCTGAGAGGTTTGATTGAAATAAAGCAAAGTTGTCTCAAAACATCTTGACCTTTGCTTGTGTTTTCTAGGAAAACAATGTAATTAGCAAAAAAAAAAAAAAAAAATTAAAACCAAATCAATCAAAAAATGGAAGTCCAGCTGAACAGGAGCTCTGTGCAGGCTGGTTGTGGCAGCAGGGGATGAGTTGTGGTGTCCTAACAAGAACACATTGCTCTCAGGCTGTAACCAATATCCAAGTGCATTGGCAGCAGATGTTATTAATGATGCCAATACATATTTTCTTATTAATCTTCCATACTAGGCTTGTGTCTGTCTGCAAATGATTATCATTCATTTTCCTGACAAATCTATCAAGATCATTTATTCCTGTTCGGCAAAGGATCTTCTTTTAAACAAAGATTAATAACATTGCATTTTATCTGGCTGGCTGAGCCAAAGGAAATGAAATTAACAATGAGCCCTACAAACATGTCATCACTTTAATTTACCAGAAAATATTTTAAAATGTTATTTAAAAGAATATACGCTGTGGTGGGCACAGTTTATTACAAAGGAAAGGAATCAAACCACAGGCATTTCAGCAGGGTGGATGGTAAGCAAACAGGGCACTGTGAATTCTCTGGTTCCTCACACTGGAGCTCTGGGACAAGGAGGGAGAGGCATCCACAGCATCTTTGGCATGCACAGATGGGCACCTGTCCATGGGAATTGCAGCTGGAGGTCTCTGTTCCTCAGTTAAAGTTGGTCCTAACCAGGATCCCAGCTCTCCTGGGATCTCCTGGGATTCCTGCAGGGAGCACAGGAGGGAACTCCACCAGGGGAAAGCTGGTGGGGATCTCAGGGAGAGGAGGGCACAGGTGGGCTGAGTGCCAGCACCCCTCTGTCCTTCTGCTCCCCAGGAGGAAAAGAAACAAACTCACTAAATTTACATGGTTTAGTTTCCTTTCTTCTGCACTCTTATCCAAATTTCCCTTCCCACCTTTTGAGTAAAATAACAAAATAAAAATAATAAAAACATAATAATAATAATAATAATAATAATAATAATAGTAATAATAATAATAATAATAGTAATAATAATAATAATAATAATAATAATAATAATAATAATAATAATAATAATAATAATAATAATAATATCAACAATAAATATACCTATTGGAAAGAACCCATCAGAATTCCGTTCCTACTGTTACGGGTCCAAAATCCTTCCAGGGGAGCAGGGAGTCCTACAGACATCCAGTGGCTCTGTAATTCCTGCCTTGGGGTCCTGTATCACGCCTGGAGCCACCTCCATGCCTTCCCTCCCTTTGTCTCACAGCAATCCCAGCAGCTGTGTGTGTCCCTGTCCAGCACAGCTCTCAGGGGTGGCTGAAGCTGTTCCATCTGCCACAGGCTGGCACCCAGCTGCCAGTGCTGCCATCCCAGCACAGCCCAGGATCTCAGCAGCAGGAGCTGGAGTGCCAGGCAGTGCAGGATCACAGCCCTGCTGTCCAAGCAGGGCCAGATGGCACCACCATGCCAAGGACAACAAACAGTCAGTACATCCTCAGAGCCTGAAGCAAAGCCAGCCTCAGCTGCTGAGTTGGTGCCATTTCTGATGCCCAGGAACAAGCTGTTCCCAAAAAAACTGCAGGGGGCACTTGAACAACTGTGAGCCACAGGGTGTCCCCCAAGGAGTCCCTGTGCCACAGCAGCGGGGTGGAACAGTGCAAAACAGGAACATCTGCACACACAACACCCTGTTCCTGCTCTGAGCTTTCTCTGCTGGACTGTGATGGGGCTGCTTGACTGCACTGGGAACCAGGGATGGAGATCATTGGGAATGGTTCCTCTGCCCCTCTCTGGTTTACACTAACCCAGCAACCTTTAATTCTTCATTTCTTTAAAATTCTTTATTTCTTTATTTCTGCAGGAAGGACCAGGGCAACCCAATAAATACTGCAGCATGTGTTCCAACCAGAAATGCTATTCTGTGACTTGCTCCTGTGGCTTCCACAAAAGCAGCATCCAGTTTAATATGTGAGACTCATAACCAGCTCACACAGTGCAATAGTTCACTTCAGTTGGAAGTAAAAAAATATTCTGCTGGAAGCACAGCAAGTAGCAGTGTCAATTTTTCATTAACCTACAGCCACTGTCTCTGTAGACTTACAGCTATGAGTAAGATTACTGTTATAATTTTTTCTGGTCCCGAAGGGAAGAGGAAAAAAAAACTTCTCAAAACTTTTAAGGTCATTAAAAATCCACCTTTAAATTGGAGGTAGTTTCAGTTTACTCTCATATTTCAAAATCAAATCTGAGCTGCAGCCTCACATCAAAGCAGAAATGTCAGTCGCTTTGTTTCTACTTCTGTAAAAGAACTTCCAGCTTATACACGAGTTGAATGCCAAGTAAACAGATTTTCCTGGGGAACAAAGGCAGCTTTCTTTTGTTTGTTTTAAACATATGTAAATAGAGTCCCAGGGGCTGAGCTGCCTGTCACTTCAACCAGGTTCACACTCATGTCACTCCAGCTGGTGATTTCTGACTGACCTCAGGTCAGGACTGCAGAAGTTTCCCTCTCCTCCACAGCCACATCAAGCAGCTGCTCGTGCCCTTCCCCTCCAGCCTCACACCTCAGCAAAGGAGAGGCAGAGAAATATGGATTCTTTTTTTGCCAGTTTCTTATTCTTTTGGGTTTGGTTTTGTTTTTAAGCTCTAGTTACAGAATCACAGAAATACTCTGGTCCTCTGTCAAAGCCACTGTGGTGGTCCTGAAATCTCTGGGCAGGGCAGAGCAGTGCCTGAAGCCCCTGGATATGGCCAGTGACCAGCTGGTGAATTAAATCCATGACACAAGCCATGGATTAAAGGCTGATGGCACCCACTGGTTCATGGTCAGATGATGGGGACAGGGAAAAACAGGAATGGATTGGTAAGAAAAATGACCTTCCTTTGGGTTTGTGTGTGTTTGCTTGAGCAGGAGGGCACCATCACTCTTGAGCTTTCTCTTTTCAATACCAGGCACTTAAAAAGGGGAATGTGACCCTCATAGAGCCAGAAGACATCAAAGAGGAGCAGGACCCCTCCACCTGCTCCTGCTCCAGAGCTTGGTGCCAACAACACTGAGGGCAGGCTTTGATCCTTGTATGAACCACACACTTCAGAGCTGGCCTCAATGGTTCTCGTGGGTCCCTTCCAGCTCAGAATATTCTGTGAAATCTACTCACTTTTTTTTTTCTTTTTTAATTTAAACCATCAGATCAATGCAAAATCGAGCACTTCATGCTTGTCATTTCCAAATGACTCAGGTTATATCTCAATCTTCAGTGAGGTTTTGGGTGTAAGACTGGGTAGCACCGAGGGATGCATCAATTTATAGGCTCTGCAAAAGCCGCAATTAAGGAAAATCCTCAAAAACATGAGAAACCTCAATTTTGATTGGCCACATTCCCATAACTTCTTGATAATTCAACTCACTCGAGTATTATTCAGTGTTTTCCTTTGTTTTCCTTCTCCCTGCTTTTTTTATCTCTTGACAAGTTTACAAAGAGAAGAATGGAGCCGAGCTGAGCTGCATTCCATCCAATCTGCTGCCTCCACAAACGGCAGAGAAGCTAAATGAAGCCCAGAACATATGGCACTGTGCTGACAGAGCTCCCAAACTGGTTCTGCATGAGCAACAAGGAACATCTTGAAACGCACAAGACATATGTGTTTTAGGAAGAAGATTGAAGTGTTTCATAATAAAACAGGACAAAGTGAAATACAAGTGCTGTATAAAATTTTAATTAAAAACTGGTTTTACCCCTCGACGTGAATATACAATATGTTTCCCAGATGGATTTCATATTTAAGTATTATCCAAACCAGAAACATAAATGAGACAAATAAAGCCTTCAAAAATGGCACAGAGGCTAAAATGTGTGTAAACACTGGATGACTGTGGTGAAAACAAGGCAGGCAGGGAAAGCAACCTCTTAGCAAGTGTTTACTACTGGAATCCTGAATGAAACAGTTCCTACAGCTACAGTCAGGGTGACAGTACAAATACAAGCATTAGAATTCACCACCACTCAGTGATGTAAATGGTGCTTTTGTTACTCAGGAGCTGTCCAGGCTATTTCCTACACTGATAACTCATGGCATAGAAGTGCATAATTCATGGCATGACACTCTCTGTTCCCAGACTCCTACCCTGCTCTGTGGGAAGCTCTCTTCATTCCGTGCCATCAGCTCCACAGGGCTGTGCAAAGGTCTGGCCACAGAACAGAATCTTTGTGCTGTCTCCTCAGGATCAGCAAATCCTTATGAACCAGGAGGGATGTTGTTTTGCAGCAGCAAGCTCCCTTCCCCGAGGAGGTGAGAAGGTGGCTCAGATCCCACTGCTCAGGCTGCAGGAGCTCTCTGCTGGGCCAGAGGCAATCACCCAGAATTGAAGGGAAATGCACACCAAGAAAAAGCACAATCTCCACATAGATCAAGCAAAGAGAAAGATTACAGTTCCTTTATGCTGCCATCCAGACAAATTATTACCACACTTCAGAGAATTTCTCACAAAGATGAAATGGGAACAAACCCCATGCCTTTGGCAAGCCAACACTGATAAAAGGAGCTACAGCCACATCTTTGAAGGGCTTTGGTTGATGATGTTTTGAATTCCATGGGGAAAGCAGCAGAAGCCAACAGTAATCAAGGGGGCTTGTGCTTAACAGCTCCTACACAATGGGAACAGGAATATTGGGGGCTTCAATAGCTTCCCACAAGGCTGCTGCATTTGTTGAAACTGAAAGGATCTGGGCAAAGAGCAATTCCCTGCTGCTCCCAGAGACATCACCTAAGGCAGACACCCCTTCTGTCAGGGAGGCAGCTCATCAAGATCAGCCCTAGAAGTGCTGTCCTCTCCCAGCTTCAAGTGTTCTCACTGGCACCCAGAGGCTCAATTTCATTGATTTGAGTTTCCTCAAATTCCTTGATTACCAAACAAATCTCATGAGAAATTCTCAGCATCCTGATAATGATAACTCCATGACCACTGGAGTAATTAACATCATGGCCTTTCCTGTGACCCAGAGACTCCACATGTCCAGATTTATGCAGCAAGAGACCACTGCTGAAAGGCTGAGAATTCTGCTGCATAGTTCAGTGTTTCAGAAAACATTTCAAGCTTAAAAATTGGGAAGAGCAAAATTACGTACCAAATTATTCCTAATACATGGAGTGGGAAGGCAGATTCCTTCCAGGTTTCTCTGACAAACCCATGGCACACCACACAAAATTTCCCACTGTCACATTGCACCCTTTGTTCCTGGGGAGAGGATGAGGATAAATGATGTGAGAGATGTTAACAGTGCTGGCTAGTACACAGAGCAAACAGCACTAAGGCATCAGGATGAAAAACATAATTTATATTTTAAAAAAGATAAAAAAGGTATCATAAGAGCAATCAGTGTGAGGATATGAACCTGGATCATGCAGGAGACAGAAGCTGAGCAAGATACCAACTGCAAAGATTAGCTCCTAAGAGCACATGTAGTAAAGCAGCTCATTATCTTTTCTAGTCCTCTCTGATCAAGATAGAAATCTATTAAATCTGATTAAGATTTGTTTAATAATTGTCTGATTAAAACATAATAAACCTGGGAAAATTAAAATTAAGCCTTTTAGTAACCTGGAGATGAGATGGGACTTTTCAGCCAGGCTTCCATAAAATAATTTCTTTAACATTCACCTCAGGATCCCAAAGCACTTCACAGTCATTTAATTAAGCTTCAACAGAGCACAAACTCCCCATTTTACAGCTGAGGTAACAAAGAGAAGGCGTTTGGAAAGGACTATTTAATACTGAGCCGAGCTAAATGTTCTGTTATTTTACCCCAAAAATAGATTCTGAACATCTCCAGGTAGATTTTTTTCTCCCCTGATAATTTTGGCAGCCTCTGAAGTAACAGGAAAATTCAAACATGTGATGCACAATCTGAAGAACAGCCCTCATCACTTCCCAAGCTGCTCAGCTTTGGAGCATAAACACTGTTCCCCATCCATCTCACAAAGCTGCTCCTACCTGTTCCCATCACTCCAGCCATCCCTATGCTTCTTATCCTCAGTGGAGCAATTTAAGCTTCTCTTCCTCTAAGTCAAAAACTTAGATAAGGCAAATCATTAAAGAGTTTGACATTTTTGCCTTTAATTCACATCAGGTCAATGGCTTAGTGATTTCCAAAGCAGCTGCTGTCAGCCAAGGATGGATTTGCATTTCTTCTGAACACAGGCAGGCAGTTTGTCTAAAGCCAGCCCAAGATCCTAAACTGCACCAAGTTATTCATAGGAGAGATGGAAGAGAGCAAGTAGGAAGCAGAGTCTGACTCACTAAACTGAAAGTGATTAAAATATTGCACTGATTGCATCCTGCAAGCATCACTGGATGCTGAACAGCTTTTGGTGAGAACACCCGTGGGTTATAATAACTTGGGGAGGGCAAGAGAGACACAGACTCCACAGAAAAGCACCAATTCACTCCTCATCTGGCCCATTATTGCCAGATTTGAGTAGGCAGCTCTCCTTTAGGAGCTAAAACGACAGGGGTGGAATTATGCCATCCCACTGTCACTGGAACTTTGTGGATGGCAAAAGATAAGTTAGGAGCACAGAAAATGCTATTTAAAGCTCCACTCAGGCACCTAGAAATTTGCATTTGATAGAAGGGATTTAAATTGTATTAGAAGGCAAGGTGCACGAAACAATTAGAGCTTTTTGCTGTGCTGGTTCAGGGCCTGAACCTCCCCTGCCCAGGCAGCAGGGGCAGAGCAGCAGCCATGCTCAGAGCTGTGTGGGCTGGCAGGGCCACCTGAGCAAACAGGGAAAGGGAAAATGCTCTGAAAACAAAGTGCCTTGAAGGTATTGGGACAGATCAGAGTAACTTGGGTCCAAAGTCACATTCCAGAGGAAAGTTTTCCATTTACCAAACTGGATTTCCAGCACAGTGCTTGGAAAAGAGCACTCTTTGACTCTGACCCAGGAGAGGAACATCTCCTGCAGCAGCTGATTCAGAGAGACACTGAACACACATTTCCCTCCCTGCTGGAGCAGGGCCAGAGGTACTCAGAGTCTGTCTGCTCCATTTGATGCTATGTTGCAGAAGAAGGCTACACTGAGAATATTCATACTGGTCAAAATTCAATAATGACATTTTTTTCCCCCATCCAGTTTTCACCTTTGCTGAAAAATTTTTAATCTTTGATGAGAACTGAAGGTTGCCATATTACCATATGCTTCCTTTTTTAGCTAGGGAATCAAATAGATATCCTCCAGCCATTCCTTGGACCCTTTGAAAGCACCACCTTGCTACTTTATAGTGGCCCCCAACCTTTCTCATCCCCTTGTGTATTCAGTTCATGGCAAATTGTGTCCTTCATCAAACACACAGAAAAACCCCACAACAATCCCTCAGCATTCAGGCCTTCTCACACAGTGAACAAACAGGACTGAAATCTGCTGGATTGCTGGGGAGGGAAAAATCAAAGAGGTTTTCTATGTCAGGGAGCCAGATCAGGCCAAAGGGGAGCAGCCAATCTTCAGAAGACTAACTTTTACTCAGCTGTGACACTGGGGAGGGAATGCACAGAGAATATTGAATGAAAATTGCAGGATGCCAGGAGAACACTGCATCTTATGGCTCAAACACACAGAGGAAACTTCAAAACCCTTCAGGATTCAACAGATTAATTTTACGCCAAAAGCTTGGGAAGTATTTCTCAGAATCTGCCCCACCTATTTAGGATCTACTTCAACACAGCCACTCCTCTGAGCAGAAAGAAAACTATTCCTTTGTGGACAAACATGGGGTCAGGAGAGGGCAGTGAACACCAGGACCTGGCAGCACAACCCTCCATGGCCTCCATGCCTTCAGGGACACAGCTTGGGCAAGTTCTACTTTTCCCTTCTGCAATAAAAAGTGTCCTGGTAGCTCACAGAGTGACTCAGCACTTCTCCATGTCATGAGAGGGTGCCACTAATGCCCTGTGAAAGCACTAATGTGCTAAATGGCAGCAGGGACAGGAAGTTATCAGTGTTAATCCACTTCAACTTGTCCAACAGTTACAAGAAATAGAAATGTCTGTATGTGAGACGCTTCCTCTGAGAGTGCCCTTGCCTGAAACAGCAGCACACAGCCCCTCCACGTGCTCTCCCACCAGCGGAATTGCTCACCAACCGCTCTCTCGAATCAATTATGTTGTCTCAGCATTAAAGGAGGGAAGGCAGAATAGACTGAATTTTTGTTTATGTAGGCATGCTGGCAGGTTCCAGTCATATGTTGTGCCATCTGTACTGCTAGCTTTATCCTCTCTCTCATCACAACAGGTAAAATGGCATCGGTGGAGCTGCCTGTGTTTGCTCAGAGAGGGAGGCAGCCAGAACAGGCATTTGTTTTTTCCTCATTCTGGGGGGAAGCAGGAGATGGACACTCTTGCCCTTTTAAAACATTCAGCTTTTCAATGGATGGGCAATTTGCCCTGGTCTGCTAATGTGGGATCTGCTCAGTGCAAGGCTGAAAAGGTTCCATCCCTGGGGAAAGCATCGAACTGCTGATGAACATTTGGTGGCCTTTAGCAAAAACGAAGTGATTGCTGCCAACGGGATCCCAGCAGACCGGGAAGGACAGGCTCCAAATTAGGTGGGATTGTGATGCAGGAATTTCAGGAGGCCTGTACAGAATACAAGGAGCTTGCTGACTAGCTCTGGTCTTTCTCCCTGCACAGTTCTTTCTTATTCATATTTTTAAAATGACAAGTGTATTGGCAAATGTCATGGCTGCGTTTAGGAGAACGTGGAAACTTTCAAATGCAAAGGCTGTGTGAGGATGACCTTTCACGTCACACAAAGGCTGCTGGGCTGCGTGGTTTTCTTTTAAAATCTCACAGTATTAGAAGACTTGTGACTAAAGGTGCTCAAAATTACTTCAAATCCATGCCTATGGGTCCTACAGTACCAAAGTTTGTGCCATTCTCCAAAATTATTCAAAGGCAATTGTCTGGAAAACAATTCTCTTTGTCCTAGGTGGGTCACTTTTAAACCAACACCCACATTCACCTTCCCCTCTAGGTCCCCCCTCTGCCCACCAGGACATATTGCTTCTTCAACCAATTCTGTTAAAGTTGCTAAATAGATTTAGATATTTAATGAGAACTGGCTGCAGCTAAAACCTGAGTTGATGTCACACAGGAATGTCCAGCAGATATTTTAGTCTTCAAATGACTCTATGCTCAGAGTCTCAAAGGAGCAACACCATCTTGCTTAATTGTAGAGGGTTTTTTTTCTTAGGGATTATTGTTTCTTTTTCTGGGAATGAAATGTAATTATTTCCTTTTTTCAGCCCAGGCCAAATCCCCATTTCTCCAAAACCCTGCCCACCCTTAAGACAGCTTAAAAAATAGAGTACAAATATTGTTGTATAAAAATAGGTTTAGTTTCAAATACTATATACTATGCATTTTCAGGTGAGTTACTTTCAGGAATGTGTTTTGTGATCTGAAACACCACCAGCAGTTTTTTCATACATCTCTCTATATATTTTTGCAAGACTCTCCTCCAAGATTGCTCTGTGAGGCTTCTCTTTGTACACAGCTGCAGGACCAGGCCAACGTTCACCACTGTCCAAGAGAACAGGAGTGTTCTGCTGCACTGGAGAACTGTCAGAGGAAAGAAGACAAGAAACAATGATCAGAGGAAGATATGGAAGAGGGATCAGTGGCACAAAACCAGCAGAAATACCAATGTAGAGCTGCTGAGCATGGATTACCTTCCACAAACCAAATAAAAACTGCACTGCAGCTACATTTAAGAAATGGGAACCACCCATATCCCCCCAATGTTATTCATTCACACAAATTCTCCCCCACTTATCTGAGTACACTTTGTAATGCCCCCAAATAGAATTACTTTTCAGAGAACCTGCAGTAATTTTGCTGTATTTTTGATGGCTGTGTGACTAGGCAAGAGCAACACAGCAGGATTTTTCTGTCCTTTGAAGGTGAAATTGTAACCACAAGCAGCTATTTCAATATGAAGACAATCTATCAGGGGGATATTAAATTACTGTGGTTGCAGCTGTAAAGTGCTCTATTGGAAGCATCATGGATTAAGTTTTCTACCAACTACATTTTGATATAGTGGCAATCCAGGGTTCCTTCCCCACCCCATCTTCTGTGTCACTGTTTTAATACTAAACACAAATACAGGCTCATCTTTCAGTTGCTTTGAGAAATTATTCCTGAGATCTATGAAGTGAAATTTATACTCTGCAAATCATTACAAAACACTGACAAGTCTGAGTAGTTTATATCTCAACATCATGACTATCTGCTTCCTCTTGACACTTTCCAAACAAAGGTTTGTGTCATATAATTAAATGAGCAATTTCCCTGTAATAAAGCATGAAACAAGAAGCTCAAAAATCATTAGAAAAAAATTACAACTCAGATGACATTTTTCACATCTGCTCAGAGATTTAGGCACTTTAGACACTTAAAAATTAGGACTGAGTTATCTTCAGCTTTTGCAAATGTTCCCTGGGAAATGAAACTGGAAATGTGAAGTTTAAGGTGACCATCTTCACTTAGGAAATGGATTACATTTCACAGGGAAGCTTTACAGGTTCTTATATACATGTAATTTATTAATGGTGGTGTCTTCTGCAATCAAACCAGTACTTAAAACTTCATCCTCAAGCTAGTATCAGCCAAAATATGACAAAACTGAAAGAAACCTTAGGCCACATCCATGAATACATGTATTCAGCTGCATCAAAACACAAGGTTTTCATCTGAAGAACAGAAAAGGGGAAGAAGAGGAAGATGTAGGATCAGTTTTCTAAATTCACATCTCTAAGCTTCTACTGTCCCATGGAAAAAAAAAACCAACAGAAGGAACAACTTTTGCTTTTAAACTTCTTACATTCAAATATTAGGGTGATGCCAACCTACACCAAATAAAACAAGACCTCTTGTATGGCTCCAACATTAAAAAGAGAGGAAGGCCACACTTATTCAAAAAGGATCCATCATTTAAAGTCAGTCAATGGCATGGAGCAAATTTAAACCTGTTTATCATCCTGAGATAATTGTGCCTCACAGTTTGGACACAAAGAAACTAAACTACCAACTAAAATCAACAGAGCAGCTATACAGGCCGGTGTCAAATGCAGACAAGTCAACACCCTGGGGACTCATCAACAACTGCAGTTTCACCTTCTCCTGCCTGCAGTTTGTGGTACCTCACTTCTGATGGAGAATTCTCAGGCCAACAAGCAGAAACAGCACTTGCAACTATACAACAAACAGCTCTGACACTCTTTTCCTCGGAATCCATTTCCAGCAGCAGCTTTGTACTTTTCTTCTCCTAAAAGCTGAATTTACCTTAAGACACTCAAACCTCAACACTTTAATTGCAGTAAAGACTCAAAAACCAAGGGTAACTTCTACAAGTTCCTTATTCTGGTACTGAAAAAGACTTGTAAAAAGGCTTAATTTTCCCTTCTCTTTTTGGAGAGGTTGTGTGTTTTCATGCATTTCCATTAGCCAGCCCCTTGTGCATGAGATACCTGGACACAACTACAGCCAAGGTAGGGAAGATTCTCTCTCCTGTCTCAACTGGAAACCAGCTGACAACCTGAGCTAAGCAATCTGGGAATTACACTCACAAATCATATTAACAGCAGGACTTCTGCACGCAACTCCCTGCTCTGAAATACCTGTCATATGCTTTTGTTCCCTCATACATCTCCTTTAAGAGTCCCAGAAGTTCTTTTCTGAGTGAATCATATACTAAATATTTCACAAAACACAGACCTTTTCCTTACTCCCAGCGGTTTTCAATCATCCATCCACTTTACTGCCAGCACTTGGTCGACAGTACCCTGTCCTTCCATGAACTCTCTCTGTCCTTGCATCCTGTTTATGAGCACTGTGGCAAGCACTCAGCAATGTGACTGTCCTCGAGGCCTTTATGTCTCACCCCCAGTGCTGCTGGCCTCTAAACCCAAGGAGCAGTCCTTTCCCAGCCCAAGTGCCACACTTCATATCCCATCACTTCAGGATTCGGGAGTATTAAGGTTTATTTTCCATCTTTTTTTTCATGGTCTGCAGTTTCAGCGTAAATCTCAAACTCCCAAAGCTGCCTCAAAACAAAAACTTGCACTTTCTCTCTCACAAACACATCCTAAACAATTTAATTGCCCCAGCTGTCAGGACAAAGGATAAGGGAGCAGAAAGGCTACACAGAATACAGGAGTGAGCACAGTACAGGAGACACAACTGCAGCAGCAACTTCACAACCATATGGAAGGTGGAGTAATCCCTTGCACAGAGGGGATTACAAATCACAGGGATTTTTAAAGAAGACAGCAAATCAGAAATGAACTTTTTGGAGCTTATAAATTTCAAGAAGAAGTTTGTTATGGTACCCATATTGAAATACCCTCCTTTCAGGTGTATACAGTGGTGATTTGGGGCACCATTGTTAGAAAACAGTGTGTGATAATTAACTATCAAAATAAAGCCTTTTCTAATGGCAACACCTCTCAAATATAGCAGCACAGTTCTAGGATTTCTCTTTTAATATAAAGAAAATCAGAAAAGTCATAGGAGTCCAAAAAAGACTTCCAATACTTAGTATCTTTCCTCCAATAGGTACTCAAAACATTGTATAAAATGCTGTGTGCATACATACAGAACATCAGTATTGGTAACTTCTACTACAGAAGTAATCAAAATCAATTTAATTGGTATGTTATCAGTAAATTATCAAATTAAACCTTGGTCATGTATGTGAGGAGCACACAGAGTAATTAATGTACAAAAACCAGGTTTATAAGATCTCAGGTTTCCAAGAAAGCTTCTGAAATACAGCATGCTGAATCACTAAACTATGCCATATAAATTTGCTGTATTTTTTGGAAAATGCTTTTCTTTTTCAAATATCTCTTTTGCCAAAAAAACCAAAAACAACAACAAAAAAAGGACAATCCAAAAGCTGAGCCTCAAACCATATTACTAAATAAACTTAAATTTATTTTTGCACTCCCATAGTTTTAAAGGAAAAATAACCAAGTGATTATTTTAAAAGTGACATTTGCCCTCTGGTTGACAAATTCCAGAAACCTCTGCCCAAGAATCATTTTTATAGCCAAGTCCAGTTCCAAACCCAGTGTTTTATGAAGACTATACTGACACAGTGCCAAACAACATCAAAGGCACAATTAATTTAAGTGTATTTTGCTTTTAGGTGAGAAAGCTTAGTATGAGTAACACCTCCTGAAACCTTTTCCCTGTGCAATACAGGACAAAGCTCAAAATGGGAAGAGAAATTTGTAGCTAAATGTAAAGGGCAATACTGAGTATGATTGTTTTGTCTTGGTCAGAAAAAAACTCCATACCTGCTCCGCAGCTCACTCACAGTTAAGGGCTTATTATCTGTAGGTTCTCTTGTCTGAGGCAAATCATCCTAAAAAAACCCAGAAATCAAATTCTCATTACCTTGGTTTCTGATTACAATGATCTCATTTCAAAAATACTTTCTTTCCATTTAGAGGACTATTAAAGTGCTTACATTTCTTGGGGGAGAAAGGGACAAAGTGTAATGAGCCAAATGCCATTCATGAACACTTTTAATTAAGTTCAGCACAATTCAGCTAATAATTTTCAGGTAATAAACTGGAAAGAATTTCTAGACAGTGTAGATCTTGAGAACTATGCAGACAGCAAAAGCTTCAATAAACCCCAATAAGCATATTGGCAAAATGCTATGAAACCTACTACTTACTGCTTTTGTGTTCCTTGCAGGAAAGGGGAAAAACACCTAAAACATATTATGTTATCTGTCTCATGTGTTTTACAAGGCAGAATCATTGCACACATCTCAGTTCTTGAATTTCATATCCAAGTTTGAATACATGCTTACTGAACTTTAAAAAATATCTGATACACCTAATGACCCTTCAGCCAGGTATTCTCAGTTGCTAGAATGCAGTTTTACCTTCCAAACGCTATCTAGACATTAATTAACCCAAATTTGCCCTCTTAAGTAAGAAAGAAACAAAACACCCATGTGGAGGGAGCCAGCTGCTCACCTGAGATGGGATGGTAGAAATTCCAGCACACACAATCATGTTCACTCTACTCTGAAGTGCAAAGACCCTGCTTAAGGGGTGATATTAAGTGATGCTTTCAGCACAAGTCAATCGCTGTAAGGATTACTAAACAAAGTCATCTTTCATGCTATAGGAGAAATAATTGGAAAAAAGACTGCAGTAAAAATAATCACACTTGCTGGCAACACAGAACTGGGAGAAAAGACAATAAATATAGTGGTAGATGGCAATAAGATGCAGAGCAAGCTGAACAGCAGCATATGGATGAGGAAAAACCTGAGAGAATTTATTGTGGTGAAATACAAGGTAATAAGTGTGTTTGTAAACAGGAGAGCTCTCTTCCTTCAGCAGTCACAGACTACAAAGCACTGAAGAGGAAATGGGGTACAGTGGTAAATAAAATTCTGCAGCATTTGCCAGAGGCAAATTATATTCTGGAAAGCAAAAAAAATATGGAAACATTACAATACTGTCACAATGTCACAGCAGAAGGGTACAGTGGACACCCCAAGGAATCTGCAGCAGGGTTCCAGTCACACTATTTTGCAGAGCAATATGAAAATGAAATTTTGGAAGACACAGCTGTATGCTTCTGGGAGTGGTTATTTAGTATTAGGCTCTTTGGAGTGGAACAGAATATGAGGTACTTTTTAACCTTTCAAAGTTTGAAGAGGATCTAGATTGGAGCCAGAATGTGCTCACCACATTGCCAATACACTTGCTTTACTACTCCCTCACTTTCAAGATGACCAATTTACCTCAGCCATCTGCTGAGCAACACCACAGCCTCGATTTTGGGCCATGTGGGGAAGCACAACCTATCTTGGTGTATTTTAAAGCACTCACTGCAAGCATATATTTTTTTTTCTTTTTTGATTAGGTCAGCTGCTGTTAGCGTTAGCACAGCTTTCATGAGCCAGCCCTATACAACTATCTGACACCACAAGACTTCTCTATAGCATCCTTGCCTTCCTTTTGCTCAGTGGAAGAAAACAAAGTGAGAAAAATGGTCCTTTGCCAGCACTGGTTTGATCAGATGGGTAATTAAATACCATAATAGCTGGATTTTTTTAGGCCAGAAACACAAGGTTTTCCAACAGAAGAGGACACAGTATCGTCTCTGTTTATTAATCCCTGTGAGGATTCAGCAAGTGTTTGATTCTAGAAGTGACAAGGTGAACCAAGAGAAAGCCAACAGAAAATATCACAATTCAAGAATTCCACCACAATGTTTGCAGAGTCTTTTTAACTGTATGGAGAGACCATGTAGCCAATCATCCAACTTTTCTTATCATAAAGTCATGGTCTACTGTTTGAGGAAAGCAGTTAAGAACCACTGGAGATGGTTCAGACTGTGCAAGTGTTCATTACATGTAGGTGTTGGACTATCAGGAAATCCAGTTTGTTATCTTAAATTCATTGAAACATCAAGGGAGCATTTTACATGATTTTTACCCATTCTAAGTGGCTGAAACAGAAAAATGTCATGGGAATCCTCTATTTGAGAGGCAGCAGCTCACAAAATCATAACATTCATATAATAACTCAGGGAGGTACAGCATGAACTAGATCAAACAGTCTTAGTGTGGATGAGACAAGGTTTTCCTGAGTTAAAAACAAAACCCACAAAAACTAAGCTAAAAATGAACATTGAACAGAAATGAGAAAATAATCAGATTAAGTGAGAATGAGGTGAGACAATGAGAATGAGGTGAGACAATGAGCTGCCCAACATGACTAAATCAGGGGACATAAATAAACAAGCAAACAAACAACTAACTAACTAAATAAGGACTTCAGAGCAAAGACAGATGTTCTTCAATCCATCTTGCAGGACTGGATCAAGATCACAAAGACAATTTCTGCCATGGGTTTCCTGTAGCCAGTGGTGTCCCCCATCCCAGCCAGCTGCACCTGCCCTTGCTGTGGGAATATGAGGGGGGGACATCAGGGCTCCCACACTTTCTATCCCACTCCACCTGATACAGGGAACTGCAGCTGAGGGGAAAGGTGGACAGCTGGGGACAGTAGCAACTTAAAATTGCACCAACATTCAAAAGCAGATTTCTGTCAACATTCTATTTTCTAAGAGAGAAACTGAAGCAAAAAAAGTTGTCTTTCTCCACTTTGGGAGACTTATGTCTCTTCTACCCCATCAATAACATTTCTGAGTTAGACTGCCAGAGCTCCTCATCATCTTATATCATAATCATCATTATGATCATTGTATCATAATCATCTCTCAACCTTACAACCTTTTTATCCTACCTTTCTTTTGCCTCACCTCACACTCAGGATTCTAAATTCTCTGCAGATGAACAATCTTCTTATTCAGCTGGTACAATGCTCAGGCATTTTTTTGAGAAACTGTGTTTCTCAAAATCACAATAGGAAAAATTTGTCTGTCTAAAACCACACCTCAAAATTTCATCAAAGGTAAAATACTCTGTTCCTGGGTGTAATCTCATTAGATAAAGAGCTCTGTTCATTGAAAGCCAGATAATTAAGGGAAAAAAAAAGCACACATCTGAAGAATAATATTAGCTCTAGAAACAGCTGGATACATGCAGCTGCTCATGTGCAGCTGCACAACATGTTAAGCCTTGATGTTCTATACATCTGTAACATTTTCTGCTTAAATTGGGAGTGGAGAATCAGAATATAAAAAAATCCCACACTCGAATATAATTGTTCTCAGTAAGCCATGAGAGGGTTGCCTGTACTACTTCATAAAGGTGAAAGATAAGGAGGCTTCTGAAATCAGTGTGAAACAGTTGAGCTCACACACCAAACCCATATTTCTACAATCAAGGCTGTCCCAAAGGACAACATTATAATAAATCCAAGGCACAATTCTCTTTTTCAGCCATTTTGGAGAAGGGAAAAGATTGAGTTTGCAGTCAAACTTACAAATATGAGGCGCTGTCTAGCTCTGTGCGTCCTTAAAATATTTTTCACTCTTTTATGGATCTCATCAATATTTGCTGGTGAAGGCCAACCAGTGCCAAATCTGCAAGAGGAAGAGGAAAAACAAAGTGAAGAAATATTTTCTTGTGGAAAAAGTCTATGATTCAGATTTCTTTTTCCTTTTAATTATGAAGCATGTATTACCTCCTATTTGGAACACACACAATGATTCAATTAGATTCTTCTCCTCTGGAGTCCAAGTAAAGAAAAGCAGTGCATAAACAGTGCATAAACATAAATAGCCACAACATCAACAGAAGATGAAAAACAGAAAATGTTGATGATTTTGTAACTTGAGAAATATTTCTGTAATGTTTGTGTGGCCCCCGCAGAATAAAAAAAGCTATACTATTCCCAGTGATCAGGTTTCATTTGCCTCTCTTTAAAGGAAGTGTTGCACACATGAAGTTCTTTTCCCTGGAATAAATCAAAAGGAAGGTAACCCCAATGCACGCAAATTGGAAAACACATGGAGTCAAACACTAGCAGTTGCAGTCTTTATTTCACAAGAAATTTAAGTTTGGTTTTAATTTTTTTTAATATTAAAAACTATGTAGGTAGCTTGCTTGGTATGAGTAATTTAAACCAAACAGCAACTTTTGGATTTTATCTTGTTATGTTTTGCATTACTTTTTTCCACTTTACTAAAAAAAGCCCCTCATTCTTCTCAGAAGCTCATCCTTCTGAGAAAGTTCAGAAACTGACAGAAATTTCATATCAATAATTATTCTCGGTTTCTTAAGGGAGGCAACAAAAATTTTGAGAATATGATTGTTTACATGCCAACTATGTTATTACATTAAAAATGTATTTTTTTTAAAGAGAGACATCAACAGAAGGAAAGAATAATTGGAGGGAAGTTATGAAATGCTTACTTACACAAGCTCATCACACTGGAAAGAGAGCACCAAATGAAGATTGTGCATCTTCATTTCAATGTTGCCCAAGCTCTGAGAGCTTGACTTGGCACCCAGAAAAGCTCCTGATGTGGCATCATGCCAATGTGAGCACGGGTCACTGGTGAGCTGGGAGCTGGCAGGGCAGGCTCTGCAATCTGAGCTGGGAACAGCAGCAGCGCGGAGCTGCCATCCCCTGCCTGCAGCAGGAGCACCAGGAGCACTGAAGGGCTTTGGTGGCTTCCCAAATTTGATGCAGTGCAGAAACAGCATGACTCTGAGGGCTGAGATTCCACAGTTTGCCAGCTTTTCTGCCCTCCTCTCTCCCAGCTACCACATTCCCTGCATTATCCAGTCTTATCGCTCTCAAATCCCCAGTCTGATCGTGCCTGGCTCAGTTCACCTTCACCTAGCCTCCAGAAATTTCAATACAGCCAAGGAACTGCTCAGCTCCTTTCAAAAAGAACAAACCAAGTACACAGAGAAAGCTTCAGTGCTAAACAAGCAGCCTGGCAATGTAAAAATTAATGGAAGCAGGATCCCAAAAGTGGGTAGTGACAAATTATCTTGAAGGTTGCAGGCAGGGCATAGAGTTCTTTGCAATCTTTTGGATAATTCCTTTTATTACCAGAGACAGAGACTGAAATATAACTAGAAAGAGACCAGTTTTCTGCTTTTGAGTAATCTTCTCCTATATTCTTTTATCTAAGCAACTTATTTGGATTCACTTATTGTTGTTTGTATGTCCAAAATATCTCTCTCTTTGTTCTAAACAGCACCAGTATTTTCAGCTTATTTATGAGTTTCTTTAAATCAATTCACCTACTTGAAAATGCTTCTATTTTTCTTCAGGAAAGGGTGCCAAGAAATGACACAATATTGGAAGTATATAACATATAAACTATATGGGGATGTATTCCCACGTTTCTAATGATTTTATTGTTATTTATCCTTGGATCACTACAAGCAGCAATTTTCACCAAGCTGCCTACAGAATTCAAATGACTGTCCTGAGAATTTTATAATTGATTCCAAACCCAAGAGCATGTACAGCAAATTCATGCTGTGCAATTGTTTTGCATACTAGAATCCAGCAATCTGTTGCACTAAAAGATTTCACCTAACTTCTTGTAAAAGAAAGTAAAATGGCTTGAGAATTTTGTTAGGGGAGAAAAGCATTGCCTTTAAAGAAACAGAAGTGTGAGTCCCTTAAGCAGAGGGGAGTGTTCATTTCCCCTAATGCAGTCAAACCCCATTTGATGTACTGCATTACAATGCATGTGCTCTACCACCTGTGTTATGAAGAAAAACCCCACTTTTTTTTTTTTTTTTAAAGGAAGAGAGGTAAGGGAAAGGGACTGCAGTGATGCTATCATCTAATGGCTTCCCATTAGAATTTACAACATTTACTGATATTAAAGGACCTCTGAAATGCATGTTTAAAAATCTGCATCCTAGATGCAGTAAGAGTGAGTCATTTCCCACTTGACAAATAAAAGATAGAGCCATGAAGTCATGGCATTTTCCCTTATTTATACAGCAGCTGCTGTTCTTCCAGCGCTCAGGTGGCTTGCTCTGAGAAGTTGGAATAGATTGCCTTTGGGAAATAAATTTTATGAAATTCGTATGTAAGACTTCAGGTCATTGTTATTAATCGTAAATTTACAAATATCCTTGGAGATATATGTATTTACTTTTGGGAAAAAAAAAAGAAAACCCAGCTTGCTATTGTATTCAGTTAGAAAATACATGGCTATGTCTGCAAGAAGAAGATTTAAGTACTTAATTCGAGAACTATTAAATTCTTTCTCCAGGTGATTTTATGGATCAGTCCACTAGTGTGCGCTGTGGTATAACAAATGTTAGCTCCTCACACAGACTCCCCCCCCCCCCCAAACTTCATTTACAAAAAAAAAACAAAAAAAGAAAAAAAAGAAAAAAAAGAAAAAAATCAAAACCTTAAGTGTGATTAAAAATGATATCAGCTTCTTTTAATTAGCTTTTCTAGTATTTTTATTGTCTAATTTTAGCAACAACTATCGGGTCTAATCCACGTTTAAAGAATACTGTTAATATTTGCCAACTGAAATGCAACTAAAATAAAATCATGCCTGAAATGCAAACTAAAATAAAATCATGCCTGAAACACAACAACTATAATCTGAAGTGAAACCTTTTTATTATATTCTAACTCTCCTATTGGAAATATTTTATAAAACAGGTTTTATTGCACAGCTTCTTGGACTATAAATACAGGGATTCCATTTGCCCAAAATCACCAATAACAACCCTTTAAAATCACCAGCTACTTATTTATGTGATTAAGGTGTCACTATCATATTGCAGTGTTCAAAGGAAAGTCATTTAATTTCAATGACTGTTTGTCCTGATAAACAAAATAAACTCCTACAGCTGTATTCTTTGTCATACTTTCAATTTTCCCTGGGACTTGCAAACATTCTGCAGTTACATCAGTTTAAATTGTTTATTGATTCCAATAGATTGTATAAACACTTTGGAAATATAGCTCAGTGACCTAGAAAAAGCCAGATCAATCAGAGAACTTTTCAAGATTAAATTCAAAGATGTTGTGTTGAGTCCGATCAAGGAAACAGAACCATTTTCCCTTGTAATGTGACTAAAAGGCATTTATTTTCTTTTATGAGATAAGGATTTTTTTAAGGTCATACAGACAACATCTACCTTGATGAAAAAAAAAAGAAGAAGCCAAACAGGCAGTGTAGATTTTGTGCTAAAGACTATTTTCATGTATAATTTTATCCGTTAGGATGAAACACTCCATTAGAAATGCAAACAGGACACATCCACCCATGTACTCTACTCAAACAGCAGCTTGCAAACTTGAGAGCTGTAATAAATAGGAATTTTTAAATGTCAGACAATCCAATCATCCACTTGCACACAGCAAAAACATTAATATCACATTTCAGCAGGAGATATTAATACATTTCACATCAGCAGAATTAATGCCAGAACCTTGTGCAGAGTATTTGCTGTGGCTCTCGTGACCCCTTCCCCCACCACAGCACTCCCCTGCCTTGGGAACAATTCTGTGCATGTGGCATCCACGAGAATTCATCAGCTTCAAAGACACAGTCCTCATACTGAGCAAAGCCACATACAAGGACAAACCATCACAGGACAGAAATCAATGAAGTCCTGTAATACCAGATTCACAACTGCAGAGAACACTGCTGTAACTGGGGGGAAGAGGGAGTAAGAACACTTAAAGCTGAGTATAACCTGAAAAAAACCACAATCTGCAAGAATTTACAAAAGGAACAGGAGAGAGCCTCAACAAAACCTCTGAAATAAAAAACCCACCTCATGTATTTTATATCTATGCAGGTATTTATTCAGCATTCATAGCAGGGAAGGACATTGCTTTACTCTCATTTTAGGGACATGAGGTGGTAATTCAGCAGGATGGACCTGGTCTGCAGTGCATGCTGCTCTGTAAGGAGGCACAACAGAAAAGCTGGGCTGTGATTCTGGGTTTCCCTGGTCTACTTAGTCAAGGACACAATTTGGTTTGCTTTTTTTAAAAGTGAAAGGCTATGATGCAGCCCTGAAGTGTTTCAGAAGCTCTGTTTGTACATAGAAGCCTGAATTGTAATGAAGTTACACCAACACAAACCCCCTCCATTCTCACAGTGCTGGAACTGGGGGAGGGTGGCTGCTTTCACAGTGGCAGGATATTACTACAAAGCAAGAACAACCACACACAGACAGGGCCTCAAATCAAGAGCACAGATGCCTAAATATATGGAAGCAGAAGCTGACAGCTTAGCTGTGCACCAATTTGCTCTCCCTCTTCAGCAGGACATGAAAAAAAATGTAAAATTTCTCATGCTTTCTACGTAGCTTCTCTTACTTTCAAATCCCCGTTTATAGATGGGTCTTGAAGCACTTGAGACACATTCAGTGTTGAGTTCTTAAATTAGTAAATGCTTTTTTCCCCCTCCTTTTCATATCCAGCCCTTAAAACTGTGGCAATATACATCATGTAAAAAGTGAAACTTAATGGCAGCCAGCTTCCGAAATTTCAATGAAAGTCAATACTCCAGCTGAGCAGTTGCTCCCAAAAGGTTGAAGTCATTGTGGTACTAAATCATTAGTTTGTCACAAATTGGCTGCACCTCCTTATGCTCTTTGCAAGATTTTCCATTACCTTCTATCTTCTCTGAATTTATTAATTTATACACAAAATGGCTCTGACAGCAATCAATTTCAGATTTACTTACTGCTGCAGCAAAATCAACCAATGAAGATGACAAATAGTACAGATGTTGGTCAAAAATATGAAACAAGGCTTAGGTATTGCTCACTTTCATCAAATCTAGTAAGAAATAAATGATTTTCAAGTGCTGATTCCAGAAATTAATATTTAAAGCATGCAAAAGAAGTAAACTTTCCGAAGAGGTGAGACTGATAAACCCCAAACCTTCCTACCAAAGAAAATTCAAAAAATCAGAAATAATGACTTTTAAATGGCTAGAAACAGACAGGAAACCAAGGTGCAGCCTCTCCTGAGAGCAAGCTTTTTCCTAAGAAGTCTGCAATATTTTTCAGTGTTCTACTTTTTAGCAGGAGGTCTCAAAACTTAAAACATATGCTCTCACAGAAGCAAACCCTGCCTCAGGATGCATGCCAGTCTCTAAAATATCAGGTGAACCACCTGTTTCTGGTTTTTGCTGTGCAATAAAATAACCCTCAAGATCCTGGGATGATTGTTTTCAAGATCACTGAAGCTAAAAATTCTGGTAACTGATGTTTTCAAGGACTTCACATAGGATTTAATATTTAATTAATATCTATTAGAATCTGTCATTATATCTATCATTACCAGTATCTAACTTCATGCTGTTATTTCCCCTAGTACTAGGAAAATGAGAATATAAAAAGATGGTAGTAAAACAATACAGGAATATTACAGAAGGGCATCTGATCCAGACACTTAACCTCTGTCTCACTTCAAAGAGAACGTAGGTTTTTGTTAAATTTTATAGCAGGTAAGATCACATTTCAGCAGCATAACCAGGAGAACATGAAAAAAGCTATCGAACTGCACTTCAATCTGGAAACAAAAGTAGAAGCATGCTATTTCCAGAGCAGGAAAAAGACTCCTTTGATCCCAAATGCACAAGAAGTAGCTTTGCCTCTCACATAACAGAAATAGTCAAATACTCCCATGATTGTTGTAGTCTCTTGAGGAAAGGATTTTTCTTGCGCCAGCACACAGCTCTGTTCAAAGGACTTTTTGACCTTATGGAATCCATCTCACTATTTCCCCTTTTCTTTCTGACAGGTACTTTGCTGCAGGTTTCAGTGCTGCAAGGAAGGCTTAGCTTGTAAGTCCCCAAGAAAAACCCTATTTTCTAGGAGTGTGTGAAGATGTTTGTGCAATGAAAGCAAGGACTGGACTCCAGTTTTGCTCTCCTGAAGCAGCACTGAAAGGACAGAGTGTGAATGCTCCAGGATGCCCAGGGTGCTCCTCTCTGCACAACCAACCAAACAACTGCCTTGGCACACTGTGGGGCACTCACAACTCTGTGAGTGCCACTGGTCTGCACAGGGGCTGCAATCAAACCCCACAGAATCATGGAATAGAAGGGACCTCTGGAGGGTTCTATGGCCACATCGCTGCTGAGTGTCAGCTCCCAACGTCAGCAAATGCTTTCCTTAGATGTACATAATGAAAAATGTAAAAAGAAAGTATGAAAAATCAATATTCAAAACTTGGCTGTCTTGTTCAATAGTAAATCTATTTACAGTTCTGCTTCTGACTGAAATCTCAGAGGAAAGGGGAAGAGGATTGATTTGTGGTGTCTCTAGCAGGCTCGAAGAAAAGGACTGGAAACTGCCAGGGAGGATACAAAAAGGCTCAGAGGACCTTGCACAAGACCCCAATTTCTGTCTCACTGAAAAGCATTGCAGTGGTTTTACAACCACACAGCAGGGCTCTGGGACACACTCCCAAGAAGGCAGCCAGCCACTTCACACTACATTTTAAAAAAGAAAGGGAAAAGAAGGAACTAAAGGTTGAGGTGGGGAGTCAAGTTTCATATTGACTGTGGGTTGACTAGCATTAAAAACAGTAGCCTGGATATGCTAAGCAATTTGTCTTTGTAATTCAAAATAAAATTGAGGAAATAAACACCAAATACTGTGAGATAAGACTCCATATTCTTGCAATTACACTAACACTGCTTTACTTTCAGTGCACTGATTTCCTCTGTATTTCTATGATCTGAACAGCAGTGTTTGCATGCATTTCCAAACATTGACCTCTAAACCATGTTTGTCATTCCAAGTATAACTCTCAGTACACAATCAGCTAAAACCATTATTATCTCAGAAGCATGAAACAGAGATCAATTTTTTTTAGACTATGCCCTTTATTTCTCATTTTGATTTTTTTCTGATGACAGAAGTAAATGGTTACATATTTTACATAAAGAGATGTTACAGCTCTGAAGAGCTGAGAACATTTGCTTTAATAAGAAGAAAAAACATAATTTCACAAGATCAGAAATCTCTTTTGGAGAAAGGCTCATAAAGGGAAAAAGCAAGAACATTCAGACAAGTCAAGATTAACTGGCAGACGACTAAATTGCTATGCATGTAACAGCAGCTCACAACATACAAGATTTCCCTGCTATCAACAGAAAGCACCCCATCAGCTCTAAATAAAATGTGTATATAATTTAGCCCAAACCCCCCCAAAAAGAGTCCAGCTGAAGAAAGGATAAAAAAGTTACCATGACAATATCTCTCCCCAGATATGGGTAACTAATGCACAAACACTGTCAGAGGAGGGTGGGGAGGCAGACAAGATGACAAAGAAACCTCCCTCAAACCCCAGATACATCCTAATCTCTGTGTAACACTTTCCAAGATGCAGTATTACACAGAACAACTAACAAACAAGTTTTCAAGCAGAGGAAGATGTTAAAACACCAACTTGATCTTTGTGAGTATTAAAAATTCAGTCCCCACCTGCCATCTGTCATTTTTCTTTTTAAAGAAAAAACTGAGACAGTTTTTCTATTTTGGAAACAAGCATTAGGCTGTGTGTAGGCTGTAAAATGCAACCTGGAAGCACTGACTAACTTTGGTACCAATGGTAACAAAGTGTGAACTGGTCACCAAGGCACATCTTTAACATTTAGGATGAGGCATCAGTTTAATCCTTAGTTCCTCCCAATTATTTTGTCTATTTGCTTACACAGGCCTAGCTTTTCATACAGTTTTTCTGTTCCCAGAAAGCCAACCAGTGACTTGCTACCTGAATGTAAAAGAAGAGCACCAAGAACACGTTCTACTCAGCAGGAAGCAGGGAATACTCTCCTTGAAGGATTGGAGGGCTTAAGCATGAAACCATCTGTTGCTTTTTTGACATTTCTTCCATCCCACTCTCATAAGACACTGAAGCTGGGAAGCTGGCCCAAAATATTAACCCAGGGACTGAGATCCATTAAATGAAAGGGTATTTGAAACTGTCCCCAAACAAGTCCCACTGGGGTCAGTGAGATAGATAAGAAAAATAATGGGAATATAGCAGTTAATATACACACAATAGCTGCAGAGGTCCACACTTCCACTTAAAAAACTAAAATCACGATTTTAGGGTTTCAGAAAAGTGAAAATATTGGAAAATAACCCACTGAGTAGATTAAAGCTAGCCCAAGCATGTTATGCACACCAGTCACACATCTGAGTAGAGCACAGCCACAAGTGCGTGCTCAAAAGCACCTGTGAAAAGTCAGATGGAAAAAAGGTTTCCAAGTACCTACTGTAAAGTTTTTTGCCATTTTTACGTATCTGTATTTACATTCCTGAGATTCCAATCCCCTCTGAAACACTGATGATTCATTTAAGTGATGATTTATTAACTCTCTGTTCCAGATGACATTGGCAGCCTGAAATTTGGGGTGTCACAGTTTCAGACATTTTCACTGCCATGTTACCAGGATTGTAATCATCAGGCAGAGGTGATGGCAAACACAGCAAAAGTCAAACAACAACACAGCTGTTGCAGGAAGATTTTTCAGTCTCTTCAGCCCTCACACCTCCAAACTTGCAAATACAGTCATGCAGGCACTGCTATCATCAGCTCATGCTCCTAATTCCAGAATGTCATGAACAAAACCAGGGCATTACCTTTCCCTCAGGGAAGATCGACTCAGCACAGAACTCAGAGACTCCTGAGCTGCTGGAGGTGCTGAACACTCCAAAGAAGCAGCAGAATGGGACTCTCTGTTGGGTGGATCTGGGCTCACATCCTCCTTGCAAACAGCAGAACTGTCCAAGCCTTTTCCACTGGTAGATTTTGCCTGAAAAATATCCCACCAAACTAAAAATTATTATGAACATCAAGACGTACAATTTTCATATTTTTATTTCTTAACCTGAAAGGTTAAAGATTTTATATTAATTCAGGAGTATCTGTCTGCTGAGGAAAGAACAAGGACCCTCATTTCATACAAAAATCCATGGTCTAAAGTAAATCAACAAGTCTCAGAAGAATGTGTTGGTAACTAACACACCATCTTGTGTAAAATTCTTCTGCAACAGCCCTTTTATCAACTTTTCTGAGTGCACCATTAAAGGCTTCCCAGGAATCTCACAGATTCAGAATAATGCCTGAGAGTCTAAACAAGCCATGGAACAATCCAGAGGCTGCACAATATATTAGACTCTCACAGTACACAGAACAACAGGCCTTGGTAATAAAAAGTATAGAGTCTGACAAAAGTGTGCTTAACATAGATATCAAGGTTTATCCTCATAATTCCCTTTCTTTCCTCATCCCTATTATCATCAGTTTTCCCAGCCATTAGGAAATATAGGAAGGAACACATAACTGCTTAAACCCACAATTTTTACAGTACTTCAGGAACACAGGCAAAAAGCAACTAAATGAGGATGTAAAGAATAAAACATCCCAAACCCAAAACAACCCTGACATTAATCTTTAGATTCTTTTAATAAACAAAGAAGCCAAAATCTGAAAAAAAAAGGATGTGAAATAGCACAACAATGGCTCCCCAGTTGTACCAGTGCCACCTTCACACAAATTTCCAGAATGAACAATGCTCTCAGAATACCTGGTAAAGCAAATGCAAACAGCCTTTAAAGGCTCCTCTATGGCCTTGCTGCAAGCCTTAATGCCAAGGAAAAGCAAATTCTGTATGTGCAGGCATCTTTATCTTTAAAGAGTGCTAAGTTTCCTTCTAATGTTTGTAAATAATCTGTCAGCAGGCCTTAACTGGGCTAGATCAGATTTAAAATGTCCTTTTTCTTGCTTCTGATACTACAGTAGATAACATTTCAAAAATACCTATGCAAGACAATCCAAGGAAGACTGGGAAGCTCAGAGCTTCCCAAAAAACAGTGTAAGGAAAACCACTTGCAAGTACTCACTTCAGTTTTCTTGGGTCTGTAGCTGTTGAGAGGAGGAGGATCTGGAGAAGGAAAAAAGGTCCATGACAGAAGAAATCAAAAACACATTTGCATTTCTTAATTTCCTAAATTAAATCTTTTACAAAGCATCCTATTTGTCCTCACAAATATTAAATCTACTTTCTTGGTCTGTTCTATCAGTTTCTACTGAACAACTCTCATACTGAGGCCCAGGAAAAGCAAAAAGGGACTAAACTGTACTGTCTGCATTAAGATTTCTAATCCTGAGGATCTGTTCTTTTCAGAAGTTACAGTTAAGCCTCAAGACACAGACAGGTGACCAAAGACTCCTCTGGATATTAAGAGAGGTAGATTTTGGTCTCCTAAATATTGGCCAGAAACCACCAGCTCATTTTGAAAGTGTGCAATGGTATCAGATGATCTGGTCTGTTCCATTATCCAGCCATCACAGACTGGCAAATCTGTTCCCAAAGGGGATGTGAAACCTTTAAAATCCAGCACCCAGTGCAATGACAAAGAACAAATGTAAAATAACACGTTCATAATGATTTGCTGTATAACAAATTATAATTAGTGAGGAAATGAAATAAAAATGAGGCAGAGCACACATAAACAAATACTGATGAGACTCATTAAAATCCTCATATTGTAAGACATGTGCAATAAAATCAAGTTTTAGGGCGCTTTCTTAAATTTCTGATCCCACACTTTTTATTAAGCTCTCACTAACTGATACCAAAGGATGCAGAAGCAGATACTGGAGCACATCCTGGATGCTCATTAATAATGGTAAATCACTGATCCACCACTCACAAATCCTGCAGAAATAAACATTACCCATTTTTGAAGGAATAGAGCCCCTGAACTTCAAAATAATCAATACCTCAAGCCTGATCAACACAACCACAAACCATGGTGCAAATTTTCTCCACCATCCAACTCAACAATAAAGGGAGTGAAACAGAGCACTTGCCTGAGCTTTGTAATTCTCTCCTAATTTCATATAATGTAGAACTATGCTCCAAGCTTCATGAGGTAAAGAACTATTCAAGGGCACCCTTTGAAGCAGTAATTTATTCAGCATTCTTCCTTTTCCTAGGAAGAACTAACAGCTTTTTCTCCATCACAGTTTTTCATAAAAAATAAAAAAACCCCCCAAAAAAAATAAAAAAAAGCCCCAAACAAAACTGCTTCCTGCAGAAATCAAAAGCAGCTAAGAAATATATAGCAGAAAATACTGACCATGGGGTGCCTTGGGCCAGGCTTCTGCTGTGCTTTCTCGCAGGGAACACAAGGAATGAAGTTTAGCACCAGGACTTGGTTGTCCAACCTGAAGCAAAAACACTGTTAAAATACTCAGCATCAGATGTATCAATCCCTGGTTTTTCTAGTTTTGTTCATAAGACCACAGCTGATATTTTCTGCAATATTTTACTTTATTTAAATACTATTTTAGACTATTTTCATAGCACTTGGCTCATGGGCATTATTAGTATTACTGTGCATAAAGAGAAACAGTGCTAGAAAGGTCGAGAAAACTCTGAATATCCTATTGTTCAAAGAAAGGGAAAATACAGACAGCTCCTCCTTCATCTGGAATGTCTGCAGTCTTTTTAAACAATTCCTGGTATCTCATATTTATTCTAAACAGCTCAGATCTCATCAAGAGAGATCTGAATCTCTTCCTAATTAAAAAGTTACATTTAATATAATCCAATTTTGATCTTCATAACACAAAATCTCCAGGTCAAAAGAGTTCTCAGCAGTAAAGATGCCCTAAAAGGAGAATTCTCAGTCTAGAAAGGCCATGACAGTGAGGACATGCTGAATTAAGAGACAAGCTTTCTCCTTTTTTTGTACAAACATAACCAAGCATTGAAAATCAATAATCAGTGTTAATGATACTATAATTAAACCGTGAACTTCACCTATAGATCAAAAACCAGAAAAATTAAATAAAAGGTGTTAAAAGAAAAATATTTGAGAGAAACAGTAGAATGATTAATGATTAATGACTTATTCAGGCCATTTTGAATTTCTTAAAGGTAGCTATATGTAGAATAAAACTTCTAAACTTTGACAATATAGTATTAATTAACTATTACTGATACCAGGTAAAAATATAAGGTAGAAGCAAACTATTTAACCACTTGATTACCTAACTGGTTGTGGTAAGTGCCCAGAACTGTAGAGAAAACATAATGCCACAGCAGAGAATAGGAACAATACCATTTCTGCCCCTACAAATTCAAAGTGATTTTCTAAAATCAGGGAATTGTTGCAATAAGAATAATTAAGAGGGGGGAAAATGAATATATGATTCTCCAGGTGTCTGGGAAATGTAGCTCCTTCATTTTAAAAGAGCTACACACAATTTCTTTAAGTAAGTACCTAATTTCAAGACAATTCTTCATGTATGGCAAAATGTCCTTATATTATGAACTCTAAGTCAAAGCATTTGAGATGTAGCTCTGAGCAAAGGAAGTGTTCCAAATATCACAGGATGACAACATAAAAAAAAGTTGAAAGAGAGGAAGTGTAAGTGTTCATAATGTGACTAGACACTCTTTCTTTAAAGTCTTATTCAGGAATTTTTAATACTAATATCAATTACTTCCAAGCCGAATTTATACACCTATTATCCTGTCTAGTGTGCTGGAAGAAAAGAAATGGGGCCTCAGAGATTAACCAAGATATTCTTGAAAGAATTTGATCTTTGTCTGTTACTAAAGCAGATAAAAGAAATTTTAGTTTAGTTAATTTTACATTTAAATCATTCTGTGACAGACTGTTAAGGAGAAGAAAAAATTATTCATCTAAACTAAGAGCTGAATGAATTTTTGGAGCGCTATGTAGTGAAAGAAAAACATTTGAACTGAGCTTAAGCTGGAAGCGCCTGGGAGCCAATACAAACCCGTCTGATGACAAAGGGAGGTTTGTCAGTGTCTCTCCTGAACTCGTGGGGGCCCAGGCTCAGGTGGGACAGTCTCTGCCTGGCCTCCTCTGACAGCTCGCACATGCGGCGCTTGGTGTACGGGGACGGCGAGCGCGACTTGGAGGCGATGGTGGGCTGCTCGTAGCTCCGCAGGGCCGAGCTCTGCTCTGCTGAAGGAGGGCTCTTCCTGGCCAGCTTTGAGGGCACTCTTCCACTTAGGGCTGGATGATGCACCCAGTGCCTATCAGTCTGAAATGAAGAAGGGAAATGATCTGATTTGACAGCGTGTAGGATAAAGATCGCTGAACATAACGCAAACAAGGAACTAATTTTTTAATGATTTAATGAAAGAGATGCCGTGGCAGCTGAAGTTCTCCTCACAAAACTATAATCAAACAGCAATTTAAAGACCAACGTGTTCACCATTTTCTCTGAAACCAAAAGAAGGTTAAACACCCAGTACTGCATGTTAGATCTTAAGTGTCTGATACTTATTCAGTTAGCTTTCTCACACAGTTAATGGAGATTTCAAAAATTAAATTTAATTTTGTCAAAAAGTTTACCTGAATTAGCCATGCACAAATTTGAAGCATGTTTTCATCTGTTTAAGCTTTATTTTAAAATTCTTCCCCTTTAAAGTACAAGACATAAATTAAAAGAGGAGCCTTTTTAATAGTTTAAATTATATGCATTTAGAGTTGCCTAAAGCTCCAGAAGAAGTGCAACTACATTCTCTAAAATTAATACTTTCTTGGATTATGGTTAATTTATTAGTTTTTTAAAGTGTAAAGTTTAGTGGAGAAAAACAGTATTCTTTCTGTCAGAAATTCTTTTTCAAGCTGGAGCTAGTTGACATTAGCCCTAGATCTGAATGTTACATGGACTGCTTTGGTTCAGAGGAACCCAGAAATAAAATGTCCAACTTGCCTTCAAGGCTTTCCCTCTACAGCCAGCCAGTGAGGCTGAGTCTGTGTGTTTGTTTTGTACTGACAGAATCTGAACTCACTGGTGCAGTTGATGGTGAGACACGGCACAGACCTGGCCACACAAAGCCAGACCTAATTCTCTAAGACTAATCTCAACTTCAACAGAAGCAGGTGGTGCTGCTCCTGACTTACACCAGTTGTAAAACTGCAAAACAAGTGAATCTGAGCTGCCATTCATAGATACTTTTAGGAACAGTTTAAATTTTAAATCAATTTGCCCTTACTCAAGTCACCTTCACTGAAGCCAATTTTCTGACAATGACAATTTTCACTGATTTTTAATTCTTCTTCTGTCTCGATACATTTCATTTGCTAAATTTGGAAGAAACTTCTCATTGAAGTCATTAGCAATGCCACCAACAGGTCAAAGTCACCTAAGTGTCTTTGCACACAAGCCTTCCTGACAACCATTCCCTTCCAATGATGCTGCACCATTTTTCAATATTACAGCAGAAGAAAGAGGATGAAGAGTAACTTTATATGACAGCTTGTTCCAGAAATCCAAACCAAAATTCCAATCTGTGAGACCAGAGAAGAGTGCTACTTCACCTTTAACTTTACTTGCTGCAAAAGCAGCATTTCCAGATTAATATAGGTGATAGCCTTTTCAACAAAAATCTGCATTTCCATTCCTGTCAGTGATACAGTTATGGAAAACCATTAAATTAATTGGTTTGGTTTAATAATGTATCTTCTCTAACAACACCTAGTTTTTACTGTCCTTAATTTTAAGTGTCAGTAACAAATGATGTGAAGGCATCTTCCCATGTACCAATGCACCAGGGACTGACACTTCAGCTGATCATAGAACACAGTAGCTGATAATTGTTTCAGATTCAAGGAACTCTCAGCATCTACTGTCATGCACCAAACCCACTCTTTACTCATACTTGATTAAAAATTTAATCAAGTTGTCAAGCACCCGTGATACCTGCTTTAACCACAACAAAAGAATGAGGAAAGTTTGAAGTGAGCAGCACATGGAAAAATTGGAAGCAAGGCTATCAATATTAAATCTAGAAATTGCAAACAATTAAATTGTGCTAACCTGTATGTGACTCCTTCCTAAGATTAACAGACTGTCTGAAATAAGGCAGGTTGTAGAAAATCTCAATTTTGGTGCAATTCCCTAGAAGAGAGACAATAATTGCATATCAAGCTTCAACTCAAGATAAAGGGTATCAAAGAGGTAAATGTCACCTAATGTAACAAACCATTCCTAATTTTCAGCCATTTCCTTTGTTAATTTCAGCCTTTAATAAAGATAATTAGAAAAGACAGAACAGCAATGGTAAATGTCAAGATGCTAACATTTGCATTTCTGACAATTCAATTACAGATGATTACACTGCTTTTGTACAACAATTAAGGTCTGACTTTTATTTTAATACATTTTTTTTGTCAAAAGCACTTTTAAAGATTTTTCATGCCATGCTATATGGCATCAATAAAAATTTCAGTCATGCTCTAGAAGTTTCATTAATACTAACTTTGTAAACTTGTTTGAGAACAGTCTCAGTTGTGCCATCTCATTTGTAAAAACATTTTGTTTAATCAGTCAATCACACTGCAGATACTATTCCTTTTTAACAGTATGACTAAGAATGTCCTTCATTGTGTAATCTTTGGAGTAGTCTGATTTCTGTGGATGCCTCCCTTGTTCCATAAGCATGGAACACATCCACAATCCCCTCCTGCCCATGGGGCAGCCCTAGTTTGTCCCACTTGGAATCACTGGGGTCCCACTGGGCCTCCTGGTGAAGGGCAGCACACACAAGCAATGGCCAGCATGTCCCACCATTTTTACATGATTAGCAGCTTCTGTTCCACTCACCTTTTACTGCAGCCATGGCTAGGAACACAACACCTCAGAAAACTATTGCCTTGCAATTCACTGAGCATTGGCCAATGCATTCAGATTTTACAGGGTGTAAAGGACAGGGATTACAACACACAAGCATTTTTTCCCAAACAGCAGCACTAAAAAAAGGCATAAAAGAACTAAATGCCACATATGCTATAAACAAGTGGTAATCATCTATGTGCATCCCATACAGCTCTGCAGAATCCAAGAGAAAATCAAGTGCCCCCAGAAATTCCTAACCCCTCTTCCTTCAACATGGACAGAATTTGGTGCCTGAGGCATCTCAGTGCGCAGGCATTTGAGCACATGAACACACAAAATCACTGAGACATGAAAAGGAGCTGGGTCTGTTTGTGACTTTATCCCACGTCCATAAAATTAGTAGGAACTTTGTGAGTGAAGTCTATTGATTAACCAAACTATTCTCTACCACCTGCCTAAACACTGATTTCCCATTAGGGAACATGATCTGGCCCCAGGATAGATTATGGAAATCAAATGACAAAAATGCCAAGAAAGCTCAGTCACAGCAATTAACAGAGTCCAGGATTCAATCAAGTCAAGTTATGGCACATAAAAGAGGTTTTAAGCCTGATCATCTTTAATCAACCCGTTTTTATTACTAATGAATTGTCAAGTGCTATCAACAATTTAAAAAAAGGACACATCAGAATTAGTAAGTCTACTAAAAAATGCAACAATAGAGCACCTACTGCTCTCACAGAGACTGGAAATGATTACAAAATTCTTAAGTGTTCATCCCTAAAAAATGACACAAACTATGGTTTCTTCAGAGAAATAGTCTGTGGAGAGGGAATATAGAATGGCATTTGAATGCACGAGCATGGATATGTCAAAAGCAACTCACATGCCAAAGCCATCAGACAATTTGCTCTTTGTTTTCTGCAGTTCCAAAATCAGGAGTTGCTGTAGGATACTCAACACAGAATTATGTAAATACCATCATATAGCCCCAGACACATCTGTAAATGAAAATCCAGCTGGAAAGTTTTTGGGATCTCTTCTTCTGCTTCTGGCTTAGTGGCATCTGCAGCCCTGAGCATTTCTGCATCAATCATTAAACAGAAGGGACATAGTATCAATTTAATCACAGAAAAAGTATGAAGGTGGTTCATATTTAGAAGAATATAAGTCTAATATGTGCTTTTGACTGTAAAGAAACTCTAGCTTAAAAAAGTATACAGGAATATAACAGAAGGCCTTGCACTGGACTGTTAATGGAAGATAGCATTGCCAAAAAGAAACTGTTTTAAGTAATGTGGCAAATACTGCATGAAGGTGGGGAATGGAGATAAGAACATCTGTAAGAAATCACTACCACAGTCCAGGCATAAGCATATTCTGAAAGGTAAAGGTTGCAGAAAAATACAGAAGAGCCAGCAAGAGCCTCAGCTGGGCAACACTGGACTGGGAGAGATAACTTGAGGCATGTCTTGTATGCACACTGAGTTTGTAAACCTTGTAAGACATTTAGCCAGGGACATTATCAGCCAAGTGCCAGATTTCTGGAGGAGTTTTGATCCTCTCAACTTGGGATTCCTTCCAACTGGCAGATTAGCAGTGTTAATCAGACACTGCTTGTCACTGCCTATCTGAACTCCACAACCGTAATCTTACTGTTGCTACCTTTATTTTTTTAATAAAAGACAAATTTATTTGGAATCAAACTGTCACTAAAGCACAGCTGCCATTCAAAAATATTCAACATCTCAGCTGGCTATGAATAACTTTTCATGTGGGAAGAACATGGCTTCAGTAGCATAAGAATAATGTGAGGGTTCTCATGACCTTGTTCAACACTTCCTTTTGCTTAGCATCCACATCCAGCACTTCGTGCTGACAGACTTAGCAAGAGACACTTGCCAGTAAAGCTCAGAGAACACTGGGAGAGGGAGGCACTTGAGACTGCATTTCTACTGGAGGTAAAAATCCTTTCATAGTTATTCCATTTGGCAAGTGAGGAGAGGAACAAGAAGTTCTTTTGGGAGCCTCCCTCCAATGCCATCAAACCCAGCTTCTGCATTATTCCTCAAAAGGGGCTCACTATGCCAAAATCCTCTTATACTGTACTTTCAAGCTATGGAGATGGAATGGAGCAACAAAGGCTCCTGCAGTCCCTGTTCCAGGCAGAGATGGATTTTGTTATGCTGCTCCCAAGGACATGAAGTATATCTGTGTCTTACCACAGTCAAATTTTTAAAGCTACTACAGTGTCATCATTCATCACCTACACATCCAAATTACTCTGACCACATCTTCTCACAGCTCACAAATTATGGCACCTTCTCTTTATTAGAAAATACATAATTTTTGTTTCAAATAACTCAGTTTGACAAAACCCATCAAACTTGCCTAGCAGCTCTGCTTCTATGAAGACTCACTATATTCTGTTCACAAAAAAAATCTAAAAACATTTAGCTAATACCACCTCATTTGTTCCTACCTCACTGTTCTTTCTCAACACCAGGAAGACCCCTATTCTATGAGCAGCATGAAAGCAAAACAGTCCCACTCCATCTCTTGAGCCAGACCACTATGCATGGAGTGAGCCATATCAAAGAAATATTACAGCCAAAAAATAATGGTTGTTTTTGTTTTTAAGCTACTTCAGAATCAGACATTTTGTAGCACGAAATCACAACCTTAATTCATTCAAATGTAACACAGCATTAGACACCAAATTAGCACCTCTAATTGCAAGTGTCTGGGCAGTTTCCAGGTTGCCCTTTCTGGGGAAAGGCTACACCAGCTAAAAGATAACAATGAACTTTAATCAGCATTTCCCTCCTCCCATGTGCTTTTAGCCCAACCACAACAGACAGGGTAACTGAGTTCTTATCCAAATGTCCTGCCAATCCACCAGTAAAACTCCACAAAAATCCAAAACACATCATCACCATCCTCCTTAAGGTGCCTTCCTGGGTTATTCTGCTGACAATTAAGATTCAACAGTCAAACTTCATGAAAGGGCAACATGAAATGAATTCATTTTCATTTAACATGTACTTGAGCCCTTATCTCCAGAAAATCAGCATTAATTCACTGCACTCATTCTGCCAATTAGCTATTGTTCCAAAATGCTATGGAGAAGGACCAAGGAGGAGGGTTACATGGCTTCTCTTGAGAACCATGCAGTCAATATGACATCTCCTGCATCCCTTCAGCCACCAGCTGCATCACAGATTAAACTGAATGGAGACATGTCATGGAGCCACACTGCAATCCAAGTGGAAACTAACTTTTCCACATTAAATAATTTCTTGAAGCATTCTGAAAAAAGATTACACTTTCCCCGAAGTTCAGCTGTGGATTTGTACATTCAACACCTTAAAATGGCAAAATCTGTCAGAAGTAATGGCTTTTCATTTGAAGCAGTTCAAGAGGTTTCTTCAGTGAAGCAGACTGTGTCATAAATACAATCCACAGACATTCACTCACTGTGAAAGACGGGGACCTCTTCATTAAAACCTCACGCTGCAAACCACGGAGCCCATGGGTAAGCTTAGGGTCAGGGAACAGGAAATCTCTTGTATTTTCTTCATATGTAGCTAGAACTTTTCCCACTAAAAAGAAAATACATACTTTAATTGGAAAATAGACAAAGCCACACAGCACAGACACCACACACAGAGCCATGTTGAAACCAGGATAAATTTTGCTCTTTACAAATTAAAAGCATGGCTCTAAATCTCCTATAGAACTAGGAAATAACCTCATCAAGTTAAATCAGCAGCAAAAATGTGCAGAATCTACTATGAAATGATGATTCAATGTTACTGGGAAAAAAATTAAAGAAGATTGTGTTAACTCTTCTGTAACAGGCACATGAAAGGTTTTCTTCAGGTAACTTTTCAGTACTTTTCCTCTTTTTTTCCCTTCCATGCCACAGAAAAAAATCAGTATTTTTTAATGGCACCCAATTCCTTAAGAAAAACTACCATTCCATAATACAGGACGGTAATAGTAGCAGTAAAAAAACCACAAGCAACAGCAAAATAATTATTTCAAGATTTTCTCAATACCCCGTCTTGCTACTTCTAAAAAAAAAAAAAGGTTTTCTTTACAGATAAACCCTTCAATGCATATTGTGAAAAAATGTAACTTGTGCTATTGCAGCCATCTTGCTAGCTTATGTTGGGCTATATCACACCTATGTCTGAGCCCTGAAAATAAATTCTTATGCAAGATCCTTTACTTGCCACAAAAAAAAAAATCCCCATTCACTACATTTCTTCAAGTAAACAGTCTGGTAAGTCACCTGAGAGAAGCAGCAGTTTCCTTGAAAGTACTAAGGACAAGTGAGAGAGTGCTTTTAATACCACAGTTTCCAAATGAGTCCTCTTTAAAACTTGACTTTATTTCCAATAAAGTGCAGATTTACATTATTCATGGGAACACTTGAATTTCATTAAAATAGATTTTTATAATCACACAAACCAATAACAGAAGTATGACAAATCGCTATTTATTATCTTCACACATCCCAAGAGACCTGTAATACTTATAGTGAGGATAAGAGTTTTCCCAGTGGTCACCATTAAAATGGAAGGAAAAAAAGTGTCACTCTGAGAACAAGATTATGCACTCTGAAATTTCACAGACAGCCTCTCCAGAAGTGAATTGTGATGCAGTTAATAATTATGCAGTGGATGATTTCAGTTTATTTTCCATTTTTAAAATATTATCACTTTCCTAAGCCTGAGTATGATACATTTAAATATTCAGTTATTATTCCCTTTCAAGAATGAGATCCTCTTGATCTATTAACATTTTCTATTCAGAGGACTATTTGTTGAAGGGCTTTCTATGTTGTTTGTGTGTTGAAAAAAGTGATTGTGCTGTAATGGGCAATGTCCTCCTGGAAATTCACCTATTAAACTGCATAATTTATGAAAAGACTGATACAATACCTGGAGGAACGAGCTGTATTAGTTCAAGTACTGTTGTGTCAACTAGAAGGGAAAAAAGTTTTTTCATGAGTTAAAAAAAAAAAATCTAAAATGAAAATTCCCATAGTCAAAACCCAAGAAAAATGAATCACTGATTTAAACTTCATAGCACTGTACATTGTTGCACTATTTCCACCACACCAATAATAAGATAAATTTAAGTATAGCTTGCATAAATATCATAGATGAACACAATGGCATTAGCAGGGTACAAATGACAACACTAAATCTGACTTAGAACTTGTAAGTTCTATCTGCTGCCAAGTTTTTCCCCTTTTAAAGACGATTATGCAAGCTTTGCCCCCTTTACAGATAACTCCCATGTGAGGATGAATATTCCTGCAGTTTGAGTTCAGGTCAGTGTTTTCTCACCACAATTCATTACACAAATGTAGCAAGACATAATCTTCTTAAAATGACAAGAATAACTTTAGAAAAATTACAGGTTTATCCTTCTATAATGTGAAAATTAATCAAATAAATAACCATATAAAGGAATCCACTACCAGATAACCAGGTGGACTTCCAATAACTTATGACTTTTTACCCTTTTCCTGTTCCAAAGCATGTAACATGCATTTCTAGAGGCATTTTGTTAGATAATAGTGGTTACCCACTAATTTTTCAGAGAACAGGCTCCTGATAGAAAAAATATCACATACTTTAAACCTCCAAAACATCTTTAGAGCCCATATACACATGGCATTTATGGATATAACATAGTATACAAAACCCCAGAACTTACACTCCAGTAACTTCACAAGGTCTCCAGGATCAACTATATTAGCAAATTCCTGAAAAAGAAAAAATTATAATAGTAGTAGTAATACGAATGATGACACAATCAGATGTAATCAAAAGGACCTCTTGGGAAAGTGAAGGGAAAAAAACCCAAAAATCAATGCTCTTCTTTGCCAAGATTGTTGTCAAGAGTCCTATCCCTACTGGAAAAAGAAAGGATACTAAAATGATCATTTGGAACATGATCAAATTCATTGAAAGCCAGCAGTTCTTGTAATATACTTTCTATCCATACAGAGTTGCTTCTCTGTATGTAAATAACAAAAAATAATTTATTGTGAAGTGTTGAAGATGTAAAGGTGAGCACTGTCTTAAGAACATTTCAAGAGAGAAACATAATTTGCTGCATGTGTTACAATTCTGATAGGTCAATGTTCTCTAATTTATTAGTAATGGTTTCAGCTTCATTTTCACAGAGGTGACTTCTCAGTCTCCTGTTCAGGTTTTTTTTAACCTGAATCCCATGTGAATAGATAGTATGGAACAGGGGAGGATGTTGCACTGGATGGAGGTCCCCTACATTACACTGAAAACAGCATCCAGTACATTCCCCTTAGGAAGTTTGTGTTATGTTTGCCTTTAAAGAATGAAGGTCTTTCTTACTCTTCATAGGTAGTGAAATAATCACTGTTTGTTTCTCATCCCCTTCACCAGAGCATCACTCTGAGCAAGTTTACTCAGCCTGGTTTTCAAAGTGCTGGGGAATGCTTAAAGGAAAAGAACTACAAAGGGCAAAGTATTATTATTCATAGGTGGTGGAGAAGCCAGATCATATCTGTAAGATACTGTGTTTCATTATCCCTGTGGTACTAATAATGAAGCTAGTAGGGACTCAGAAAATGTGATAAACAACTATAAATTACAGAGCCACAGTACCAATCTGGGAATTCTGGTGACAAACCATGAAAAAAGTATCTCAAAGGGAGTAAGATGTCACCAAAAAGGCTTGAGCTGCTATTTTATCTTTCTACTAAATTAAGTTGCCTCTCCTATATTGTACGGTCTCTGTTCTTCAGCTTGCCATAATTTTTAGAACAAAAACATTCAGTCCCTTTCAAGCCAGGAAAACAGACACTGAGGAAGGACAGTTCACAAAAGAATCAACAAACACCTAAAAACTCTCACCATACATTAGAATCTTCAGTACACACAATTCTTGAGTCCCCATGTGGTTAATACAGGCACACCCACCCTCAGTGCTAAAGAGAAGCAGGAGATAAAATACTGCTCCATTCTCAGTGTGATTATTTGTGCTCATGGGTTTTGCAGACAATTTTCGTGGAATTTGTGATGGGGTTTACTTGGGTTGTTTCAGCACTTGACATATCTTACCTTTTCAAATAGTAGTCTTTCTTGAAAGAACAGTGGGAACACTGCAGGGACACATTCAGTTTTGTGGTACTGGCCAAGTACAAAGACACTCAGATAAAGTTCTTGTTTGTCTTTCAGCTGCACTCCAGGACAAGTTATCTGTAGGAGTAACACACTCATTAAACAAACTGAACTTTAGCTACACAAGCAATGGCTGTTTTCAAGATAAAAATGAAACAGTCAGGACTGAAATGGTTGATTTGTGAAAGTCAGGATGTAACAGACTAGAGCGAAAAATATTCTTCTCTAAAGCGTTTCTATTTGTACAGACAGGTCAGGAAAAAAAGTCACCATTTTAAAACAATCAGGACCAAATTCTTCTTGCTTAAGTAAACACACTCCATTGTCTTCAACCAAAACTGAAACCCAAGGCCAGGTTAGCACAGTTAAAGGTATGCTCTGACTCTGCAAGGCACAATCATCTCCTACATGAAGACTCATGTAGAATGAAGTCTACATGACGCCAAAACACAAAACCCCACCCAAACTTCATCCTAACTATGGAATGAAACTGGTAAATTTATGTGCTTAGATATCCATACTCTGTCCAGCCACCAGAAGGGGCAAGTTTATTTGCAAATTGTCTGTAAACGAGAAAAAGCAACTGCTGTTCCAATAGTACCAGACACATTTCTTTCTTTCTCTGGGAAGTTCGGCCATCCTTAAACTCGAAGCAGGGAAGGCTTCTCACTAGGCTGCCTCATACTGCCCCAATCTCTCAAATTTCTCTGCACGATACTGAAATTCTTTGACTAAGAAGTCAGTCTGTTTTTAAAGCTCTGATTGCAAGAATGTACACAACCCATTCCAAAACTATTTGCTATTTTCTCCAAGCCACGTGGATTTATTTTATTTCCCTGACAGAGAATTGACACCTTTCACTTAAGGTCTCATGCTCATTTTTTATGTCAGTATTAGAAACATGAGGTTGTCTCTTCCAGCATAAGGTTTCTGGAGAAAGCATTCAGACTTTCAATTGCCAGGAAGAAAGACAAAGGAGAGTGATGGGAATTAAAATAAGTGGTTTGGTTACAGTCTCCTACTCCGAAGTGAACATTTTACTTGAGAAATCCTAACTGGATTTAAAAGAAAACGATATAAACAGGAAAAAAGATGGAAGAACTAGAAGAAAACAATGTGTGATAGATCACTACAGATAAAGTATAAGGTAAAAAAAATGATTTCCTCTCCATATAAATGAGGGCTTCAAATCTACAAGAAAAGTGCCAGAATAATGGATAACCCAATTGAAACAGTCTGTCAAGCATTAAACAGCTTGTATGACACTCATGCAGTTGCAAGTGTGAACAGGAGTGAGAGAGACAGATTTCATTCATACAAGGAAAGATCCCCAAACTCCATCCTGCACGTCGTATCAGCTTTACTTCTCACTTTTGTCTTCGGTATTTTTGTAGAATTTACAACCATTTTAAGTTGGAGTTTTGTGCTTTTCACCTTAGAGAAGGGAACCAGTGTTTGCCTATTTATTAAGAGATCTGAAGATGCTGGAACGGGCAAACCTTCCAACAACAGGTGCCATTTTTCTGGTTATCCTGTAAAAAGAAAACAAATTCTTACAAGTGAGCATGTGGGTCAAGGTAGCACATGTGGAAACTTGTGATTCTACTGCCCTGGAGATAAACTGCACAATTCATCACCTGGGCTGGAACACCAAATCTATGTGGCCATGTAACTTTAAAGCAGTTCCAAAAATGAATGACACATGTATATCTGCAGCTCCTGCACCTATTCTGTAACATGCAGAGCTCCACAACACTTGGGAGACAAACTGAAGCTCTTATCTGACTGCAGACTGCTCCAGCAGGATGAGGGACTATTTTAAAGAAGGTAAGAGTGTTATCTATGGATCAGCTAAGGAAGAGGGAGATCAGTGCTGCAATTAACTGACCTCACATGCAACCCCAAGGACCATGAGAAATTTCCAGGACAGGGTTATGCTGGATATCTCTGCTGAAAGTTCCCAGGAAGATGGAAAATGTGTACCAGCCCCCAGTCCCTCCACTGCTGGGAGATCACATATAGCCATAAAGAAATAACTTAATTAAGCTCAGAGTAAAGGACAGAATTCTACTGATCTTAACCCTCTAGAGCACTTATTACACACAGTCCATGGCAGGATAAACCAAACTAAAGAACTACTTAATCTTTATGTAAGGCCTTCCATTTGAGAAGAGAAATGAAGAAAACTACGAGCAAGACAAACCAAAGAGCTGGTGGACTCAGATTGGAGATCTTGGAATTTCATTAAGTCAAACAAATCAAAATCGATCTGTACCCTGAAGTAAGGGTAAAACAGACGGCAGAACTTCTGACAAAACTGGACAGATTTCAAAGAGGGTGGAGAAATATGCAGAGCACTGTAAAAATGGCAGGAAAATAAATCAGAAATTTGGACAAGACTTTGGTCACAAATAAAGCAAACAGAGATAGAATTAATGGACATCACATAAATCAGCCAAGATGTGAAAGCTAACAAATCTATGTCCCAAACATAACTGAATATTTTGCCTTGGTTTTAATAAAATTTGACATAGGAGAAAAAAGAAAACTCCAAGAATTAAATGATGGAAACAAAAGTCATTCAATATGCACTAGGCCTGGACCAAGGAGCCACAGGGAGGCTGAACCATCATCAGCACATGTTGTGAAAGAATGTAATTTTTCTTAAATAAAATGTAATGAAAACAGGGAAGGTAGAATCTGCTCAAAAATCCATGTGAGACAGAAAGAGAGATCTGAAAACTGACAACCCCACTGATCAAAATATTTAAATATTCAAAAATAAAGATATGGATGAAAGGATCACTAGGAAAAAACCCAGTAGGACATGTTCCACAAAAACAGATCAACCAAGCAAAATTCTACATTTTCTTGAAAATCCATTTTCTGGATAAAGGATATCATATAGTACCATGAGGAATTATTATTTATGATGAAAAAGTTGAGAATAATTAGTATCAAAGACGGTACAGAACTGGCCAAAGGACAGCATCAATAATGTGCAACAACAAGAAGGTATCAAGCTGAGGTTACCATTAAAAACAGTCTTCTCTGTATACTGGGATTCATGTCTTTTACTATTTTTAATGACCCTGATTCATATTAAGATATATAGGATGAACGTTGGACATTTTTTCCCCTACATCACCTAAGACAAAATTTAGGGTTAAAAATTAGGGTTCAATTTTGACTCTGATCAATGCAAATTTAAAGTGGAAGAGTAGCTCCCATCCCTAAGATGGTTAGAATGCTGGTGAGTCCATCACAAAAAATATGACCAAAAATATCATGCTTTAGCTAATAAAGATCAACTGGGAAATGAAAGAACGGCTGCCCAAAAAACAAACCAAGTGAGGAAACACCAAGGAAAAAAAACTCCTCAAATGAAAAGCCAGTGTTGACATTTGTGTAAGAGTAGTCTCCATTCTTACTTGTAGCCTTGACAGCAGGGTAGATAACAATCTACCCTGAAAACATGACCCTGGGGAAATGTGTTCCCTGTACTCAATCCTGGCACAGGAATAGCTCACAGCCAGTGGGAACAGAAAAGGAAAGGACATTGCTCTGCTCCAGGAACCAAGCAGGCCTTGGCATTGTGGAGACAAACCCCAGCTGTTGAGACAGCACAGCAACAGCGCCAGGGTGACACCCTGGCCATCCATGCGTGGAAATCCACAGCTCTGCCTCGGAGCAGCCACTCAAGTTCGGGAACAAGGGCAGCTAAGCAACCAGGAATAACTGGGCAATTTCTCAGTATAGACTTCATAAACTTCCTGGATCTGCACTCGAGTTTTGTGGATGGCATCTCGTGTTTTCCTCTCAGCAGCAGGTATTCTTTTTATGTATGGCAGTGCTTGTTCTGGGTTACAGGACCAGGGCATATGGAGCCACCGACTCCAGGGTAACAGAGCGCTGCCTAACACAGCTAATTCTGGAAAGTGTTCAGGAGATGATACAGCTCCTTGCTGTGCTCCCAGCTTGGATATAAGCAGAAAACTTTGCAAAGAGTACAATCCTAACATAATTAATGTCAAAACTTTCCACTTTCACACTTTCTGACCTCACTCCCCGCCATTTAACACCCAGATATTCAGAGCTGCCCAGAGCCATCAACAAGCCGCTCTTTCCTGCGACTTGTTTTGGTTTTAGCTTTCTTTTTTTCTTTTTTTTCCCCCTGAGAGTGCTTTTCCCTACACCCTACAGCTTCCCAAGAACCAGTGTGTTTAAAAAAACCCTTTTCCACAGGAGAACGAGAACTCTAAAGCGGCACGGTTGTTGCTAACACCAGCGGAAGGGCGGGGGCACGGGGACAAACATCCCCCACAAGTTTGCACAGGAGAAGGGAGCTGCGGAGGGGCACGGCCGCTGCCAACACCGCCGCGGGGGCTGCACACAGCGGCTGCAATGCCAGACGGAGCGCGGCCCCGCTCGGCAGCAGGGCCCGGAGCAGCCCCCAGAAGCTCCGCCGGGCCGGGAGCGCGGGCGGCGGCCGGCCGGGGAAAGCGGGGCGGGAAGCGCTGCCGGAAGAGCCGAGCGCGGCTTCTCCTGCCGGCCGCGGCCCGGCTGGGGCGGGCGGAGAGCGCGGCCCGGGCACTCACCGAGCGGAGCTCCAGCTGCAGGACGCAGCGCAGCGCTTTCCGCGGCATGGGCGGGCGGGCAGCGGGGCCAGCCGGGTCCGGGCTGCTCGGGCTCGGCCGACGCCGTTGTCACGGTAACCGGGGGGCGTCCGGCCCGCGGCGGCCGCTCCGCCCTCCTCGGGGCCGGCTTCCCCTCCCTCCCTCCCTGTCTCCGTGCCCGCCCCGCCCTGCCCTCAGCGCCATCGCGCTGGAAGGATGAGGTCCTATGCTGGCCCTGCCCACACGCGTCCCCTGAACGCCCATGTCCCCTTCCCCTCAGCCCCTCACTGCTCTCCAGGGCCTCCTGCCCTCACAGAATCAGTCGGGTTAGAAAAGATCTGTGAGATCGTCGTGTCCAACCTATGGCCGATCACCACTAGACAGTGGTACGTCCCGTCTAGCCTTAAACGCCTGTGGCTCCACCACCGCCGTGGGGTGCCCGTTCCAATGTTTAATGATCCTTTCCATGAAGAAATTCTTCCCAATTTCCAACCTAAACCCTTGGCGCGCTTTCAGAGTACGTCCTCTTGTCCTGTTGCTAATCCTGTCCCTCATCCCTGCTCATCCCACAACCTTCTCTGGTTCTTCCACCTTCTGACCTCAGGCTGGCTCGTCCTGGCACTCCCCACAGGGCTTTCTGGAGCTGCTGGAGTGTACCAAAGGTATCACACATAGTAGATAAAAACACTACCATAAATAGTAAATAAAATACCATTAACAGTAGATAAAACACTATTTCCAGCCTCTGCCTCCTGAAGGTGGGACAGTGCCAGTGATGGATGGCAGAGCACTGGTTTAGAGCTCAGGTGTCCAGTGTGGGACAGTGAATCAGACAGGTCACAGGGCTGCTTTGGGGCATCCAGGAGCAACGTGAAGCTCAGGATGTGTCAGATTCCTCCAGCTTCTTGATATGTCAGATTCCTGTAATTTCTTGATATGTCAGATTCCTGCAGCTTCTTGGTCCTCCTCCAGAAAGGTGCAGAGAGAGCCTTCTCTGCAGCACAGGGGTCTCAACCAAGTTTTATACATGTCCAGGCTTAAGTAGCTAAAAAGCACTGGATTTCCATGTTTTTGTTTTTTTCTTTTACTCTTTTGATGTAATTTTGATTCAATTTTGATACACTTTGATGCCTGCATTGTGTTGTAGACATCTGGGCCCTTTTGACTCGAGTATCCCATTTTAATGTCCTCTGTGGGTGAGACACAGTGCACAGGGTATATTCCATCTTTGAAGACTTGTCTGCACTCTCATATCTGAAACTGTCTGTTTATTCCTATCTTCCCACAAACTCAGATTTATGTCCTTGATCTTCACCATTTTGGTCATATCAAGGATAATCCCCAATGTCTCTGCTGCTTAGTTGTTTTCAGATTATTTGCAATCCCATCCAACACCAAAATAGTCTGATTTCTGTCTTAGCAAGTGTAGGTTATTTCAGCCTCAGACCTTGAGGGGATTTTGGGCTTTAAATATTCTTTCCAAGTCCTCAAGTACAGCTGTAGAGAGGATAGAAAATTTTAATTGCTTCCAAAAGAAAGCAGTGGCTCAAATGTATCCCTTGGCTTTTTTTATTTTAATTTTACAATTTCAAAGAAAAATCATGTTAAGTGATCTGGAAAGAAACAGCATTGTGAAAATGCTTTGATTTCTGTCTTTGTTTTTTGGTTTTGCTTATTTTTTTTAAAGGAAACGGCAATGAACAAAATAGGCCAGTGCAGACAAAAGTGAAATCTATAGATGGATTAAATGTTGCTACTAATACTTGATACTAATCTTTTAAACAAATAAAGGATTGGAAAGGCAGGGGCTTGTTTTCATTAATGTGACTTCTGTAGCAGCTCTGTTATTTCTGTTTAGGTGGTTTTGCTTTTTAGGGTATGGTTTGGGTTGTTTTGCTTTAGGGATTTTTTGTTTGTTTGGGTTTTTGTTTTGTTTGTTTGTTTGTTTGTTTGTTTTGTTTGTTTTAGCAAAGGGTTCTGTGTTTAGGGCCTGGAGAATTCTCTGTAGACTTCTACTACATATATTAAGGAGGGGCTTACTCTTGGATAAAATAATTTTCTAAGCATTATCAGTCTCAAGGTTATGAATAGCATTCCAGAGTTAATGAGAAAAAAATTCTCAGAGATCCATAGCTTCAGATGGTAACAGTATTAAAATGGTTTATTGCTTATTTTCAACTACCTTTCATATATATGCTTTTGAGAGGGTTAAATAATGTGTTAAAGATTGTGAAGTGTGAGATATTATGGTAAGTGTGGCCATATAAGAACAGAAGATAGATAAATGCTGAAATCAAAAATGGTATCATGTTTGTGATGAGAATTTAATATCCATGTGCAGTGCCCTGGAACAGAAGTACTTTATAGCCCTTGAAAAAGGAGCACAAGGCAGGACAGAAGGCTTCTCCAAAGTGATAAGGCACTGATGAATTTCAGTGCTTTTCCCTGGCAAACCTTCTAGTCCGCAGAGTTTCTGCCCCTTCTCCCTGCTGGGCCTTGGGAAGGAATGCTGCTGCTGCTGCAGTGCTTTCCTCTCCAGCCCTTTCTGCAGCAATGTGAGACCCAGCTGGACCTTCTCATTTTTGTTAAATGCATGATTTACACTTGCATTTGCACTGCAGGAACAGTAATGCAGGAATCTGGGTGACAATGAGGGAAAACCCAGACTTTTACTAAAAATTCATTTCTAATAAGGAAAAACTGTTAACCAAAATGACAAAAAAAGTGCTTGCTCCTGTAATAGATCTGAGATTTTAACTGCTGTAAAATTTCCCTGCTGTGAAAGCACATGAATTCCTTTGCTTTTACAGCAGTAAATCTTCTTGTAATACTACTTATACTTATTCCATGTATTAAAAGTCTCTGAATTACTTCCCTGCATTGTGTTATTTTTCCTTTTACAATCTACTCTAGTTATGGGCTTCAGCTTTTCCTGTCCTCTGGGCCCTCTAAAATGGCTGCTACAGAGGAGCTGTGATGTCATCAAAATACTCAATTTTGTTCTTATTTCTGCCACTGCAAACTCGAAGTAACTGTCAAAAGATTGAAGTGACACTGGTTTAAGATATTTACCACAGGATTTATATCATATTGTTGGAGTTCTTGTGATGGTCAGGCATCAGGAGATTCAGTGTATTGAAATATGGTACAAAATAGGTAAAGTGGGAAAAATAGGAAGAGTGAGGTTTGCAAACAGTGGGTATTGTACAGTTCAGAATCTAAAAAATACTGGGGATTAGACAGAATTAGACCAGATCAGGCTGGAGATCAGAGAGCAAGCCTAACATCACTGTGATTGTCAGAGGCTCACTTTCAGCCGAGAAGCCAGGAATGGTTTTCTCCATTTCTTAGGAAGCAGAACGCTGGGTGCAAAGTGATATTTCACAGTCATCCTGGCAATCAGAGTGAAGGGAATAAAGGAGCTTTCCACATTTTGCCACCCTGTGCTGCAGTTCTTAGGAATATTGTCAGAGGTTCATTTCTACCTATTTTGAGCCCCTGATGCTGCCCAGGCAGCCAGAGGAGACATCTCTGTTCCTCCACATTGAGCCTGTTATTTAGATATTATCACTGAGCACGACTGACTTACCATTAATAACTGAAGAGAATTCCGGGAAGGCATCTGCTCAAATAACAGCAATAAATTACAGGATATGGTAAGGTTTCCACATTAGAAAGGCAAACAAACAAAACATAAAGACTGTGTTACTTTAGAGAGGAGAAAAATAAGATGTAATTCAAAAGAGGTACATAAGGGACTGAATAATATGTAGAAATAAGTTCTTCTGTTTGCCCATGCCTATTTATCCTTTCAAAGGACACGTGCAGTGAAATTAAAAGACGACAAAATCAAAACTGATAGAAGAAAGTACTTTAGATAGTGGAACTTGTTATCACAAGATGTATTCAACAATGTTCCAAACAGAATTAGGGTGCTCTGGGGACCCCACTGGACAATACCCCCTTGCATTAATTTTGATCTTTTGACTCACTGTGAGGTTAAATGTGCAATCCACAAAAGTTGGTCCCTGTGCAAAGAATTGTAGTAGAAGAAAACAGGCAGCAGAAGTTAAGACTAAATAATCCCAGAACACTATAGAGCAGAGCTGGAAGAATTTTGTGAGAGATTCTAATAGGATCTAAGGGGACCGAAGTGAATTGGATTACTGCAGACAGTAATGTAACAGGGAAAGGTAGAGTGCTAGATTATTGATGAGGACAGAGGATGGAGATTACCTGAGGGTGTCAGCACACTCCTCACAAAATACATTTTCATCTAATCTTTCTACTTTAAAGCAGGGAAAAAAGTTGCCCAGAAGTTCCCATTCATTAATATCTGTTGCTTTCGAAAAAGGCCACAATGATTTTGTTGATCCTGTCTTATTGAGCATCTTGCTCTTTCCTGATGTGCAAAGACACGACTGGGCTGAGCTCTTGGCTTTCTTGATGAATGTACGAGTTGCTACAGGCAAAGGCCACCTGCTCATGTTTTTATGTAGGTGAAGTAGTGACCTTTCTTTGCCTTGCCCTCTCAGTCTGACTAGTGCCTTTTGCCGAGCATTTTTACTGCACATCTGGAGACACTCAGTGCCTCTTTAACATTTCACTGTGGCTCAGCCATGACAGAGCAATTCCTCCTCCATTTTGCTGCTAAGTCAATACTCAGTTTGGTGCATATGAGCATTAGCTTCACTCATTCTTGATGTGTATCCTGCCTGCAACAAAAAAGAAATAATAGGCAAGCTATCTAAAGACACTGAAGTTTTCTTAATATGTAAGCTGTTTTTCAGGTCTGCTAAATTCTTTTTCGACTGGCTGCAGCTAAAGAAATCAAACCTGATTTGATTACAGCCACTAGAGGAATATTCCAGATCTTGAATTCAGTTGTAGTAATTGGAAACTTGTGTTGTAAAGGAATCATCTAAATTCATCTAAGAGATAACTTCTTTGAATACAGTCTTAGGAATTCACAGATGACACAAATTCAATCAGCCGAGACAGCATTAGCTTTGTACCCCAGAAAGTTCCTAGTCTCTCCCTTACTCAGTTCAGAAGAGGTAACATTTTTCTTTGTGCTTTTACATTTAAAATAAATTGTCTTAGATGGAGACATTGCCCCAGCAAAGTTTTTGCCAGGAACAAAATTCTTCTAACCAAGTTATAAACCCCTGAAAATAGGGCTTTATAATGGGACTGCTGATAGACCCTTAACAATAGCATTGTGAATGGTGCTGCTATAATTAATGATACTTCAGAAAGATTTATGGTCCTTAGAAAGAGATAAAACAGAAATATCATTGCTTCTTTTCCTCCCATCATTTTATCCTCTATGAAATTTTATGTGAAATAAGTCAAATGAAAAATGTAAGCTCTTAATCTTTTCCCAGAGTCCTGTCTCTCACTTGATGAACACTTTCACAGAATAAATTAGAGCTTTTTACTTCTTATATATGTACAGCTTTGTATTTAAAAGGCAAAGAAAAGAACATTGTTGGCTTGGCAAAGCAGCTCAAGACAACGGTCATGGAGGAAGCAAACATGACTCACTATTCTTGTCTGTTCTTCTGCCACACCAGAGACAATGGCTCTTGTCCTGCAGTAGTTCTGAGCAGTTGGGTAGTGTCCAAAAGTGCTCTGTAGGGAAGATTCTCTGCTGATGGAAAGTCAGCCACAATGACTCTGGCTGCAACAGCAAAAGCCCAGTGGCCTGAGCAGAAAGCCAAAAGCTGTGGCTTGATTACAGCAGATAGTACCTCTGTGAAAACACAGAATACTATATGGATATTTAATTTAACTGGGAAAGGCATAGCAAGGATCAGTTGCTGGAGGCTGAGGCTAGAAAAAAATTGAATTAGATATTTGGCATTATATTGTAACAGAGAAAGGGAGTAACCACTGGAACAGGCTATCAAAGAGAAAGTGAATTCTCCATTTCCTGACAATACCAAAGGAGAATGAGAAGCTCACAAAAGAAATGCTTTTGTTGAAACAAAACATATTTCAGCCGAATAAAAAGAAGATTGACAGCAGTATTTAATGGCCTGTGATGTACAAGAGGCTGCCCTGACTGTATGTTCTGTGTGTGAACATTGTGACTCTGTACAGCATTTTAACAAATGATGGTAAAGCACTGCTTACTGAGCAGAGATCAGGGGAGAGGGCTCTGAAGGATTTGCTTGGAGCCCATTCCCTGCAGGGAGCTGCTGGGAGCTGGCAGGGAAAGCCAGCTTCTGAGGCTTCTGAGCCTGCAGGGGGACAAGCTTCACCTCTGGGCAGCCAGGCCGAGGCAGCAGCTGAATAGGGGCTGAGAAGTGACAGATTTGGCACAGGCCACCTGGAATGGCAGATAAAGCTCAAAATCCATCACATCCAGATCAAGGCTCTGGCTCGTGCCAGCCTCACCCAGCTCAGATGGCATCAGGCACTTGTTTTCCAAAAGCCTCTGCAGTGTGTCAGGAGTTTTGTCCCTCTGCCCATTAAAGTAGCAGCGTTTGAGCATCTTCCCTGTTATTTTGATTGACAACAGCGAAGTCACTAGAGAACCTCAAGGACTTTCTTGCTGGCTTGTTTTCCTGTTATAAATCATAGCTTTTTATATTAGAGGAAATAAACCTGAAATGCTGTTTCAAAAGAATGGCTGAAGTTAGTTTCTAATAGGAAGCTCTGAGATCTATGCTCACATTCCCCATAAATTATAACATTGCTGCTTTAAAATGCCTCCAATCCATCAGAAACAGAGAGAGATAATACATATACATATATATATATATATATATATATAAATTAATTAATTTTTTTTTAATTACAAGAACTTTTGGTTTTGTGCAATTCACTTTGGAGGGCAGAACATTTTTTTTTTCATTGTAAGAAGATTTGTAAACACATTCCAAGGGGAGTGCAGAAGTGACACAACATGGCTGCCTCCACAACTTTTTCCTTGGGACCATCCCTAACCCCTAAATCAGCTACAGGCTGATTTACCTGTAGCAAAAGAAAGGGTTGAGTGGATTAGTGTTAATCAGAGACATGGGAAAGTAAGGAAGGTTTTAATTGAGCTTTTGGGCTTGCAGCTCAAAAGAGAATTCCAGAGCCATCAGATGTAGGGGCAAAAATATAATTCAGAATAGCAGAAGATATATCTGAATCCTGAGTAATTAACTTTTGAAGGTAATAAGATATTTTTTGGAAGTAGAAGCCTCTCTCTCTCTTTCTCTCTAGCACTGTTATCCTAATAAAAGTGTGCCTTTAGTATTATAAGAAAGTGACTCCTACCTGTTTTCTTTTACAGTGTCTTAATGGTGTATACACACAGCACCTTGTTAAAGGAAAGTTAAGTAATAATGAACTAGAACTTCCCAGTCTCTGGCAATAAATTTGCCCAAACAGAGTGCAGATGAATTGCCTCCAGAGTTGGGTGAGTCACACCAGGTAACCAGGTAAGGAGCTGGCACATTATGGGACAGTCATAAGTGGTCTGAAGATCTTGGGGTTCAAGATGAGTTCCAAAATCCCCTAGAGACATTGCTGACTTCAGTAAACATTAAAGCAGGATGGCTGGAGTGGAAGGGTAGGGAGTCCCCTTACAGTTCTGAGATATGAAATATCCCTTACTGTTTCTGTGCTGCCAGTTTAACTCCCTGTAAAATGACGACGCTAACACCTAGTCACTAAAAAAGGAAAAAAAAAGAAGAGAAAAATAAAAAAAAGAGAAAAAAGGAGAACCCCCACCGATTATCTGTTCTTGGAGGCTGTACAGTGCTACAATTAACAATCCTATTTCTAGCTGTTTGTGTTTCTTTTACATATGAGTCATCATTAAAGGTTAATGAGAAAAACTAACACTATATGAAAAGGTTGTTTTCTCATTATTTAAACATTTTCATTTTAAAAGCTCTATGTATTCCTAGAATATTATTAATTTATGATTTGCTAAACAATATCTTAACTAGTCCCTTTTAATTTCCTCACATGGCATAATTTTAAGCAGCTGCAACCAGTGCCCTTAGTTCCACTCATCAGTTCTGAATCTCTGCACTGCTGAGTCTCCAGCAGAACAAACTTCATCCAAACAAAGCACAGACATGTCCATCAAATCAGCCAGAGCTTCTGACACGCACCTGGTGCCAGCTTGGTGCTCTAGTGCTGGCTTTACTCTGGCTGCCAGAGGAACAGAGGATTCTGAATCCAGTGTCATGTTAGCTTAGCACAGAGAGGTGATGCCTAACGTAGCGTAAACCCCATCAGCACTACACCAAACCTTCCATGTTATTTTTTAACAAATTTAAACCATCAGGGTGAGCATTTATGAGTTCAGTGCTTTACATCAGTAGATCCAACGATGAGAGCCGTAAAGTTACAGGCTTGGTCACAACCTAAGCCTGCAGTAAATTTTACACTGTGATAAAACACCATTGAATTAAAATAAAACCTATAAATCATTTGTCCATTTTCAGTGCATTGGAATATATTATGGTGTTGAAAGCAACTCTTCTGGCATGGTGGAAGATGAACCCTACATTACAGCATCAAACCAAGCCACCTGTGCTCGTGGCCATGAGGGGAAAAGATGAGCAGAAACCCAAAAGTTTGCTCAAGTTCTTGCTCCACACCAGGGTTGCACGTGCCAGGTTTTCCAGTTGGACGTGACTCTCTCTTAATGACCAAAGTTAACAAAAAAACCCCTCTGAAAACAGGACTTCATGACAGAAACGCCTACACAGCTGTAAGAGCCACTTCTCAAATGTTCTTATGCTTATGAACCACAAGACTAATATGGCAAAATTTGCCGACTTTTGCAGTTTTCCCCTCTTTTGTCGAAACTAATGAGTCACGATTAGAGTAATGCTTTTCTGTGACTCTGAAACCATTTTGCCTAATGAGGTACTAAGTCTTTATAATTAGGCCCAGAAGGGAGCTGGGACATGGCCCCTTAAGAGCAATAATTATTTAGGTTATTTATGGTAATAAAAAATTGAAAATAGGAATTCTTCCTCAGAATGCAACTATTTATTCTTTTACATATTGCCTAATAGGCAATTACCCTATTAAGGCAACGTTTTGTTGCTAAAGACATTAATTGAAATGTAAATTAAATGTAAATCAGCTAATTAAATTGATATGTAATGAACTTGTCATGCAGGCTTTTGAGATCAGATGCATTCTGCTAATAAACAAGTGTTTTACTGGTGCCATTGCTCACTGGAGTTAAGGTTGTTTAACGTGTTGTGTCGATAACATTCTCCCATCCCAAACTGAAAGGTTTGGATTGTGTTACTAGAGCCCGGAATGAAGCTGGCACTGGGACCTTCAGGATTTACTCCATCTTATTATTTCCTGATCAACTTCATTGCAAGGCAAGGTGTTTCCCTAATGGGAAGTGCTGCACATCCCATTGGGTTGTGATCCAAGCTCTGCTGTTCCTTCTGCTCCCCAGAAATGATGAAACACTTTGTAAAAGCCGTCTCCAAGATCAGTTCTGCTATTTTAGGTGGCTTCTGGAGGGGTTAATGTTATTTCTTTCTCCACAAACTATGGCCAGTTCAGCAGAGGTAATGAACCCTCCCAGCAGTGGGAGGAAAACTCTACACGTTCCTGAAATAGAAATAAAATGAGAAATGAAGCAATCAGAATTTACTTGGTGATTATGTTGACAATGTACAAGGTAAACATCAAAGTCAATGCAGCAACAGGAGAATGAGCTAGAATAACCTTCTGTGTTAGCCATAACACACATGTAACCTTCAGCATCAAAGCGTGGGCTTGTGTCAAGCTGTAAATTAAAGGGAAAGAATAGGAAACCATCAGTTCTCCTATGAAACAATCCATTTTCCTGCAGCTGCCATTTGAGCCAGACATACTAAAATTTCTGGCAAAAATTCAGGCCCTGTATTGAAGGTATCTTGGAGGACAAAAGTCCCTCCCCTGCCAGATACATGGACAAAACTCACTGCCTCCAATTAAGTAACAGTAAGGCAAATGTCACACATTTTGCTTTCAAAAATCTCAGGTCAGCACCTTATAGACCTCACCGCCCACTTCTGTTCACATCATGCAGACATTCCATGTGCTCAGTCACAAAGCATAAGCAAATGTAGCAAAAAGGGCTGTGGAAGCAAGAGAATGGAAAAACAGTTTGGAGTTGTGGAAATCCAGAAAGTTTACCTGGATCCATCGTGCTGTAGCTGCACCTGAGCATTAATGCTTAATTATTCTGTCTGGAATAAATCAGATGCTGCATTTATAATTTCTTCTATCCAGAGAACCTTCAACCCTGCAATCCTTCAGGGCCTGGGAATATTTAATAAACATGTCAACTACCACTCTTCTTTAACTTGAATGCAGCATCTTGTTTTGTCCTACTGAAGAACACTCCAGTTTGAAGTTTACAGAGCAATTAAAGACCCTCATGGGGCCCCTGATATTGTCAGCATATGTAGATTAGTAATTGTCAAGTTTCTCCCTAAGGCTGAAGAGCTCTTAGTCAAATTCCAGAGATCATCAAATATTCAGATTTCAGTGGGCTCTGTGTCATACACAACACAGTGGCATAATTAAACTAAAATGTTTCTTTTCTAATAAACTTTTGGATCTGTATATGTTTCTATTATTTTTTTTAATTAGCTATGATCACAAAATAAAAAAGAGCATCAATCTAAATCTGAAATTTTTATGCTTCCAAAAAGTCACCCTGGTAGTAGCTTTCTCTTCCAAAAAGTTGGGGTTTGGGGACCACGCTTATGCTGCCATGACCTGCAAAGGCCTGATGGAGCACAAACCTCAGCAGACTGGAGGTACAGTTACTTGTCTGCCTTCTTTCCAGTCGACACCTGGGCACAGGCCATGATGCTGCCATCTTGAACTGTGTCTTCATTGACCTGGTAGCTTGGACTAGCTCAGTTTTTAGTCTATTCTTAGCTGGTTTTGATGTCTGTGAACATTGATGTAGATAGAAACAGCACTAAAAAAAAAAGAAAAAAATACTTTAGAGGTCAAGAAGGGAATTAGAATAGGGATCCTCCCAACCCAGAGTCTTGCTGTAGGGACTGACTCCAACCTTCTCCATTGTTTGAGCCCTCTGCCTGCCACACTGGGCAATCAGATATTCACCTGAATTTAATATTCATTTACCTGAGTATTAGACAGGAAGTTTGCTGGCTGGCTTTGAATCTTGCATGGTCCAGCTCTTGGAGATCAAATAACTGCTATAATACGGTAAAATGGAGTAACAAGAGCAACTGGATGAAGCTTTCCTGCATTAAGACTGGCCTGTACATGTTCCTCCAGCTGGATCCCCCTGCTCTGGGTTCTCAAATCCATTGGATTGTGGTCCCAGAGCTTAGATTAGTCACAATGTGTGTCACTGGTCTGCAGCCATCATTGGAGTCACATTTCATTGAGCTGTGTCTGTGGACAAAGCCTGTGGCAAGGAGGAAGTTGTTACAAACCTCTCTGATATTTTTGACCTACAAACTCAGATTTTAAAGCTGCATTTGGGATCTGAAATTTAATTCCTGGCAAAATGAAAAAGAATTGGACTTGGAAATAGTGAAGGTAGCTTTTATAATCTTCATTACAGCATGTTACATAAAAGAGCTAAGTTACTGCTCATGAGTAGATCTTAATTTCCATGCTGTTCATTTTCTAGGTGTAGCAGAGGACAAACTGGCAGTGCTTGGGAACTGACAGAAACCTTTTGTTAACCCCAGACTGCCCATGCACACACAGGTGTGTTCTTACTTAGACAAATGTGTTCAAATGAGCAACATTTCTCAGGCTGGTCAAGTGAGTAGGAAATCCTGTTTGTGTGTTCAGGAGGAAAGTCTTTATTACCTCCATTACTGCACTTCAATGGCACTTCTCCCTCTGTAAATCCCATCTTATTTGTCACAACTTACCTGCAGTGCTGAAAAGAGGCAGCTCTGAAGGCTGAGATCTTTCACTAGCCCCTGAACAGACAGCTGAAGTATCTCCTTCTCAACACAAGGATAACCTGAAGCCAGCAGGTAATTTCAGAGTGGTTTTCTGCAGTCTCGAGCTGACTTTAAAACAAAGCTGCATTATATTTTGCCTCCAAATCTTTCAAGCCTCCATGTCCCCAAGCCCCTTTGTGGACTGAGCTGTCATTTCATGAAAATCACTTAAATTCTTCCCACTGTTGTGTAACACCCACTGTTGATGCGGCTCTTCTCCACTTGGTCCACTGCATATGGCAGAATATAGGGCTGCTTTCTTTTCACAGGCCTCTTTCTGTGCTAGGCTATGGAAACTGCATCCAAGCAGCACAAAAAATGTTGGGTCTTATATAGTAGCCCAGGAGGAGATCTCAAGAGTCCCAATAAAAGAAGATCAAAAACTTTCCTCACATTCTTCCTATGATGATACGTCTCAAAATCATTAATTTTTCTTGTCCTGTATCATATCTTAGTCCAAGCTGTTTTTCCCAAGTGAATTGCAACATGGCCTTTGGTTCAGTGAGTTTAACTGAAGCGTGGCTATCTGGGAAAAGGACTGTTATCTGAAATAAAGTAACTCCTTCAAATTTATTTTCTTGATCTTGTACTTTTGCTGGGCTGCCAGAGTCTTAATGCCTGGAAAAGTATCTCTCACCTAGGGCCCTAATTTTAAAGGACTTTAGATTTTCAGGGGCTGGATGGTATCATCTGCTTGCATGGATTTTGTCAGTGTATTCCTGCGAGTGAGCCAGCCTGAGCTGTGTGCTAATTTCCCATCTCCTCTTTTGGTTGATGACAGTCCCTGGCTCAGTGAGATTTCACTTTTGCTCAATGGACTCTTCTTTCCCTGCCCTCCCTGAGATATATTTTCTAAGCACCAATTTCACTCCAAAATTAAAGATGAAATTTAAAGATTAGGGACTGCAGGGTTTTTTTTTTTTTTTTTTTTTGTTTTTTTTTTTTGTTTTGTTTTGTTTTGTTTTGGTTTTTCTTTTCCTTCCAAAGGCATTTCAATGTCTCACACTCATTGATTGAGTTAGGTATCTAAATCATCCAGGGCAATCTGGCCCCCATTCCAAATTAGGGGATGTAAAAGGCCAATTTGCCTTTTAAAAGCTCTCCAGTTTAATCTCCTGCTGTGCGATTAGTGCCACGCGTAATAAACACGTTGTGAGCGGTGCCGAGGGCAGGTGTGGCTGAGGTAATGGATCCCACCGACTGCCTGCTCTACAGATGCCAGGAATATCAAACACTGCCTGCACCAGCCTTAGTCCCAGTCAATTCTAATTACTTGAGTGGACTGACTCCAAATTCAGGTGTGCTGTGGTGTGACTGAGGTCAGGGTACAGTACATGATTCTTGTCTTAATACCACTGTAGTGCTGGAAAGGTCAAACTGAGCATCGTGCAAGGGGAAGAGGTACCGGCTCTGTTAAAATTGTTCTTCTCTCCTCTCCTTGAACTAAGGGGTGAAGATTGTGTCTCTGCTGAAGAGTGTTCTGACATACTGCATATTTAAAATAAAAAATGAGGAAGAATGGAGGAATCATTTGTGCAACAATCCCTAACTGAGCCTTCTTGAGCTTTGCGTGAAACCTCGGGGCACTTGGTCTGCCAGTCCTTTGAACTACAACTACACCAGAGTCAGAGGCCAGGGAGGGCAGCATTGCCCCTCCAGGCAGGGGTAGTTTCCAGTCCTGACCATTAAGAAAATCCAGCTTTACCTACCAAATACCCTGTTCAGAAAACATTAAAACCCTGTGTTCATTTGTAGGCATTCCTGCTGTTGGAGGAATTGCTGACGAGTGGGGCACAAGGCTGAACTTCCCTTTTCCATTTGCTTACCACTATCCCACTTGACCAGCTGTAAAGCACCTCCAAGTAGGAATGTTCCCTGTGTGTCAGTCATAGCATTTTTTTCTGTTTTGCATTGGTTTTCATAACTTTATTAGGTAGTGAGTGAATGTCTGGGATCAGAAATGGTTTTAGTTGGGCTCAGCTCACTGTTAGGAGGTGTTATTATCCATACCTGTTTCCAGTGTAACTTCCCGGGAGCCCACACATTGGATCCCAATCCATAGCCATTCTGCTCATTTAGCTTCAACTATCTCTAAAGTGTTAACTGCTGAAAGCAGAAACGTGAAACCCTGCAACAGAGAGAGCTGATTAGAATTCAGCCCACTGTATCACCCCTAAATAGGAAATAAAGAATACATGGCTGTGATTAATCGTCCATAAATGGCCACTGCCTGCTTCCTCTGCTCCATACAAACACAGTCCACGTATTTATTCAGCTCACCAAAGGAGTAACAAGATCGTTCCTATTTGTTAGGACCTGGGATTTAAGCAAGTACTTAAAGGGGAGCTCAGTTCTTGTGTGTCTGTAGACATGCACACACATCTGCTCTTCTGTCTGGTTTTCACTATCCATGAGATAAATCAGAATTATTTTTTTTAAAGGTGTAGTTGCCTATAGATCAAAATATATTGAGATGCAAAATCACAGCAATGTCAGTTTTAGTAAAATGATTTTTATGCTATTACAAACATCAGTCTTTAAGGATTGGCAATAGTTGTACCATTAAGAAAAAATGTTTTGGTTTTTATGCGTTGCAGCTTGGCCAAATCTGACACCAGGACACTGGGAAAAAAATAATAAAAAAAATCATGTGATGCACAGAAACCTGACCCGTAGCTTGAAGCACTGGTGGGTAAAGTCTGTTTTTACCAGTTGTGGATACATTTCCATTGGAGCACCAGCTTGCCTGCTTGTGGTTCAGCTGAGCTCAGCGGAGCAGGGCTGCCTGCACCACTGCTCCCTGGCAAAACACAGAAACATCTTTCCTTTGCTGGGATTTGCAGTCCGAGGGCTGCATCTGTGAACAGAGTGCTGCCTCCTGAACCTCCATCCTCTGCTGTCTCTGCGTGCTTAGAAATTTCCCTGGAAATGTCACTTGCACAGGCATTGCAGTGGCAGTGGTGGTCTGGGAAGGGGAGGTGACACTTTGGAGATTTGGTCCCTTTGCCCCCAATTTTCCTGAATGTCTTTAAGCAAATCCCTTGGTTTGTGGATGCCCTAGCTGATCAAAGGGGATTGATAACTACAACTCTCATTAAAGGCACTGGAGATCAAGGAGGGAAAAAAGCTGCACGAGAGCCAAATATTTATATTATTACCCTGCAAAATGGTGTAATTGCTGAGAAATGGCCAGAAAAATTGTCAAAATCATGGATAAGAAACAGGAAACAAAATCACAGAATGGATGATGTTGGAAAGGGTCTTGAGATCACCTTGTCTATCCTCTCTGCTCAGGCTGAGTTACTTACATGGAGTTCCCCAGGGCTATACCTGGCTGGATTTTGAATATCTGCAGGGGTAGAGACTCCATAGCTTGCTCCAGCACTTGACCACCCTCATAGTTAAAAAGAATTTTCTTGTGTTCAGATGGCATTTAATATATTTGTTTAAATTTGTGCCCTTTGCCTCTTGTGCAGCATGTGGTCCCCAGTGCCCGCCAAGGGGAACCAGTGAGGCCCAGACAGGGACTGCATGTGACCAGATGTGATCTGATTTTGCCCAGTCACCTTTGAAATCCCAGCGTTCATGCTTTTTTTCCCCTCTTGATCTTCCTCAACAGGCTCCTTTTGCTTGGAGACCAGTCCCAGCTGGTGGAACCAGTGGGTGTAACAGGCTCCCATCGCCTGGAGATGCTCTAGCACCATCCAAGGGCTCCACACCCCCAGGAAGTCAGCAGAGATTACCCAGCAATAGGGAGCCTTTCCCAGGTGAGCCTGTTGTAAAACAGTGATTACCACCACCACAAGATTTCTCTTCTAGGAGAGAAAAAAAAAAACCTCTCTTGCCTAAAGATGTTATCATGCATAATTCAGGGAAGAAATCCATACTGCATTTAAAAGATTACATCTTATCATCCAGGGTACTTATTAGCTTGATGATTTAAAAGTAGATGGGGATAGAGCCTTTCCTGCTATTCTGCAGTAGCATCAGTGCTGTGTGCTGATGAGTGATGGCCTCGTGGCTTGGTTTGTGGCTGAACTGCTTTTCTGATGCCACAGCTGGTCCAGATGGGATGGAGAAATTCCCAGTTCACAGCGAGCAGCCCTGGCTCTCTCTGTGTGTGGGTTTCACCAGACCACCATCCCTCTTCTTCCTGCTGGGTTTGGTTAAGTTTGTGGCAGGCAGCCACAAGGGGTTAGTGGTGTTTAGCTCCTCTGGTTAATGCCCTGTCCAGGAGCACACAGCACTCCCATCTTCCCAGGGGCCGGGGAAGATGCTTTGGGACAGCCAGGGGCGGGCATCTGGACACTGAAATGGGAGGAGGTTGGAACAAAATTCAGGCAGATTTACCCTGGACAGCACTGGTTGTTCTGATGGCCCTTGGTGATTTCCAAATACATGTTCCCCTTCCCAGAACATGCCCTCCTTTTGACCTGGCATGTCCCATGCTGCATGGAACTTTGCTCAGAACAGGGCTGGGTTTCCACCTCTGCCCTCAGACTGTGCAGATTGTCACCATTTTTCTAAATCAAGAAAAACCTCTTTTTTTGTTTTTTCTTAAACCAACCCACACATGGGCTGGTTTAAATCAAATACAAATTTGAAAAGTATAGTGTAAGTTGTTTAAAAATGGCATTGCCCCAGCAAATAATTTCTTTCAAATACCACGTGCACCAGATTGAACTTGGAGAGGGAGAACTTGGTTATGACCTAGTTTAATTATTTATTTATTTATTTATTTTATTTCTTATTATTTTTGCACCATCATTCTGTCCGTCTTATGCCTTGTGCCTCCCCTGCATCAGGAAGCAGGACATAGCAAAACTGGCCATTCATGGCAAAATTACTCCAGGTCACCATCTCAGGACCTATCTGCAATACCTAAATTAAATAGCTTTTTTTTTTTTTTTTTTTTAGGTTTTTTTTTTTTTTTTTTTTTTTTTTTTAGTTTTTTTTTAGTTTTAGGGCTTATTCTGGGCTACATGCATATATTAAGAGTGTAAATATGTTGAAGTTGAGTGAGGATGCTTAGGAAATCTTGATTTTTTTTAAATCAAATATATCCTGGGCAAGAAAAATTAACCCCAAAAGTTGGCACCTGCACTGATTGAAGGAAGTGGCATGGAGGTTTCTAGGGTATTTCTCTGTGTGGCTTTCCATACAAGCTCTCATCTCAGAGATTTCCTGATTATATCATGGACTTAGAACTAAATGATAACCTGGGGACTCTGATTCTTACAGCCATTTCAGGCAGAAATCCTCAGATGAATGGCCTGGGAAGTCTCAGGATGGCTGAATGACAGCTTGGTTCAGGAACAGGTTGTACTGAACATGAAGCGTGAGAGTGAGTAAAAAGGAAGTATTCTGAAAAAAATCCTTCTCCTGTTTCAAGGTTGAGAGGTATGAAATGTCTGCATTTAACAGTTATTATTAATTACTGCTTACTCTCTGCCAACACTGCCTTGGGAGCATCTGTGATGATTTAGCCAAGCACCCATGGCCATCACTCAACTGGCTGCTGTGACTAAGCCATGGAGCCTCATTCACTTCCCTCTCTGGCTCTGTGACCCACTTCTGTCCTGTTTTAGCTCACTTCATCTGCCTGAGACTTGGGCCACCATGTGAGAAATGGGTGTTTCCTCACATGGAAAAAATGATATATAAGGAAACATTAGTATGAGGTAAAATTCATGGGGGTTTGGATGGCAGACATGAATCACAGAGATAAATATTCCTCACCTTATCCTAAATCTTGCAATATCTGATCCATAGAAGAGCTAAAAGTTGCAGTCAAGATTTCCAGGTTAAAATCCTTGCTTTATTAAAAATAGCAAAATGCTTCTTCACCTAAAAAGACCAAAGGTTCATTCCTGGAGGCTGAATCACAAGCTCTGTGAGACCCATGTTCCCATGCCAAAAAAGGGAGCGGAGGACTCAAGACTTTCATGCTGAAGAGCACCTCTATGCTCTAACCAGTTTCCTCAGCTAAAGTTAAACTCTGCTTCTCCCCCTTTTTTCTACCCTCTTCTTCCCACTTCTCAGTCAAGCCTCCTCAGACATACTCTGTGTTTTCCACTTGGTGACTCAGCATCAGCTGCTCAAACTCTTTGGGAGCGTGACAGGGCTGTGACCGACTGAAAGGGAAAAGAACTCTGCCTTAGGGGACACAGAAATGATTAAGTGCTAAGTACAACATGAATTTGCCAGAAAACAACATCCCCACCAAGAGCCTGCTGTCTCCCTGCAGGGCTGTGCTCAACCTTCAGATTTGTGAATACCAGCGAGCAGATTTAGTGCTCATGGCAGCTCTGGAAGGGGCATCACACAACAAGGATAATGCTCAGGGCCTAAAATAATCACACCTCTAGAAATTTATTAACCCAGCCTTAAAATTGGCCCTAAATGCTGTAGAACAATCCTCATCAATCTTAGCAATACATGCATGGAGCAACCCCAAAAACTTCCCTGCCTTCACCTGGCACCAAAGGGAAAAAAGTACAAATCCTCAGCATTTGTTCAGGCTGCTTTGGTTGAAAGTATCAGGGGTAACAACCCTAAAAGTGCAAAATGAACAGGGGGCTCTTTATACCCAGGGTAATTTTGTGTACAGTAGGATATTGACTCCCTTATGGCTGTCAGAAAGACTTCATCCCCAATGGCATAACTTGCTCTAGTACTCTTTTCTTCCAAACCCTAGCTGGTAATGAAACTTTCCTTCAGATACACAGGCTATTGGTAGTGCAGTTTGAATTGGCTGGTTTCTGTTCCCATTGCTTCCAGACAGTAAATTTCAAGCTTTACTGGAAAAACAGCATTTTTATACTTCACAAATTTGGATTCTTTAAAACATTTTCGAAAATAAACAACTTTTTTGATGAAAGGCATAATGAAAAAGAAAAATATCTGTTACATCCATGCCCATCAGTACTGATGCTCCCAGTCTCCCCTGTGTTCCTCCCACAGGAGGATTCAAAGCCCTACAGATGCACTCAAAAACATTTCATCCTTCCACATGTGCTGCTCTGCCATGGAGAGGTGCATGAGATGTGAAATAAATCACACCTTTCCAAACTGAGCAGCACTCCAAAGCATTTCATCCTTCCATGTGTGCTGCTCTGCCATGGAGGGGTGCATGAGATGTGAAATAAATTACACCTCCCCATACTGGGCAGGTGTGACAGCCCCTGACAGCCACGCTGCTGCCCTTGGATCTCTGCTCAGAGCCAGCACATGGGGAGGAACATGAGTTATGAGAGGAGCTCCTCCACGCCAGGCAGAGCCACAGGAGGGTGTTGGCCTGTCCTGAAATCCCCTCTCACCACAAACACCCAGTCCCCAGAGCACTCACCTGCAGGGAAGGGATGAGGCCATGGTGGTCACTGTGCTGTTGAGGGTCACTCTGCTGCTCTGGCTGTGCTGTCCATGCCTGGAGGTGACGTGGCTGCACTCCCAGGGTGATGTGGAGGCAGTGGCCAGGCTGTGCCTGTCCTCCCCCTAAGGGGCTGTGTGCTGTCCCGGCCACAGCAGCTCCATCCTTGGAGCCCTGGGTTTGCAGGGAGCCAGGGAACTTGCTCTTTGCTGCTAAACTGTGGTTATAGATCACTGAATACAGATGATGAAGCACAGGGAAAACCTCCATCAAATCTGGCCAAGTGCTTTGAAATCTTTTTTCTGCACAAGGACAGAGAGATTTTAGGGGATGGAAACCAGCTCCTTTGCCAGCCATGCCAATTGTTTTCAGCAACCTCCAGTGGGAAAAGAAACATAGCGAGCTCTGCTTATGTATCGTTCCCATCCAGCACCATTCCCTTGGTTGCTGAGGAACCTGGTTTAACTCATTTTTATGTGCAAAGAAAGAGGTAGATAGACATGAACACAAACACAGATACATAGAGCACACACACATAGACACACGTAATCTAGGAGGCAAAGAGAGAATCTGTACCTGCATTTGCGATATCTTCCTGCACCAGGTAAGGAAAGCATCTTTTTCCTTTTAACTGGGTGCTGTACCTACATTGTTTCCTTGCAGTCTATCTTTAGGTTATAGCAGTTCACAGGTTTTTTCAGCAGATGTGTTATTCAATTACTTCAGGGCTTTTCCATTTGTAATATTGCGAAGCAATGATAGCCAGCAGACTTCACCTGTCTTTTAGAGATAGCCAGCCTGGTAATTTTAACTCTGCCCATTTTATCCACACCAGTAAATCTCATAACATGGTTATAGAGAGATTCCAATTTTTGTAGAACCTTCTCCTGGGAATTCCTGTATACAGTATTGCCATAGTCTGTAATGGACATAACCTGTGATTGGATTAATGTTTCCCTAGTGAAGAAGTCAAAGCATTTCATGTTCCTATAACTGGTTTGCAGCTCTGCAGTAAAGGTCTTTGGTGTGGCAGAGAGAATAATTGCAAACTCAGCCCCAATCAGAATATATAATCCCCTCACAGTGAGGGTCTATCTCAGTGCAGTTAGACTGCCCGTGCAGGGGTTTGTAGTGGGATTTTCTTGTCAGGAGAGCAGAATGCATGGAAAACAAGGTAATTTCAGTATTTTAATATTCATCATCCAGTCCTCCAGAAGGGAGGCAAATGCATTGCTACTGCTCCAAGGGAGCAGCCTTGGGAACAGCCAAGGGAGCCTGCAGCTCCCCAGAGCAGGGAATGAGAAGAGGCAGGCAGGGCTTTGCAATGGGCCACTGGTCTCCTCACAAGAAAAGCCCTCCACTCGTGTTCAGATAAACATGTGCCTTTGTTCTTAAGAGTAAATATCATTCTGTCCAAATAGAAGCCTAGTTTTGGATGCATATTGGCTTCTGAACCTCTCAGCATCCCTGATGTCACCTAACCTTGGTCCTGACACAAGTGACTAATAAGGAATTACTGTTGGGAGTTCAATGTGCATTCCTTACATCTCAGACATGGATCATCTCCAGGAAGAAGAGGCTAATGGCAAGCCAGGAGTAGATTCTGAAGCAGGATCTGCCTGCTCAGGTGGAGGAAGAGAACTTCAGCACTCACATGGGAAGAAAGGGAACTAGACACTGGGAAAAAAAGGTCTCCTATATTCACCTCCCATGCTAGACTCCTCAAAAAATGGGGCTTGTAAACCCTCAGGCAAACTAGCAGAGACCCCTCAGTGAAAGAAAGGCTCAGGCTCCCATCCCCAGATTGTCAGGGAGAGCTTTGAAGAAACAGTTTATTGAAGATCCCTGAAAGCAGCTGTGGGTCTCTGAGGAAAGCACCATAAAGTCAGCTCTGCCTATGGGCTGCAGGGGAGATGTGACTGGGATCTCAGCATGGAAAAGTTGGGTACTGGCAACTGTGGCTCGGCCAGAAGGTGCCAGAGACAAACGGAAAGAGGAATGAAATGGGAGGCAAGAGCAAAGAGCTTGAACAAGACATTCTGGAACGAGGATGGGGAGGATGGGTTCCAGATGGGCGTGCTGCCCGGCTGAAGAGCAAGGCAGATGCTCTTGGCAGATAACCTTCTGTTTGGATGTTACAGCATTGCTGGGCAGGTGGAGAGGATGGGAAGGTTAGCACCATGGGACTTGACAAATGGGATGTCATCATTCCCCATATGGGTCACTGTCTCCAATCTGTGCTTCCTGTGCCACTGAAAGGCTGGAATATCTCGGCAGAAAGGCAGCATCTCTGCCGGAGATGAGCAAACTACTTTAGGTCTGTCCTAAGACCTACAGATTTCAGGCTGTGGGGCAGATACCTGTGCACAAGACAGGTAAGAAGTGGAGACAGTGATTTTCAGGAAAATCCAGTTATTAAACTTAAAATATTGACTTTTGCAAGTGTGGCAGAGGGAACCTTTGACAGCTGATAGCAGGGCAGCACAAGGGCTTGCCACAATCCAGCTGTCTTGGTTTTGAAGTGATCTGGGAGCCTGTGAGGAGGAAGAAATGGAAATGAAACAACACATTCATTCCACAGATGCTTTTATCACTTTATTCATATTTCTAGAGTAGTCTTTTTGCAGCTAAGCAAATATTGAAACTCTCTCATTATATATATATATGTATGCATGTATATATATAGTAACATCCAAAAATAAATAATGAAGAATTCTCCAAGTGTTTTTGCAATGAACATGGGAAAGAACATTTTAACTCCAGTAAACCAACTTTGAAAGTCTTCCACTAAAACCCTATAAAACCCAGTGATAGTCATAAATTAGCACTAGATTAATTCAAAGGAGAACTTATTCCCCCCCTGCATACCTTCTAATCCATATCTCCAAGAGGTCATTTTAATTATCACACTGTCAATGCTATTCATTACTCTGCTTTTGGAGACAGAGAGCCAGCACTGTGCCTTTTGGAGGCCTTGGAATTCATCATATGAAGGCATTTTATTCTCCCCAAAAATGCACACAGTTTAACCCTCTCACCTTGAAATGCTGATGGTAGCAAGTTTGCTTGGTGTTCTAAATCATTTTCCTTACAGTGGGATACCTCTTTCTTGCTTTCAAGCGAGTTCCCCTTGTCAGACAGCAACTAAGGAAAGCCCAGCTAACGGGTGGCCAATGCACAGATGCATTCAGCTCAAGGTTTGGCAGATCCTGAGTAGCTTGTCCTTCTTCAGAGACATGCAGAATCAAACTTTCAGCACTACTCCTGACTCACACTGCCTCAGTCATACATCTCTTGGCTAGTCTGGTCTTTCTAGACCCCAAACAGTTTTTGATGGAGGGTCATTTTCCCTGCCTGTTGGACAGGTCTCACAGCAAGTTTCATGCTGCAGGCTGACAGTCCCATTTCTCACATGACCCCTCTCCTCAAATGATCTGATAGAAGAGCAAAAAACCCAGCCATGCAGTGGATGATAAACTGCACACTGAGGAGCACCTGCCTGGCTCCCAGAAGCTATTTATCAGGCTCTCTTCATGCAAGCTAACAGGACTAGCACATGCAGTAGGCACAAGGGCTTCTGAGCCCAGCACTAAAAGGGGAGACATCAGATGGTGCAGTAGAGAAGCCAGGACTCCCTCGTTAGCTCATTGTATGGATTACCCCTTTAAAGAGAGAGAAGGGGACTGGTGGAGGAAGGAGAGGCTTTCTCATTTTAACAAATAGCTTTTCAGACACCACAAATGATTTCTGCAAATCTATCAGTTCACTCTTTTTTTTCCCCCTCACAGATAGGGAAAAAAAACCAAAAAAAAACCCTGAAATTGATTCACCATCTATAAATAAAAAAGAATCAATAGTAAAATTTCTAGCTAATTTCCCTCTGCCTCTTTGCTCCTTGGACTATTTCTTATCTTAGAAATATTTGTCTGAGGGAAAAAAAAAGAGAAACATCATCGATTCCTGACTGCGACGTGTTCCTCCACCTTGCCCTACAGCTCTCCTCTCCTCTCCTCTCCTCTCCTCTCCTCTCCTCTCCTCTCCTCTCCTCTCCTCTCCTCTCCTCTCCTCTCCTCTCCTCTCCTCTCCTCTCCTCTCCTCTCCTCTCCTCTCCTCTCCTCTCCTCTCCTCTCCTCTCCTCTCTCAGCGTGTGGACACAGACGAGTCCTTCAGGCTCCTCTTCTCGGGTTTTCCTCCAGCGTGGCTGTTCCCAGGGCCCCACTGGGCAGTGCATTTATAGGGTGGCACGTTGTCCTTCCTGCCAAAGGAAAAAAGAGAGGATAGATGCTGTCAGCCCCTGCAGTGCTCCAGCAGCAGGTCAGTGTGAGTGGGGTGTGCTCTGAGGAGAAGCTGTGTGTGAAGTCTCACTGTGAAATGCATCTGTGAGGAAGGCTTTGGCAGCTCAAGAAAATTAGAGGTGTTAAAGACCAGCTGGTCCCATCCCTCTCTGGCCAGAGCAGGGTTGGTCCTTCAAGGAGGATTCAAGGGCTTTGTGCTAACTCTGAGCTCTCCAAGAGAAGGGTCCCATTACTTCTCTTTGGGTGAACCCCTTCCCACTGTTTTCTCCATTGAGGTCCCTTCATTTCTGCTCATGAAGAGCCCTCCTCTCACTGTGAATATTTCCTTCTGGGGCATGTACCATCCCCAGGATGGCTGGGTTCACACATCTGCTCACAGCTGGATTGCCTCCAATGCCAGGATTGTTCACAGCTGGGTCAGAGTCTTTGGGGACAGGGATTGTGTGGCCAGGGAACACCCAGCACATGATGCCAGCTCTTCCAGCATCCAGACCAGTGCCTTCAAAGAGCCCACAAAGATGTGATACTGCTGTTTCACTGTGCCCATAACTCCAATTTTCTAACTCAAATTTTCTCACTCGAATTATCTAGCCAAATTTCAGTTGTCAGTATAGTTTGGAGTTTCCAGTGCCCCTTTCAGGCTGCAGCCCCAGCAGAGCTGTGGGAGTTTTATAACTGGCCTCCAAAGGAGCAGGGTTGTGATAAATACAAAGTGCTTTTTGCAGTGATGCCCCAGGAGTCCACAGGCTAAGAACTGAGCTTTTCAGAGCCCAGCACCACAGAACCAGCTCCCCAGCTTCCCACAGCTTATCTGGTGGAAAGACTTGCTTTATAACACTTCAGTTCCTGATAAGGAACTAAGTCTCATTACTCATTTCCCAGGCAAACACTCCTCTGTGTATGTGTTTACAGTGTGCATGATGAATTTTTGCTACTTTAAGGAAAAATAAATCTCTGCTAACAGTTAATTCTGCAACATTTCTGTTCTGTTTACTTATAGAGCCATTTTGCTTAGAGGTTGTAATTAAAATCCTCCATCTCACAGCCTGCCACTCTCACTGCCCCTCTTCCCCCCAGGTCCTGGCACACTGCTCACAGCAAGATGGGCACAAGTGACCAAGACAGCCTCAGCCCTGGTCTGTCTGTCTGTCTGGGCAGAGCCTGGCCTGGGGAAAAAGTGTCACAACTCACAGCATTGTGTCCAGAGTCCTTGCTTGATGAGAGGCTGAATTGCAGAGGGTGTGGGTCCTCCAGCATCATCCTCATTCAGGGAGGCACAGCCAGCACTGAGCTGTCCCAGAGCAGGGAACCTCCCTTCACAGCCTCTGCCAGCACTGGTGGCTCTCAGTGGGACTGAAAAGCTGACTCTGAGAAAAACACTGGGACCAGGAGCCAGAGGAACCATCTCTGGCTGCCCTGTAAGCCTGCCTGTGAGATTCCAGTGGAGAGTGGGGTCCCTCTACACTTACCCTAGAGCAGCCTTCACAATCCCCTGCAGATACACCTTCAGACAGCTTCTCCTTTGTACAAGTAGCAAAACCCAGCTATCCATTCCCATCCCAAGGAAGGCAATGAAACTGTGCTGGCAGTGTTGCTCACAGCAGCCAAGGGGCTCCAGTGACCCTTCAGGGTGCTCCCTCAGGCAGCTCTTGGCCCCCTCAGCTGTGCCTTGCCAGCTTTGCTCATTTTCCCCCACTGCTGTGGCAGGGCACAAACAGGAAGGTTCTCTACTTGTGCCTGATACACTCTGAGCTCTCAGTCTGCTCCCTCTGAGGTCAGTTTTGGTAACCCCCAAGGCAGCTGCTGACCCTGGGCAGGCTGGTGCTGGTGCTGTACCAAATCCTACTGGGCCTCAGACACTGGCAGGGAGAGGAGCTCTGTCACACACCTGTGTCACACATCCGTGTCACACGTGAACTGACCTGCCAAAGGCCATGCAGCAGATCTGGGAAGAGCTGAAAAGAGCTGATGGAACCCCAGTTTTCTTGATCCCTGCACCCTGACTAACCCCAAGGAATTGGGCTTCTCTGTAGTGACACAGAGAAACCTGCCTTCTTCACCACAAAATTGTTTGTTTTTCAGTACTTCTGCTTTTATTTGCAGAAGGAAGTTTTAATATACATTTTAAAAATTTGTAATAATGTAGTTGCTGATGGGACCCAGGGCTTAGAGGGCTTTACCTCCACCAGCCCCTCCCTCCCCACTGCCACAGCTGCTACCATTTACTGCATCTCTACAGTTCAATCACCAACCTAAGGCATAGTGGTATTTTGAAGAGATAAACATTGAGACAAAAATAAATAAATGAGGACCCTGGGAGGGAGACCTGAAAGGCACAGTGAAGTGAGAACAAGCAATTTCTCTGGTTCTGTGTCTAATTACATTGACATGTTCCTAGACAGCACTGGAGACCCAAACACAGCAGCAGCTGTGAACCAAATGGAGACTCATGAAAAACATCAGGAAGCCAGGCTGGCAGCCCATCCCTTGCCTTGGGGCTGCATCAGCACTGCCCATGTCACTGCTGACAGCCTTCCTGCCCTCTCCCAGCACTGGCTGGGCAGCAGGGCTCAGCTCCTGGTCCAATTTCTCTGCACCCACTCCAGTCACCCAGCAGCACTGCTGAGTGTCATTCCTACACTCCTCTATGCAAGTGAAGGAAAAAATATAATGCAAAATATGAAAAGAGGATAAAAGTGGGTCCTAAACTTCCTTTTTCCTGATTTGGTTAACATAGGACAAGGAAATCCTGTCATGCCAACAGCACTTAGAGGTGAGATTTTTAGACTCTGGCCTTTTTCAGCCATCCACTGAACTGAAGCATCATGAGGATCAACCACTCAGTTCACATCAGGTACTTGTGACAGTGTGTTTTTTTGGACATACAGCCAATTGACAGCCATAATCAAAGCACAGCTCTGCTACATGTTCATTGCACAGACAACAGTTAATCGTGCAGCCATGCAAACTGCTTTGCAAATTGAAATCTCAGAGGCATAGCAATTACAATACCAAATTTATACCACATCTCCCACTCAACTAATTGTACATCCAAAAAATCACCACTTGAATAATCTGAATACATTCACCTTTAGAGCTAAAAAAGCCTTTGCTACATGCTTGATCTCAACACAATTTTGAGTTACAGAACCCCATGGGAAAAAAAATGCCAACCTCTGATTTCAACAGGAAAATTGCTTCTATCTAAATACAGCAGATGCATAATTCACACTGACGTCTAACAGCCTGGTGTTCCCAGCAAAGCTTGTTTTTACTCTGCAAAACTGGGGATGTTGCTATTGCTGCCTGCAGCTCTCCCAGCACATCTACAGGACAAGCCCTGCTCTGAATGTAGTGTTCACATCCAAAATAACAGCACCTGGTTTCTAATTGTTAGCAAATCTTAAAGGCCTTAAAGTGAACTAGCAGACCTACAAACTAGGCTGATGTTTTGGATGGGTTGAGGTTTGCAGAGCCACCACTGGAGGCACATTTGTGCTGCTGTGGCATTTTGAGCTCTTTCACACACACATTTTTTGACTTTTGTTTCCATCTCGTGAAGCAAGGCAAGGTGGGGAGATTTGAGCTAGTGACTTTGCAGCTGGTGTATTAAAGAAAGTCAAAACAGAAGAGAATTGGTGTTTAAATTGCAAAGGGAGGTAAAAATAAAGTTATCTAAGCCATGTGAGTGGGATCAAAAATGAGTCAAGGCTGGAAAATGGGTAACCTCTGATCCCTGAGATTAAGAAATCTGGCTGCTGTTGTGTTGCTGCTGATCTAATTTTTACACTTTCCCTCCAAACAGAGGAGACACGTTTCCATTGTGTCCATCTCAGCTAAACAATCAATGCCTGATCAGTCCCAATGCTTCACTCTCAGGGATGCACAATTAACCAGCTCCATGTTTGACACTGCAAGGGGAGCTCAGTATTTTCTGGGAATGCCTGACAAGTTTCAATCATACAGAGCACAAACCAAATGACCCAGCAGATAATGACAGCCTGTGCCCTGACAGTTAGATAATGTGCATGCTCCAAAGCAAGGCCAATTAGAAGCAATAAAAACAAATTTGAAATGTTAGAGCAAAGGTCAGAAATGCTCAGACATTACCACAGGCTTGATTTTTCTTCTTCTCAAGCGCTCACCAGCACTATTTCCATTAAGTGAACATGTAGTCATGTTTGCCAGGTGCCCACCCGTCCATTACAGTGCATTGTGACTTCTGGGCCATACAAACCCCACTAAAGTGATGTGTGGAGAATCCCAGCACTACCTGGAAATCTCATCAGGTCCCTATCCTATGGCTCTGCCCTTCTGAGTACAGGGGCTGGCCCATACTGCTTATAGAGAAGGCAGAGGTTACAGGGTGTGCATGTCTCTCCCTCCACCACAGAAGGGATTCTGCTGCTTGCCATCCATCCTTCACTTCCTGGCCTCCCTCCCCAGCTCAGTGCAGCAAGACACACCTGTTTTATCCAGGAGACAGTGCCCAGAGGCAGGAATAATTAGTTTGTAGCTGGAGCCACACTATCACATAAGAGAAGGCGCCACAATTACAAGCGCGGCTCACACACAGCTAGCCTTGTGTGCCTCTGCTGACCCAGCTGCAGACAGCACAGGAATGGATTTTGTCTTGGCTCCTGTCCTCCCATTTCCTAAGGAGCAGCAGGACAATAATGGATTGCACTCACCTGAGGAGATGTAGCAGAAAATGGCAGTCGCTTGAGCTCGTTCAAGTTACCAGCAGAATATTGGGATTAACATCCTGTGTGCATCAGACATTATCCACATCAACCCACCCCTCACACAGGTCCCTGTCTCTGCTTTCCAAATCCCAGGCCAGGGTGATGCATGAAGTAGCACAAACACTGTAAATCTGCTTGTTGGGTTCTGGCTTCCTCAGAGCAGCAAGACCAGGGAAGGAGAAGGAAAGCAGGTGGGTACCTGGAGGCATACCTATGTGAGGATGCCTGGGAGAGCTAATCTAAATACATTTAGGGTTTAAATGCAAAGCTGATTAGTGAAACCACAGCAAGCTCTTATGTGATATGCTCCTTCGGAGTTAAAGTAGCCATAATTCAATTTATTCATTTAGCTCATTTCCAAAAAGTAAATTAAAGTGTAGTAAATTAAATTAAAACAGCTGACAGCACCTCCATTTTGAAAAGGATTGTTAACGTGGACCCTGACTACTTCATACAGTAATGCAGATTATTTTTGCTTGCCAGGCCCCCCATCAGGCACATCAGCTCCCCATCCTGAAGTATTTTTACACTCCCTCTGATCAGGGAGTCTCCAAGAGCAGCACCAAGCTGGACATGTATTTAGGTGTTTGCATGTGCTTCAGTGTGCTCAAATCCAGGGTAAAATTCTTGCAGCTGGCAGCCTTGTTCCCAAGTGTTGGAGAAGCTAATTGTTGTAATGAGGAATTTTGGTGAAGCCTCTGCTGGGAGCTGGCCAAGCACTGCACATCTCTAAACTCTGTAAATGGATCCTTTTCACTGAACCCATGCAAATGCCACTGTTCAAAACCTGGAAGGTGTTCTTTAGTGACAGCTGCAAGTATCAAGAGTTGCATACAATGTGCAGATGTGTGTGGGAGCAAGCTGATTATAATTACCAATAAAGAAGGGGGGGAAAACCCCACAAAATTATTTTTTTAGGCAAAACCGATAATTTGCCTTTAAACCTTAGTATTTCTTCCATTACTAACACAATTTACAGACCTGGAAACCAAATTGAAGTTGTTCTATTTTGCTGCCCTCATTCCATTTCCTCCCTCCTCTGCAAATTGTAAGAGGTTTTGCTGACCTTTCATTCATTTAGTCTAGAACATTTTTCCTGTTTATTACACTCTGCTCTCCTCTTAGCCTCTGAAAATGGTGGGAGAAAAGACAACAAGACAATAATTTAAGTTTGGGACAAGTGAGCTGGGGATGGAAGCAGAGCCTCTCAGGAATAAAGAAGGGAGGTGCTCTCACTCCCAGCTCTCATGTTGGTCGTGGCCAGGTCAAAGAAAGCACAACCAGATGCAGGTGAAACCTCAAAAATCCTGAGCTTGAAAGTGTGGAGAGGAGTTTTTCTGAAACACGGGTAGAGTTGAACTCAGGAGAACACTGCAGACCCAGTGGGGCAGAAGGACCTGCACTCAGCACATGCCAGAGAGCAGCCCAGCCCTGGCCTGGTGTCAGAGCCTGCCAGCCCACACAACCTCTGGGCACAGCTGCTTAGCGTTGAGGTGGGGCTCAAAATGAGCTGTCCAGGCAGAAGGACCTACCTGTGGTCATATTGTGCCCACACACAAAGCCTTCCCCATCCCCAGCCAGTGTGGTGCAGCAGGCAGTGCCCATGGCCTGTGAGCATGGTGGGACAGTCCCGTGGGCACATCCAGCCTGCTGGAGACACAGCTGGGCTCTCATACATCATCATTAGAGCTGCAAAGTCAAGCAGCAAAAGGAGGAATTGCCAGAATAAAGGCTGTCAGAGCAATTTTAATTCAACCTCCTGGCAGATATGCCTTCTGATGGGGTCTTTAATTACCTCATCACGGCCTACTTTTTCTTCAACAAGGCTGCTGCTTTATTCAGGGCACGATGGACAGACGGCAATTAATGAAGGGCCAGTCAATATTTTGTTCTGTCCTTTTTTCATTCAGTGTGTGGCTCCAGGCACTATTTGCCACATGCCATCAAATCCATGCTCTTAGAATTATTCATCTTCTTCTGAGCTTTTCTCTCATGTGTATCAGTATAGCAATTGTGAGGTTCCCACATAGGAAGGAAATTCTTTTCCAGCACTTCTGTGAGCAGAACACAGAAACTCAAAGAAGTTCTGTGGGTTTTACCTATAGGAAAATATAGGGCAGACATGACCTGCAGAATGCTCCACCAGCGAGGCCCAGGTGGGATTTCTCAGGATATCCACACTGTCTCTGTTCAAAGCCCATCTTCCCTAAACCTCTGACAGAGCTGTTTAAACACTCAGGACATCTAGAATTTGAAATTCAGTGTGCCCAGAATATGAGTAACATGGACCTGGTGGCTCTTAGAGAGAAAATGTCAGTGGTCTAAAGAGGGAAGATCTCTGGTGATGGTGGGCTCTGTCACAGCCAGGGAGCCATAGTGAAAGAACAGAGAAATGCTGATATGGGCAAAGGGATGAGCTTCAGGCAGTGCAAACTGACTGGCATTTGTGAATTTCTCACCAAAATTCTTCTTTTCAACCTTAGTCATTCTCTGTAACAGCTGCGCTCTGCTGTCTCCTAATCTCTTACAAATTTTTCACCTTTCACCAACCTCCTTTCAGAGGAGGACATTTCACACTTTCAACCCAAGAAATCTTAACCTTTCCTCGGGCACAAGTAGAAAGAGGTGAGAGCAGGACAGAGACTCTGTAAGAGGAAGAGCTCCCTGTGCCACTGGCAGCATCAAAGGGAGCCCCACTCAAATGGTTCCCAGTGAGTGCCCTGGGAGTGGAGCTCTGGTCACTGAGCAGCTTAGGAAAGGAACAAGAGGAGAGGGAGGGCATGAACCTTCATTGCTGTCCAACAGCCCCTTTCTGCACTGCTCTGTGCCCACTTAACCCACCCTTGGAGAGCTGTCTTGGTGTCCAGGACAGGCTCTCTGAGCCTCTCTCAAGCATGGCTAAGTGGCAGTGCTCTCTTCTCCAGCAGGCAGCACAGAGCTCTCTCGTGCCCTGCTAGAAATTCATGGGCCTGCTGGCTTGTCACTCCAAAGAGCATCCAGCATTTTCAGCGAGGCTTTTAATTCATTAGCTCACAGAGGAAAATATTCTAACCTCCTTGCTCTCCTCAGCTGAGTCACTGATGCTTTCCTGCCTCGCTGCAGACACATCACCTTCAGGAAAATAATTACATAGCATGCAGATAACAGCAGACATTATCTTTGTGAGCTGGGTGTTTGTTTGGGATCACAGGATCTCCCTGCCTCGAGGACTGCAGGACACACTGGGGTTACTCCTTCAAACCTGACCTTCCTTTGCAGGCTGTGGGAAACTCTGTGGTCACTCCAAGGGGAACTGGGGGATGCCTGAGGGAGCTCAGTCAGAGGAAAGGGCTGAAGGGTTCTGGGAGGAGCTGGATGAGCTGTGCTGGGCTCCATCACTGGAAGAGGTTGCCCAGAAAAGCTATGGATTCCTCATCACTGGAAATGGTCAAAGCTAAGTTGGATGGGGCTGGTCTAATGGAAGGTCCACCCTCTAGGGGATGAAACTGGATGATCTTTAAAGTCCCTTCCAACCCAGAACAATCTATGATTCTGTGATATGGTGGCATTTGGGCTCCTGTAGGCAAGGACAAGTGGAATTTAACCCCAGGTCCAGCCAGCCAGCTAGGTTCACTTACAGGCACATAATGACACTATACCCAGAATACAAATACAGTTATTTCTCTTGATTCTTGAAATAAGCTGCATTTTGGTAGCAGAGGGTGCCCTACCTCCAGCCTCAGTCTTGTTCTGTAACCAGAGCTGGTCCATCAGTTATTGCCTCTTACTCCAGATGATCCTGATCCCATTCCCACTGAAGTGCCTGCATTGCCTGTGCTGTAGGATGGCTGCTCTCTCACAGCCTGACTGCAAGGACAAAGCTCTTGTAAAGGTGCCTGAATTTGGGTACCAGCCCTATTTCTGACCCTCAGGTCCACCTCTCCCTCTATGTGCCTCAATTTCCTTCTCCAAAGCACGGTGATTCCAACACAAACATTTCCTTCCTTGCGGCCAGACGTGCTCTGGAAGTGTTGCAGGTTGTTGCTATTTCCAGGCCTGTCATTCTAACACATTTTGGCTGCACTAATTCCCTCAAACAGAAATTGTTCTGCCTGTCCTAGTCTGGGACAAAGCAGGCAATTAGCTGTCCCTTACACGTTTATTAACTCTGCAGCTTTCTTTCAATGACTATGTGAAATCCAGTAATGTTTAAATATATTTTCATAAACTGTGGGCACAACATGTCCTGTTTCCACTAATAACCGTGCCATATAATTAGTCCTGATTACACAGATATTTAGTATCATTTTACATATTCCAGTCCTTTCCTAGTGCCACTGCCTAGCCAAGGCATATTTAAAGCTACAGCCATCTCCCTTCTGTTTCCCAGCAGTTTGCAGCAATTCCTTTTGAAGAGGATTGCAGTTAACACAGCAGCTTCAAAGAACAATTTCATGATGGACATTTTAGGTGCATCTACATATATATATATATATATATATATATATATATATATATATATATATATATATATGTATGTATGTATATATAAAGGCTCTGATCAAATGTCAGATGACAAAGCCCAGGATACAAATACAAGGCATTTATCTACTTGCAGGGAAAAGCTGGTATTTGAAATCCATCAGGAAATTAACAACATGAATCTTTTAAAATCCATTCCTTAAACATCTGTTGGCTTAGGGCTGAACATCGACCGTATTTAGGATTTTACTGGGAGGTAGCACCCCCCCAAACAAAAGATCCCTCACTGCATTAGGCTCTGGTGGGGGGGACAAGAAGAATTTGCTCTGTGCAACCCGATTAGAGATGTGTATCTTTCCCTGCTGGCGTGGCTGTCTCTATAGAGATGGACATGGATATTTGATGAGATTAAAATGCTTCACTTACCACTGTCAGTGGTTCTTTAATTTAAAATGAAGAAAGCAAACAACCATTCCTTTTGATGAGGTAACTGGATGATGCTATGGAAAAGCACTTTGCTGTCAGGTGGTAATTAGGTTCAGTAATAGTTGTGGGTTTTTAGCCTTGGAGGCTGTGGCCCCTGGGAGTCTGAGAGAAATGATACATTCAATTTCCGGAGGAGAGGGAGATGCTGGATGCTGTTCTCTGCTAACCCTGCAGGTCTCTGCAGATAAGAGCATTCGGAGCTGCAGTGCCGACAATCCTCCTTGAGCCAGCCTAAACTGTGGTGTCAAGATCAAACAAACAGAAAAGGGAGATGGGCTCAAAGCAGGCCTGACACAGGCAGCCTGGCTCTGACCACATGTATGAGGAGCTGCCAGAATGGCTGCAGTGAGAGGATTTTTAAAGGAACTCCAGCAATTGCTCTCTGGTCTGGGCTGATATTTGTAACATCCATCTTACACATCACTAGAAAATCTTCAGTAGGAAAATGTTCCTTTGCAAACAAGGAACATTCCCACAGCTACTCTTTTAAGGGAGGAAAAAAGCAGGAAAATGGCAAGGTTCAGCTGCCTTCCTTGCCAATTTGGAATTGCCTTTTCCATTACAAAATATAAACTATATATCAAAATGTAAACTATATATATTGGTTGTGCTGTTAAGAGTTGAAACCCAAATGAAACATTCCAATTGGTCCAAATGCATTTAATTGAAATTTTTCAGTTTCGAGGCATTATTGCTGTTTTCTCAGAACAGAGGCAAATACTGCGTATGATGTTTCCCATGAAACAGGTGCTCAGGTTCCTGCTCTGTTCCCCTCTGATGTTGTTACACAGCTCAGTGGTATCTCCCCTGCCCCTCACACAAGCTAAGGGACACTGAAAGGATGCAGCTGGCCAGCACCAGAGAAGGACCAGCAGTGCTGCAGGGAGCCAAGCCCGGGCATTTCATGCCTTTGTGCCTTGCTCGCCAGTGCCTGACTTCACACCCCACTTCCTTTTGGGCTAGCACCCCCTGAGCTGATTTTGAACCTGGAGCAGGGGCTCGGGGTGAGAGGGGATCCCTGGACGGAGTGTCCAGCTGGGCTGGCAGCAGGATCCTGCCTCTGGCTGCCAGCACAGCTCCAAGGGAGGGAGAGCTCTGCCTCAGCACAGGCTTGCCAGCCACTTCCTGAAGCACTGAAAAAGTTTTCACTTCCAGAATTAAAACTTTGCGAAATAAAAGCGGGTCTGATTCGCTCTCGGGAGATAAATGAAGGGTAAGTCCATTAAAGATACTGTGGTGAGATTGGTGCACAGCAGACAGAATTCAGGAAAGATGTCGATATCTCCAAAATCCTCTGAATATTTTTTTCAGACATAAACCAGGTATCTTTCCTGATCACAAATGCTTTATTTCCAAATGGAATTTCAATAAAATAAGCGCAGTTAGACTAGCACATGTTATAAAGCTGTAATGCAGTAGCACTGAAGTTTAGTCAGGAAAGGTATTAAAAAAGCAGCCCAGCTGAAGCAAGAGAAATTGCTTTCTGACCTACCGAGTTTTAGGAGTCGGTGCGAGTGGTCCCTCCACCAAGGAGTTCAGCCTGTAGTAATCCAAGAATGTCCTGGCCACATTTCTTCCAAGCTTCATATCTGTGAGTTTTTAATTAAGGAGCATTTTCTTAATCATTAAAAGTAATAACAATAATAATAATTTTAAAAAAAGAGCAGAGTGTGAAGGTAAGTTATCGCTGTTTAATGCAAGAGCAAGTTTTACATCAACCATCCCACAGAGTTCAGTCTCCAGGCAAAAAAATTACTTACACTGGCAGATAAGGTGGGGGTCATCTTGTTTGCTTCTTGTTTTCACAGGCAGATGCTGCATAGAAACACAGACAGGAGGAAACAATCTCCCTTTCCCCCCACACCTGGCTGCAGATCCCCGTGGTTCTCATGAAATACACTAGACAAAAGGGGCCCTCCAATTTCCACATTCAGGGAGAATAATTACCTTAAAATGCTTGGATACAGGCAGTATTTCTGTATCCAGGATACAAGGTCAGCTACACCACAGTGTGAACCTGCCATGGACCAGTGTACTGGAGGTTGGGGTTAATGCTGTAGTCCTGCACGCCTTTAGCTCTGACCCCCAGAGTGTCATGGGAGCATTCACTGTTCTCTCCCTGTGTTGCATTCAGGACCTGAAATGGTGATTTTAGCACCGACCTGGAAGGACAGCAGGTTACCTTAACAAGTTCAGCAGTAACTCTGGTGTTTCTTCTCACTAGCCACGATTTCTCCTCCAGCTGACCCCTAAACCCAGCATTAGGGAGCTGCTGCACAACAAAGCTGCCATGGGGACCTCAGGGGCACAGGAACCAGACCTTCCTGAAGACTCAGCTGCTGACAAAGAAGTTGAATAACCTGTGGATTGCACTGAAAAACAATATCCCAGACAACATGTCCATGGGGTGAACCTGCTGCTCATGTGAGAAGTCAGCATTAAGCCTGCCTGTTACAGAGCAGCATCCCCTTACCATCCACAGGGTGATGTCCAGCTGGGAGATACCAGTGGGCTCCATTATCCACAGCTGTGTTGTGGGGACTGAAGGCTCCTTTATTTTCCTATTTTGAACTGATGCCTACCCTCAATAACCTCAGGGTGCTCCAGAGCACTGCCCCAGAGGGTGGTGGTGAGGAGCATTCAGCAGGGCTGCTGCAGCAGCTGAGGTGGGCACAGCACCTGGGGAGTCTGAAGGGATCTCTGCATCCAACACCCAGCAGTCCAGGAGGATAAGCCATTGCTGGGGTGTTTTGTGTGTGTGTATGCATACTCTGCTTTATCAGTAGTTGTCTGCTGATGTTGCCATTAGAGGAAAATTCTAGAAATGCAAATCCCAGGGGCTTCCAGCAGCGCCACTGAAGGCACTGGCTCCTAAATGAAGCTTTTATTACCCACCCACTTACATTAGACACATCAAAACAAGTCAGCCTGAGACATCAGGTTCACACAGCAATGTGAGCTCTCTTTATCGTTTATTTATTTATTTATAAGGAAGGTCAAGCTGATGTGACAGTCTTTACTTCTCCAGAAATCCAGCCACCAGCTCTGCTAGTGCTGCAGTCAAGTCTAGTGGCTGAGGATGACTCCTGATGTTGCTTTTCTCTCCAATGACCTTATCCTGCTTTTCCAGCTCCCACTGCTGTGCCTGGGGATGGTTCCATGGCTCTGTCCCTCCTGAGGGTCTATCCTGACACACTCCTGATCCTCATACCACGTGTGCTGTGGGCACCTCTGTTCTCCTGGCCAGCAGCAGGGCAGAGCTGGAGCAGCTGGTGCTCCCAGCTGTTGTTTGCATGGACAGGGAGAGGCAGCTCTGTGGATCAGCACAGGCTGTGTGGATCAGCACCAGCTGTTCCTCAGCTGTTTCCCAGCTGTTCCCCAGCTGTGGCAGTGCCCAGTGAGCTCCCCTCGCAGCCTACCAGCACTGCTGGGCAAGCCCTGCATGCAGGGAGGCTCAAAAAGTTGGAGACAGCCTGAAGTTCACCAATTCGAGGGAGGGCAGTGTTGCTCTGGAAGTGTTTTGTGGTTGTTTCTGGAATTTGGGGACGGCTGGGGGCAGCCTGGTTGCTGCGGATGTGGACTCAAAGCGGTGGTGAAGGTGAAGAGTTCAGAGTAGTCTGAGGAAGAGGGGAAGAAGGGGAGAGGGCTGTCAGACACTTAAGGGATTGAGAAGACTAACATGGCTTGATCTTGTAGTTTCTTTCATTTGCTCGTCACTTTAAAGACATAAAGTGGTAATTGGACTCAGTAAAGTCTCGAGGACATTTTGTCAGTGGCAATCTCAGAAAGCTCCTCTGCCAGAAGTGGAGAGGAGCTGCCCTTTTCTTGTCTCTCTGCATTGCTTTTGTTTGCACGGTGGGAAGAACCTGACCTGCTGTCCTGGGGGAGGAAGCCCTTGGATGGCAGTGGGTGCAGACCAGGATGTGGCTCCACGAGCTCCTGCCTTAACCCTGACCTGCAGGAATCCAGTTCCACTGCTGAGCTCAGCTTAGGAACAGCTTTCTGAAGCTGGGGACAGCTAACCACTGGGATAACCTGCCTTAGCACATGAGGAAATCTCCAGACCAGAGCTCTTCAAGAACAGGCTAAACCCAGAGCAGACATGTATGGTTTAGGTGTAACTGGTGCTGCATGAGATTTGGGTAAGGAAACATAAAAGGGCCTCTCAGGCCACTTCATCCCATTTTCCTACCGTTCTGAACATATTTTGCACCCCACATAGAGACTGTTTGCTAAGATAGCCAAGAAAGGTAAGGGCATTTTGCAGAGCATGGACACAGATGGAGAGCGTGAAGAAACTGGAAATGCAGTGCCACATGCATCCATTGAAAAGTCACAAAATGGGAATAACTTGCAGTCAGCAATGATGAAGAGAGACTCAAGCCAGCATGGGATAAAAAATGTGCATGTTCTAATACTAATCTCTCCAGCCATCCTGCCCCCTCTGCTCTGCCTGTCACTTCTGCAAGGGATGAGTGGTTTCTGTCATGGAAATCAGGCACCTGATACATAAAACCAAGGGCAGAGCATTGGTCTCTCCCTGTGACTGTCCAGCCTGGGCAAGAGCTGTCATGACTCCCTCAGCAAGTGCCAACAGCACGTGTGTGCAGAACTGGTAGAGGAAAACAAATTAAAGCAATAACATTTGCATTCATCTGTGGTGCACGGAAGGCTCAAGCTCCACTTTGGCATATAGAGTATCCTGAGCATGTAAATAACAGCTATTGCAACCCAAACCTACTTCCACTGGGTGGATTGGTCGGTTGGTTGGTTTTTAACCAGCTTCCTTTCTGCAGTCACACGTGCTGTGTGCCCACAGGAATTCCCTTCCTAGCCTGAGCTGCACTTGACAGAAGGCCATTTCCCTGCTACTCCCATCATGGGAGCTCAGCTTATACAAGACAGCCAAAATGCATTTGGGAGAGTCATGTTGGGAACAGCTGGGTGTGTCCTTACCTTCACTGGCACCTGCAGCTCCCTCTGATCTCTCTTCTTCCTTCAGAGACTCATTCCTTCACACTCCGTATTTCTACTTGGAAATGGAAACCAGTGTCCCTCCCACAAACGCCCTTCTCACAGCATTCACTCTGTGAATGGCATCAGCAGATTTGGGGAGATTTCAGGACAGTCTGTTTATGCCCAACTCCGCCAAATTTCACAGATGTTCGGAGGTTCAAGAATCGTGCTGGGCTCCCTGCAGAATCCTGCACGTTTATGATCCCTACCATGCCCCACAGCCCAAAACTTCCAGCCCTGGTAAGAAGGGAGCACAGAGGAGTGGGGACTCTCACAAGCCATTACTAGTTTTCAGCTGACACGATTCATTGAGCCTATTGTGAACAGTCTGCTTAAGCTCCAGCCTCTGGAAGTGCAGACAGAGCCTTGTTCTGTCTGTGCATGGAGGCAATAAAAATCTCAATTTGGAAACCAGTTAGCAGTACAAGTCATTAGGGGAGGTACTAAATGTTGCTGCTTTAATAGCTCACTGATCCTTTAATAATGTCACTGCTGCAGAGCATGGTGGCACCGTTCGCTCGCTTTTGTTTTGCTTTTTGAAATTCAGGGTCATTCCACTTTCAAGTGAGTGGATTATCTCTCTTTCCTCCTTCTGCCAGACACTGCAAACTGCTTTAAATAATTAGAAAAAAAGGATGGCTCCTTCAAATTCACCATCTCATTTTCATAAGGTCCAGTGTCATGGCTTTGGAACGGGAAGAGAAACCGTGATGGTGGTAAGGATTTGACAAGGGCAAAACAGTTAGCAGCCCCCACTCATCTTTGATAAGTCCTGTGGGGTCTCTGCCAAGCAGATTGGATCTCTGGTTTTATGTCTCATCTAGAGGACGGCACCTCCATCAATTTGAAACACTGCACTGGGTTATTAGCTCATGGAATTCATCCAAGTTTAATCCTAAGTAGGATTTGAAATGTGACCATTCAGTCCGGAGGCACCACTGGCCAGACCCACGCAAGTCTTTTGTTTCAGACAAACAGCTTTAAGTTATCCTAAAGACAGACAGAGAGGAAGAAAAAAAATGGAAAGGGAGAAAGAGGGTAAAGAAAATGAGAACAAAGAGAAAAATGAATCTTTTTAATAGCTCAAATTAAAAACCAGAAGAAGCTCTTTGTTTGACACCACTGAATTTTACAGCAAATCTCAGTCCACCCCAACAACGATCCTGTTATTTATGAAAAGAGGGTTATTTTGTTTGGGAGAGTCCCAGATGACTGTGGTCAGCGAGCATACTGTCAGCTTCACACAATCTCAAGAGAAATATGGATGAGGTTTTCTCATCTGCTTATAACAGCTTCCATCAATGGATCAAACCCCTTCCTGACTTGAACACGAGCTCTAATGGAAAATGGCATTACAGAGCTTTAAACCACCATGTTATATCATGCCAAGCCTGATCAGAGCTAGTCCTCTATTTTAGCAGAGCTGTTTTCAGCAGTTACTTACCTATTTTGTTTCACAGTGCTGACACTGCTCTCTAATAAACAGATGCTGCCCTAATCTCATCTCATGGGGGGCAAAGCAAAGTGTGGCTGGGGCAGAATAGAGACTCTGTGGTGAAGGAGGGTGGGGAGAGGGGCCATTCCAAGGCTTTTCACCAGCATTTAACATGGTGCAAGTCTGGCTGCTGATGATGCATCCTTCCCTGGGACTCACTCCAAGGAAAAAATGCCCCCAATTCCTAGCACAGCTGTTACATATTTCAAAATCTTTATCCAAGGAGGAGGGAGCTTCTAAAATGGGAGTGTGGGGAGGAGATTGGGCTTTCTATAGCTCCTGTAAGAATCAGGCTCAATGTGGGAATTACTGGGGATACCCTCTCCTGGTACTCAGCAGGTCAAACTTGAGAAACTCAGCCAGACCATCCAGCCTTAAAATCTATAAAAGCCGTGAACTGCCAACCTGGAAATAGCACAGGGACTTTCCCCAAGGAGAGCATTTCATTCCCGACAGCCCCAGCTCCTGATTCCAGATGGGAGAGACACTTTTGGAAACCAAAGGTAACAGCAATGACGAGCCTTCATTTTTATTCCTCTTGTGTGTCATCAGGGAAGGAACCAGACAGAAAAATCCCTGACTGACTATTTCAGGCTTTCAGGCCCTTTTCCTGAAATGCTTGATTGTGGTGGAAGAAATTACCAAGATGGGAGCTGTGTGCTCTTCTCCCTGAGTAATCAGAGGCCTGTAATTTTCTCTCCTGCTCTGAAGGAGGAGATTGGAGAACAGGTATCTTGGAGAGCACTGTTTTATCTGTGCTGGAGGGGCTGTGCTCAGGGACCGTGCCGTGTGTCCCATGAACTCATTTCAATATCAGCCGTTGCTTTTGTCCTCCTGAGCTGACCTGAAACAGGCAGATCCCACCTAACACCTGGGCATGGAGAACAGAGGAGGTGGTGGTGCTGCACAGGAGCCTGTGTGTTGGGAAGGATGAAAGTTTGACAAGAAAGTCTCACAGATATGTATGCTTAGCAGAAAGATTTTTAAATGTTGAGTCTGATGAAGGAATAGAGATAGAAGCAAGTTTTGATATAGAAGAAAGAAATTGCTGAGCCAGTCTTACTGACTAACCAAGGAGGCAAAGGGTATGTTAGTTAGAAGGGGTTTTTATGGCTTAGAGCAAAGGATAAACCCACCTCAAACAAGAAGCTGTTTTTACCAAGCAGAAGGAAAGCACAGGCAAACAAGCCTGCCAATGTTGCAAGTAGGAAAAAAGGTCTCAGAATTTTCTGCTGCAAGAAAACTGAAAACCAACTTCTAGCTTAAACTGTAATGTACTAACTTTTAGTGATTGGAGAATAGTAACATGAATATGGTAATTATTGTAGTTATGATAGGCTATAGAAAAAGGTTAAGGTATAGATTGGTTCTACTGTATTAAGATGCTCAGGAAAGAAAAGTATAAAATGCAATGTAACCAAAACCAAAGGGTCCCCAGGCCTGCCTGCAGCTGGAGCTGACAGCTGTAGGCACAGGCTCTGTCACCCACCACCCTGGACTGCTGTAACCTCTTGGATGCAATAAACTGCATTTGGAGAGCCCCTGGAGTCCCACATCTCTCATTTCAGCTCTTACACCTGTGGCTGGACAAGCCAAGGGCTCCTGGCCCTGCTGGGGTGCTGGATCAAGGGGCAGCAGGGGCTGGAGGGGAGCAGAGTGTGGGGGAGCCACACGTGTGGCCATGAGAAGGGAGCACCTGACTCAACAAGGATTCGAGACACAAAGGCAGGTACAGGAAATTCAGCGTGCCCAAACAAGCACAGAACAGTGAGGGCTGAGATGTCTCACTGGGAACACCACAGGCCCACAGCCCATTTTACCTCTGCATCCACGTGCCTTTCCCAGAGCTGAGAGCATGATTTTACAGGGACACCTCTGACTGCTGCTCCATTGTCCTCATGCCATCTTCACATTGCTCCATGCAAGTGACATTTTGTCCATCTTACGGTCCCTCTACAGTGGGAGATGGAAATGGGCCCTCCTGTAAATGGTAATCTGCCCTAAGCTATAAAATGACCAAAGAAAATGGTTTATTAAATATCTTGGCGTTGCTGACTCCTGATGAGGTTTCCTGAGGGACAGAGGTCAGAGCCAAGCTCACAGCTGAAAAAAGAAAAGACCCTGAAAGAATGAATTTCAGCATCAGGACATTTTAATTCATTAAAATATTGCAGCAGCATCACTTTGTAAATTGGTATACTGTAAAATTATGCATTTAAAACCTGATTGTAACAGCTTCTATCAAACTGTCCGAAAATTAATTTGGGCCTGAATTTACTGGTCTCACATTAATGTCTGATGGATCTTTAATAAGAGTAGCAGGAAAACATAGGATGAGTCTCTTTTGTGATTTTAACATTTCTGATCTTTGCTATTGTTTAATTCTGGTTACTTGCCAGCTCTGGGAAGGAGCCCTTGTGGATTAGCTGACCTCAGCTCTTTACACAGTCAATGAAAATTACAGAGCTGATTCTCTCTGATGTACTGAGAAAGGATGAGGACAGGGGAAGAAATTTCCAAGTGAAAATCCAGCATTCACTTATCACTGATGAATGTTCTCAAATGCACGGGGGGAAAACAGTATGAAAAACAAAGCCTTAGCAGTTGTTTTCAGCTTGGTTGGAAATGCAAGAACAGTGCAATACTCTCCAATTGTAATTAACTCCCCCAAAATACACTGGAAAATCATAAGCTGAACTCTTTGGGGATCCTCTCAGTCCCTCACCACATGACAATCCCTGTTGCTCCAGGTCTGGAAGTTCCCATTAGACATTCTACCCACTGCTTTGGGCATAACATTTACTACCACCCAAACAAAATCAGTTTCAAGATAAATGGTAGAAAGAGTGTTTCGACACACCAAAGTGTGGATAAACCATTTCTCATCTCTAAATTGCTGGAAGCTCATGACTTGTATAAATCACAACCAGGCATCTGTGATCTGTTGTGTGCTGCATTTTCCCTCTTCGGCTGCAGCTTCCACTGGCAGACAGGGCACAGTCAATAGCTTTGACAAGAGCAATCCTACAGAGAAGAAATTAAGAAATGGGATTGACTTAGAAATATGAGGAACTAAGAAACACGGGGAGCTAAGAAACAGAAGCCTGAGTGTAGGTGGGTTTAAAGTTTTTGAGTAAAGAGAACTGAAGAGTGCTGGCAGTGATTGCAGGATTCACTGGGATTTTAGGGAACCTTCCTTCCCTGCCTGGGATACCACAGGTTCTGCAGTGTCCAAGGGGAACTGTTTGCACTTGCATCTGCTCTCCAGTGTCTGAGCAGATGTGGATGACCTCCTGAAACCTGCCTGGGGTCACCCAGCTGAAAAAGGACTCAGTCCAGTGGCTGTTGGATGGTCTAAGTCAAGATGCCTCTTAATAACTTGCTCAGAGTCACATTGGATTTATCCTGCTTTTAGTCAGTCTTTGTTAGGTCAAATCAAGGCACCATTGGCACTTGTTGTGGGCCAAATGCAGGGAAGGGACCAATTATCCTCAGGACTTGGCTTAGCCCCTCTCTCAATCTATCCTGCAAGGAAAAAGGACCATGGCCTCAGAGGCTGTGCCTTTAAAAACACTTTCAGTCTCCAAGTAATAGTCATGCTTCAGTGTGTTCAACATTTCAGCTGAGCTCAGTACAAAGTGCAGTGATTTAAAGCCGGGAGATCAGGCGGGATTCAGCAAATTCAGAATTATTTATTTCTTTAGAGCAGAAAGTCTGACTACAGATTATTTACTGCAAATGGGTCTGTTTGGGGGAGGGGAGCAAGGCGAGAGGGTAGAGAAGGTGTGAATTGATTGATTGAAATTTTTTTCAATTAAAACAAGCAGTTTTTAAAAAAGATTTAATGTTTTATTGAAAACTGTGAAATAATTCAAGAGTTTGGAGCTGCACTAAGGGCAGATCATAGAGATGAAAATGGGGGGAGAAGAAACGAAATTTTTTATCCTGTGGAAGAAGGGAAGGAAGAAGAAAAAAAAAAGAGGGGGGGATTTATAATGGGAACTGCCCCTGGCCAAAGCAGAGGGGGCTTTCTCCCCAAAGCAGGGACACAATGAGCTGGGCCAGAGCTCTCCCCACACCAGTGTGACACACCTCACCATGGGTGGTCACTCCAGAGAGGTGGTGCTGGAAGGTAAGAGCAGGATTAGGGCTATTACTGGTAGGTAGAGGAACTAATGATATTTTTGTCATTGTAGGGAAGAAGTAAAATATTGCTATAATCTCCGCCACTCCTAAGTTAATTGCCTCTTTGCTAATATAATTCCCATTCCCAGATAAATTTAGCTTTTTCTAAACCCTTTGAGTTTTCCTTTGTGTTTTACACTCAAGCTGGAATGCAGTGATAAGACACTATGCATATATATATATATATATATATATACACGTATATATTTAATCTACAGACACACAAATATAGTTATATATAGTCCCTGCCACAAATAACACTCCTCTGACTGCTAAAACAGCTTCTCCCTCAGGCTGGGCTGTTTTCCTCCATCCTGTCCCTGGGGAAGGGATGCTGGCTGTGTCCACAGAAGGATGCTGGAAATGTCTGCAGCTCTCCCCTTCTCCACTGCCTGTCTCTTCCCTGTGTTTCTCTGATGGGAACAATCCATTGCCAAACTTCAGATCCACCATCTCCTGTCATTGTCACAACCACCAGCTTTCCTGGAACAGCCGGCAGTGTCCTGCTGTACAGTCAGTGTAGGAGTGGCCCTTGAATTTTGAAAAGGGCATCTCAGAGGAAGGTCTTGTGAGGGAATTGAGCATTGATTGAGTGGTGGGGTAGCTTTGTAGCCACTGCCATCCTTGGTGAAATGGGGTTCACAGCAACATGCTTGTGACTGTAACCTAATCGGCAGCCTCTGGTTAAATTATTTTATGTGACTCTTCAATTAAACCTATCCTATTTTGCTATTGGCACAGTCTCACTCTCTGCTTGTGCTGCCTATCTCTATTTCCATATTACTAACAAGAAGTAATTCCAAGAGCACTGTTTGCCTCTATTCCCAAGTTCCAGTATCATCCTGGAGGAGTCTCACTGGTGCCCAGCTCAGGTGACAGAACAGCTCCTCCCTCTCAGAGCCACACCTGGAATCACTGGGGAATATTCACTGGGGAGTATTCACCTACGGGTACCAAAGGATGTTTGCTGCAGCTGTGGCCCTGGTGCAGAGGGCTGGGGCTGTGTTTTCAGTGAGCAGCACCTCTGGTCCCTGCATGGAGAGCTCCCAGCTGCATCCCAGGCTCTGGTGGGAAGCAGGGTTTGCCTGCTGTAGGGACACAAAGCTCCTGAAGTTGGTTTAGTTTCAGCTTCATTATCTGGATACTTCAAGGGCTTAAAAAAAGGCTGATCAGGAGTATAGAAAGTCCAAGGAAGGAAAGCTGAAAAGATTTCTGGACTTTGGCTCACGGATAGTGATAGAAAATGTGCAAATCAGTAAAGGCTGCTGTAGAACAGGATAAACTGTTCAGCATCTGCTGGTGATGGGACGAGAATCAACGGCCTTAATTTACAATAAAACACATTAAGATTAGGCTTAGGGGGAAGCTTTTCAGTGATAAGACTAGTGGAGCAAAAGAAAAATATCTCCTGGAGAGGCAGTGGCATCTCCATCTTAAGACAGAATTAGGGAAAACAGCTATGAGGCCAGACAAAAGGAGAGTTGAACCTTTTTGAGGATGGAGGGGTCAGCAAATGGTTGCCCTATAACTCAGTTCCTTGGGCTGAGGTCTTGCTGTACAGGAGCACTCTCCACCAGGTTTTTCTCAGACCTTAGTAAGGCAATTTTGACAAGCCTCTGCTCCTTTTGCATGTCCAGCAAGAAGAATAAGGGGCACAAAATCACCACTTGGTAGCCCACAAGCCTCAAAAGACCATTATAACCAGCTCATCATTCACCACCTGCCCTGAGACTGAAAATTCAGCTCCTCTTCAAGGGCACCACTGTCTTCAGCTGGGTGGAATCCCAAGTCTCCTGTCCCACATTCATCTGCTCTTAACTTCTGAATTCAAACACTGCTCCTCTTTAAAAGCCTCTCTGCCTCTTGCTGATAATTAAAACATTGGTTGCACTCTGGGCTCGCTTTTCCAAGAGGTCTGGACAGCGTTGCAGGCAGTTCAGACAAACAAACAACCAGACAAACAGAATCCATTAGGAGCTGCCACTGCTGACTGTCGCCCTTTCGCATACATCACAGTGAAAAGGTTAATGCTTCCCAAAAGGGGTGGGAGAGACGGGTGGAGGGAAGGGCAGGAGGGATCCAATCCTGCGAGGACCAGATGTCAGAGATGCTCAATACCTCACAGAACGGGCTCCCCCGCCAGCAAGGCAATTGCCCATCTCTTGGCAAAGCTTCCCTTTGAGGGATCTATAATTTATTAGGGAAGGTGGAGTGCTGAATAAATTGTGCATAGAGATGAAGCAGAGATGATCACTAACTCAAATCCCTGGGAGCTTGGCATTTCCAATCTTTAGCTCCCATTTGTGTCCCCCCCCGGTCCCTCCAAAGCGAGCGAGCCAAAGAGCTGAATATCGACAAAACATAATGAGCTCATTGAGATCTAAGCGCTGCAATTAGCAGGGTGGAATGGAGCAGAGGGGCTGGGAGGCAGACTGTAATTATTTATAATGTTGATAATCACTTATGTGTAGTTAAAAATATAAATACATCCCAATGCTTGATGGCATTCACCACCCTTCAATTAGCTCCGTGCCCGCTAAGTAAGCGATAGCCAGGTACCCGCAGGAGAAAGGCTGAAGGTCTCTGTCTGGTAGCTGTGCTCACACACTGGTGGTGGCTGGGTGGAAGAAAAGCAGTTAAAGAAGGTGCCTTTGTGATAGCTCACACCACTACCTACTGCTAATGGAGTTGTGAAGGAGACAGTTCAGACAAGTGTTCTCGTGGCGATGGATCACCCTCTGCCATCTTCTTTCCTAAATTTCGTCTCCACAGGTTGTCATCCAGAGGAGCAGAATTTGGTTAAATCAAGGGATGGCAGTGCAGAGAGTCCCCACTGTAGGTGAGGAGCCTTTTGCTGTGTGACCTGTGCTGCAGTCACAGAAGAACCCGTGGTGCATTACAGGGACACTGGAACTATCATGAGAAGCACTCAAACTCCAGCCTCACGTGTCCCTGCACAGCTCACCTCATGCTGTTCCTCCTGTGCCTAAACCAGCTTCTTTAAAAATAGCTTGAGTCCCTCTGTGCTGCAGATACTTCCCTACTCCTGAAGATTTTCACTAGGAATAATTTTTTCAACAGAGTTATCCAGTCTGGATGATTCCAGAGATGGGCAATCAAAACCCTTCCTTTCTAGCAATATTCCATCTCCTTGTGGATGGAATCCACATGCCAAATGCAAATCCAAATGCCTCTGTCACAAAAATGTAAGGGATTTAATTAAATAGTTGGTCCAAATACAGTCATGTTTTACCAGCAAGAGGGAAGGGAGATAAAGAAATAGAAAGCAGCAAGTCTGAGTTGTAGGCATGCTCCCAGGGAAGATTCCATACCTGAGAACACCTTCACCTGACAGTATACAGAAATGACCCTTATCATCCCCATAGTGCACTCCATTGGCATAAAAATTTTAATGAAAAACCAAGTAAGAGTAAAACCACAAGAAAGGGGGAGATTGCTGTACATCAAAAACAAATACATTTTGATGTGGGAGAGTAGGTAAAACCCCAATCTGCCTGTACCATTGATTTCCTTCCAGGTGAAAGGAGCATTTAACACACTGAGGACTTAAACTTGGACCCTTTTCAGTGCAAGTTTACAGAGAGGACAGCAGTGAAGGAATGGTCACCAGAGTTTAGTGAAGGAGCTTAATGAAAACATGGAAAATGTGGAAAGAAAAAAAAAGGAAAGAAAGAAAGAAAGAAAGAAAGAAAGAAAGAAAGAAAGAAAGAAAGAAAGAAAGAAAGAAAGAAAGAAAGAAAGAAAGAAAGAAAGAAAGAAAGAAAGAAAGAAAGAAAGAAAGAAAGAAAGAAAGAAAGAAAGAAAGAAAGAAAGAAAGAAAGAAAGAAAGAAAGAAAGAAAGAAAGAAAGAAAGAAAGAAAGAAAGAAAGAAAGAAAGAAAGAAGGCAAGCAGCAAGAACACAAACAGACTGTGTTGCAGTTGAAAACGCTCTGAGAAAATACAGGCAGTGTTCAGTGAAACTGAAAGAGAAAAGAGCAAAAGCAGAGTAAATGGAAATTGTTCAAAGATAATTGAATGTATGTCCAAGCGCTGGCGTGTGCCAGCCAGCAATAAATGCACTGCCTGTGAAAACAAGCTGGTGGGGCACGGGGAGGAGCTCCTTAAAGCAAACAAGGGGAGCAAGGAGCAGCTGCAAGTAGGGTGCAGGGCCAGGAATAGGGGACAAGGGATGGGGGATAAGGGATGACTGGCTGGGAAGGAGCTGGTGAGGCTGGAAATGAGGCAGAACAACGTGTCTTTAGCTGCATGCAAACAGGACCCCAGATCTACCTTGGGCATGGTGGAAATGTGAAAGAAAGGCAGCTGGATCCCACTGCAAGGGCAGCCTGGCAGTGGCTGGGGGAGTTGGTATTTTTGGGATTGTGTTCTGGTTGAATAACCAACCATTCAGTTAGTAAGATGGTGCAGGAAATCTGTCCTTGCTCTGTGCATGGCTTTGCAGGGGCTGAAGCAGCTAAAAGAGAAATATACCTCAGCTATTCTAGCAGACAAAGAGCAGAGAAAGCACAAAAAGGACAGTGAGCTTCTGGGGTGTCTAGAAAAAAATCCACAGAGAGAGCAGGAATAAAAGATTCTTTCACAAGAAATACCAAGCCAGTTCAGACCAAGCCTGACCTACTCCAACAGCCTGTCTTTGTCACCAGCCAGTGTCCAGAGGAAGAATTATAAGATTTACACCAAGGGATGAGCCTCTTCTCCCTGTATGAGGAGCAGTCTTGCTCCTGCAGCAAGGAGCTGTTCCCAGTTCCTTGGGCACTGACCAGGACAAACATGGCTCAGCCCTTTTCAGAACCAATTTCCCTTCCCTGTTGCCTGGAAAGCCTACCAAGACCCCATACAACACCACACAGGCACAATTTCAAGTCCTGGGCCAGGAATCAACCAGGTATCACATCCTTTGAAGTGTGTTCCCAAAGCAGAAATTAGTCTAGAACTTAAGGGGTGTAGAAAGCTGGTCACCACAACAAATAAAACAATACCTGCCAATAGCAGAAACCTTTCAAAGGCTGCTGGACTCCTCCATCTGACATAGATTAAAACAAAAACACAAAAGGGGATGTGATGTTTGCAACTATCAAGGAAAATGCAGCAGCACAAACAGGAAAAGGAGCCCTGTCCTCACTTGGTCCATGAGAACACACTGTCCTGGATCAAACTGACGCTTGCACCAGAGGAGACAGTGTAGACACATTGTGTGGAGAGAAGACCAGGGACTAGCATCAAAAATATTTCTACAAAGATTTTCTGGGAAAAAATCCCTTTGCCCCATCTGCATTTGTGTTTGCTGTGCACTGCCTTCCTCAGTTCTCAGGCAATCAGTGCAGAGCTGGCTCAGCTCTCACAGCCATGGAGTGATGCCTCACTCAGGTTCAGCAATCTCAGGCACAAGGAAACAAACCCAGGGAGAGGAGAGGAGATCCCACTGGAAGCAGATCCCCTGTCAAAGCATGGCTCTTGTGAAGAACAGCCAAAAATTGAGCAACCACCCAAAAACTTCCTGGCAAAGTAATTTTGAGCTGATGTAGCTGAGAAAATGTGGGTCTATTTGCAGATCATTTGTCAGAGTATGCCAGACTGCTCAGAAGAAACACTTGAGCTGACTGCAATTCTGGTATTTTATTTTATTTTATTTTATTTTATTTTATTTTATTTTATTTTATTTTATTTTATTTTATTTTATTTTATTTTATTTTATTTTATTTTTAATATCAAAATGACTATAAGTGTTTTTTGTTTTCCAAGCAATTTGTTTCCAAAAAGAGTATATGTTGGTATCAACTACTATTTAAAATATGGAGAGAAAATAAAAAGTAGGACCTTTCCAGTGGAAGCAACCTCAGCATTTAAATTATTTCAATGCTACAATATTGTCTCTTTGATGCAACCAGATAAACTCTAATTAGTTATGACTAAAGCATCTGCTTTAGCAACACCTGGATCTACAAGCCAAGGAATCCAACAGAGAGACTTCTACTTACTTCAGTGTGCTTTGTAGAAGCTTAATGTTGCATTAACCAGTAAATTCAGTCAAAAACCCAGAGAACAAGGGTGAAATTAATTCAGGCTCCCCAAAAAGGAAAGAAGAGATTCTGGCAAGCAAATTCTGAAAGAGCAAAAGTGTCTGGATCCACCACCCTTTTATTTCTCTTTATCTCTTGCAGTAACCTGATGAACATGAGATGAATTTATGATGGAAGAAGCCAACTCAGCCAAGCCTACAGTGGCTCCAGAGCCTGCTATTCCTGTCCCAAGAGCCTGATTCCTTTATTGCAGTGTTTTTCATGGATGCTAAAATCCCCTTTATTCTCCTCTGAGCTGCTGTTGCCTTTGATTGTACAGAAGGGATTTCTAAATGCTTATTTACTACCATCCTCCTGTAATTCCTGCATCTGGGAAAAAAGGGAGACCGGTTCATTTTGAAACAAGATGTTCATCTTTTCGACAGCTAGCATGGACTGGGGCATCAATAAATTAAGGGTTCTAGGGATTAATTGATTGGAACAAGGTTGGTTAACTAAATGGGAACTAATCTGCTAGCAAGCAAACTGGAGCTGGGCTACATTTGTCCTCCATGAGTTTGGGCTGTGAAAATGAAAATTTGCTGATGATAGCAGTAATGCAAACAGGGATGCTGAGCAGAAAGGGAAAAAGGAGGTTTTTCTCCCTAAAGGAAATGTACACAGGCTCTGCTAGATCTGAAATGATATCTCGCTCAACCTCTTTTCTTTGTGAAAATCACTACTTCTGAAACAGGAATTCTAGTGAAGGGAAGATCCCATTATCAGCAGCAGTCACATTTCACAGCAATGTGATTAACTGCCGGTCACATGTGCCCCTCACTCACCACTTGCAGACAGCTCAATAATTTTAACGAGGAAAGAAGACTGTCTTTCCCTTTCTTCCTTCCTTTCTTCCTTCCTTTCTTCCCCCTCTTTTCTTTCTTCCTTCCCCTCCCTTCTCCCCTTTTAGACTTCCCTTACAAGGCAGGCAGTTGAGGCTGACCCTTCAGGAAAACCCCACCGGGACCTGGATATCACTTATCAAGTCTAAATATGCTGTCCTGGCCCAGGTTGATGTGAAGAGCGGCAGCCACGTCTGAGAAATCTCCCCCTTTCAGAACAAAACCAGTCACCTTGGCTGGGAAATACACTCCTTCCATCACAGTCACACTTCAATCACCAGCCTTTCCCTTGTCTCAGCTCCTGTCCTTGGTTCGGAGTATTTACAGCCCATCTGTCTGTCTCAAACACACTTCTCACTCAAGAGGGAAATTAATCTCTCCTTCTCTCCCCTCTCTGCTTTCTCTCTCCTTCTCCCTCCCCCCCTCCCTCCAACACTTGCAATTTGCCATGAACAGCTTCCCTTTTCTCATCTAAAATTCTCGATGACTTTGAAAATTGACTGCACCCACACACCTGGGCACGGTGAGAGATAATTGATTGCATTTTTATTTCGTCTCTTCCCTAAACTGTTTTCCTTGCTAATGGCCAGTTCTCTGCAATTTTTTTTTTTTTTAAACTGACACTCAGTGTGAGGGACTGAGGGAAAGGAAGAAATAACCAGCTGCTGAATATTGTCTCTCCTGCCTCTCCAAGGAATTAAAAGCTCGATGAGTGATGAGGATCTTGCGTGGAGACAGATCAGCTCTCACAGGGTCCAGGTGATAGAAAGCTTTGCAGGAGACCCTCTGGGGCTTTGCAAAGGGACGTGCCCTGTAGCACTGCTAAAAGCAAAGGTCACACAGGCTTCCCAACCACTAACTAGGGGTACCCCCACGTTTTTCTGTTCCACTTTTAAGGCTTAAGTTACTCACTGCTCCTGCACCTTCTTTCCAAACAGAGCAGACTCCCTCTTTTACAAACAGGGAAACTGAGGCACGGTGGGGAAGGATGATTTCCATGAAATCTCCTGAGATGGGAGGCATTGCAGCTGACAAAGCACAGAACTGGGAGAGAGAACATCCTTTTATTTCCAGCTTGGTATCAAGTGAGGGCAGAGGAACCAAATTATTTAGATATGAGCACTGACCTTGGCTCCTAAAGACTCTTAAAAAGTCAGACATGTTATTCAGGTAAAATACTGGCTGTGATTTCTCTGGCTCAGTTTCCCCATGGTAATAGTGATGGGCCAGTTTGATTGTGAATCTGCCTCTCATCATCAGGAATTGGTGGTAGTTCTTTTATGTCTCTCAGGCTGAAAGGATATTACCAGAACCTTTGCTCCTAGGAAAAAAATCTGCTTCTCCTCCCATCCTCTAACTCATCTGGAAATCTTACTCCAGAGGGTGTAGTAGAGCTTATGGAGACTGAAATTAGGATGGAGGGATAAAGGATGGATTTCACAGGGGGAATGAAATGGAATGGGTAAAACCAAGTCAATCAGCTGAACCAAGAAGGCTGGTTAGGTGAATTCTTCCTGCTTGTGTTGGCCTCCTTAAGGTCTTGTTTCTTGGTTAGTAAAAACTGTTCTTTGTGCTGGGAGGTGGCTCTCAGCACAGGAATGTGCTGAGGGAAAAGCACAAGTTTCTGAGGTGTGCTGGGTCAGTCCATCTGCAGCTGGAGGCCCAGCAAGACCAATCTGGAGACAGATGGCAACACAGAAGAAGCCACCTCTGAAATGACACACAGCATTTGACCTCAAATCCTGACAGACAGACTCTGTGTATCCAAATTGCCTGGAGAAACTGAACACACCTCTGGGCAAAATCACATTTATATCTTACAAAAGAAGAAATAAATGGGAAAAGGGCACAGTCCACAGTTTGAGGAAGATTATGAGCATTTCTTTTTGACAGTCTGGTTTAGCTGTGCAAGGAAAAGAGATGGGGCTCCTGAGGAGAAGGAAGGAAAAGATCTGGATTCCACCTGCAGTAGGCACAAGCCTCTGATTTCCATTGCATCCATGGCCCACAAGATCCTAACACTAAAATCAGCCTTCACCTTAATTCTGTACCTGGGTGCTCAGGATTGAGAAAAAAAAACAGACGGAATTTGCAGTCATATATGATTTCTGCAGTGCAAGATGACAGAAATCCTGTAAAGTATCTTGATTTTGCCAGATTACTTGCCAAAACCTAAGATATTTTGGCACTGTGCAGTTTAAAATATACCCTGTGCAAGTTCAAGTCTATAGTTCAAGTCTGTAGAGCAAAACTTGATCCAAAAGAAACAAAGAAAACTTCTCCATGCACAGCTGCAGCCTCTCCAACAAACTGTGAGTTTGCACTTAGCTGGGCTAAGCCAATTTACCTCAAGTCTCATAAAGCCAAAGCTACTCTAACATTTTGCTAATCTGTAAGAGACAGGAACATCCTTCACTTCTAACCTTTCCAGCAAGATCAGCTGATTAGATACATCAAATACTGGTGTCAGAGATGAGCCAGAGCAGCAGCAGTGGGAAATAAGATTTAGCCCCCACCTTCATTTAATTTTTATGATCAAAATGTTTCAAAACCCAGTTATGTCCAAGGGTATCCTCAGGTTGGATGAAGGTGTCAGGCAGGTACTGGACCCTTCTTTTCTCTTAGTTCATTGCAAAAGACAGAAAGAACAGGCTGGTGCTTCCAGGGATGCAGGGCAGCTTTCCAGGGAGAGATTCCTGGGGGTACATTTCTGAAGGATTTCGAGGCAAAGCTTATCCAACAATAGCATTTAGAAGAGAGTGGATGATATTGTTAGGCAGAATATAGGTTTGTCTGAAATATTCATCCTCTCCACACAAAACTGTTTCCTCTTTTGTCTATTTCAGTGAGCACTCTCTACTTCTGTACTCTGAGATGTTTACATAACCTTCACTCAAGGACCACAGATTTAAGCACAAACATGTTTTATCCTTTCCTTTCACCTCATCCATGGATTTCCGTAAATGCAGGAATGGAGAAGTGCTCTCCAAGGCAGGCCCCCCTCTCATCAGGCTTTGCCAAATGTGTGCAAACACAAAATTCGTACAGGGCTGCCATCCAATTCTGCTTTAACATTCCCTTTAGAAGTCAAACCTCCTTGTTATTTACTGTCAGCCTTCAGACCAAAGCAGCAATACCCATTCCTGGTGTGCTGACCTGTCACGACCTGCCCAGCCTTCCTGGCTATCCCCAGCATTACCAAAAAGCATTCCAGGGCTGCTGGATGTCAGCAAGAGTTAACTTCTGCTGCCCCTACACAGCTCCATCCTCACAGGGGCCTGGAGGCCAACAATTGGCAGTTCCTCTGTTTGCCAACTGGAAATCAGCCTCCTTTTTTGCTGAGTGCTCCATTAACAGGAACCCACAAGCAGGAGGATGAGGGAATCCAAGTCCCAGCCCAGTGGGAAGATTTCCTCTGTGTCCAGCAGGCCCTGGATCAGGATTCTGCCCAGGCAGGAGTTACTTGAAAAGAAAGAGCCATTGTAATCTTTGGGGCAGAGCATCATCCACAAGTGTTAACCCTGCTCTGGTCTGACAGCACCTCTGCTCCTTCCCTGCCTTACAGCATCATTTTTGGGGTCAGCATCTCCAGCTCAGGTACTGGGTATGACTGGGTATGCACTCCTGTGGGAATGAATGAAAAATCTTAAATTTGAAACCCAGAAGATGAAATCTCCAATGGGCCACATGGCTCTGATTCTCTAAGCAAGGCTTTGCATCTTTTTAGCCAGGCTGGGCTTTCTCTTTTTTTTTTTTTTTCCTCACAAATATATTTCAAACAACAGGGGAAATGTAACAAACCAACTATTTAATTAGCAGGTACTGCAGAAAGCAGGAAAAGAGCAATGCTGTACACAGTGACTGTGTTTCCTCTCGATTTATTTCACACAGATGGAAGTGTTAGTGACAGCAAAAGAACTAATACTAATTCCTGAAAGAATAATTAAAAAAACCAAACCAAACAACTCCAAAGCCAACAAGAAGTTAACAGTACTGTTTATAGGCAGGCTGTAAAATGAGCAGCAGAAGGCTCAGCTGCATACAGAGAGACAAACTTAAACCTTTCTCTCTATAACACCCAGGGCTGCAAGTGAAGATGGTCTGTCTCCAAATAGAGATGAATAAGAAGCTGATAAATATGTCTGAGTGGGCCTGTGCTTTAGAAGGGACAAGAAGGTCAGGTGGGCATGACAAAATTCTGGAAGAAGCTTGGAGCAGATATTGTTGGAAAAAAACAAATGCACCACGTGCAGCTGAAGGAAATGTGGTGGTTTAGGTCCATTTGCCAGTGGAAATGTGTCCACAAGACAAATCCTGCTGCTGAAGGGGTTGGCAGCCTTGTTGCATATTTTCACAGAATAAAAAGGCACTCAGTAGGCTATTGAGAGTCTTTACTTTTCACCTCAAAGTCTGGTTCCACCAGATGAGGGCTGAGGCACAGGGGCATGGGTAAGCTCTCCTGTGGATACAGCTTTTTGGGGCTGTTAATTCAGCACTAAATTCACACACATGGGAAGCATTCTCATCAGAAGATATAAAAGCAATTCCTTGTATATGTCACACCATTCACAGTATCTCACAGGCACTCTCTGGAGCTTTCAAATACAGCACAGTCAGACCTGCTGAGACTTGGAGACACTGGGTCACCTCTGAATGCACAGTTAGAGCCTTTCCCCACCCTGGTGACCTGGCTGGTAATGGATGTTTCAGTGCAGAGCCCAGAAACCCAGAAACTGTCTCACACCGATTACATCTGAGAGCACTGTGCTCTCAGAAAAACAGCCTGCACGCAGCAGCTCTGCACAACAAAACAAGCTGCAGGCAGCTGAAAGCACCCGCTCCTTCAGGGAAACCTAAACCTTCAGGAATGCTCCTGAAACACCCAGCTGCAGCAGGGCAAGCAGCAATCTCTCTCTCTCTCTTTCTGTGCTGCAGACCCCGTTTTCCAGATCTCCAGTTCTCATTCAGCTTGGGCAAACACTTCTGCCATGGCTGGAGAATGCTGTGGATGATGCAGGTTTCCCATGCTCAGAATTTAGGCACTTGTAGCTGTGTTGCTCTACTCCTGCCTCTTAGCCTCAGTCAAAATCCACTCATGGGCCTCACTGAAACACGTTGTCATTCTCTGTAAAGAATGTAAGCACCTCCAAGTGACCACAGGGGCAAACAAAGCCATGAGGTGAGGTCTGAACTCAGGACATCAGTGCTGGCATGAAGAGCAGCAGCAGCAGGGAATCTGAGGGGTGCACACTGACCTAAGGGCATTTCAGTGAGCAGCAGGGCTGTTCTGCAGCTCCACCAGCCCTTTCATCCACGGGCTTCACCTGCCTGTGCCCTCCCCTGGCTGGCTGAGCTGCTCACCAAGGTGAGCAGATGGAATTTGCCCACCTGGGCTTGTGCTTGGTTATCTTGCTGCATGCCCATTCGTGGAACAAAGCACCTGTCAGTTTAGAAGCAGTCAGTGCTTAACCTTTACAAAGCCCCAAGAGGGATGGAAAAGGTGATGAGGAAAAATGAAATTAAAAAGAAATGAATGATATGGTTTTGTTAACAGTTAATTGTGAAAGGTAACACCCAATTTTAATTCAGAATGGTGTGGCAAGGTCAGGCTGGATGGGGCTCTGAGCAACCTGGTCTAGGCTAAAGGGGGTTGGCACAAGGTGGTCTTTAGGGTCCCTTCCAACCCAAATAATTCTGATTCTATGCAAAAAGTCTGGTTGTCTGTCTCATTTGCTAAAGCACCTCTTCCCCAGCACGGTGATGACTCTACTCTTCGGTAATTCAGTTTAATTGAAATTCTATGCCTGTTAAATTCTGAGCCCTGTATCGATCAACATATGTCAACTGTGGAAAATTGTACTAAATTGTGTTGTTTTACTGTGCAGCAGTCAACTATCTGTTGGTGTCTGAAGTTAGTTTATTTCACCTACTCAAAATTGGGCCTGGACTGATATTGCATCTAGAATTGGATTTTCTGTTCTTGATTTTTAATAACTAGGATTTGCACCACACTCAGAGAGATAAACACAGCCAGCAATTGGGGCTGTGGATCTATCAGCTCTTAGGCACGAGGCAGAGCCCTGCCTGGTTTGGAGCTGCATGGGAAACCTCAGGACCAGTGAGCCCTTGTGCAAGGTGCTGCTGGGATTTCAACAAGAGCTTTCTCCTCTCCCTGCTGGTCCTGAGCCTATCCCATGGCCCAGGACACTTGGCACTTAATCATGCTCTCTGTCTGGTTTGTTCCCATGCTGAATGACCCTGAGTTATACTGACCTTTCTTCTCAAACCCTGTTTTCCAGATCTCCAGTTGTTTCTGCAGTTGTTCTCCTCCTGACCCACATTTTTTGGGGGTGACGATATAAAAAATAAAATCCACACTCAGAACTAACCTCTGTGCCCTGGCTGTGACCTCACAAATGCTGAGGAAAGCAGAGGGCTCATTCCAGTACCTATTTCCATGAAAAAATGCTGGTTTCCCCCCAACACAGAATTTATTTCATGCTGGTGATAGTACCAAATCCTTTTCATCACTAGTTTGCCTCCTGCCTCAATCCATAGAGCCAATTCCTCCTGCTTGTGTATAAATTCCTGCTTTATTTTCACTGAATTGCATCCTTCCTCTCTTTCATTTTTTTTTTTTCTGAACATTTCTCCAATTTGTTTGATCTTCTCAAGTGGAAGCGCTTGCACTGAGCAGCCTCTACAAATACATGGTGCAGTTTAAATTCCCCAGTGTTAAAAATATCTGCTTGACTGTAAAAGACTCTACTTTTTATATGGAAATAGCAGCTCACTGGGACACAAGTGGCGCTGTGTTGTATGGCATGCCGAAGCAATCTGGGAAAAAGGAAAACTAATACAAACCAAAAGTAAAAATACAAAGTAAATACATAAATAAATAAATAAAGTAAGCAAATGGGATTGAATTTACAAATATATCAAAAACGTCCTGTGTGGAGACATTTACTTTCCATGCAAAAGTAGTTTCTTATCCGCTCTTTTATCTCCATGCTGTGTGCACACTGTGCAGCTCAGGGGACTGACTGCTTGATGTGTTATTGATTTCAGGGGGAGGGGAACATACAGAACTGACAGAAACTTCTGTAGCAAGTAGCACAACTATTCACTCAACATCCATGGCCTCTGAAACCAATTCTGTCCTCTTTTCCATGTTTTCTCATTTTGTTTTCAATCACCACTGACAGGTACCTTCAGCTCTCCTCTCTTTCACACTGCAGAGGGGAAGCAGCAATAATTAATTCTAATCACAGAGAAGAAAAGCACAACTGCAGAGAATGTCCACTGGAAAAATATGGTCAGAAACTCCCCAGTCATGCTCCTGCCTGTCTGCAGCCATAATGCACAAAGAGCTGTGAATCCAAAAGGGAGAGGAAATGAACCTCTTGCTCAGGGTTTTGTGCTTGATCAGGAGTGAATGAGAGACAAAGTAAAGCTCTGTTTAAATTTCTGTGCAATGTGTAGATAAATAACTCAGAGGGAATGCACAAATGAAGATGGTCAGCAGAGCCCTCAGGACACATCTCTGCCACACTGGGACAAACTGGGAGAAGAACCCCTCAAGACAATTCCCACTTTCTGATACTGCATCCAGAATTTTACTGGCTAAATTAAAACTATTCTAAGTGGGAGGCCACCAGTGGACAGACCTGAGCTGCTCCTCTTGGTGTTTAACCCCTTAGGTAGAAGGTCAAAACATTATGTTTTTTGTAGAAGAGAGACAGAAGTGCCACTAAACAAGAAAAGTTTTGAGGGAAAGAGACACAATTCTTTTAAGAAATGCCAATGGTAGAATATTACCTAAATAGTGATTTTAGAAAAACAGCTGTATAAAACCAAAAATAAGCAAGGAAAAAAACCCCAATATTTTGTCTGATAGGTTTCTCTAATTTTTAAGTTTCTTCATTTAGATGCCTCTATCCTTGGGCTTAAACAAGTGTCTCAATAGCCTAACAACAGTGTTACAGGATTTGGTACAGGGATTTAGACATGTTTTCCTTTGAGTCAGGTGATGCCTCTAAATTTCATAGTGTTTTTTGAAATTCCACACCTTATATTTTACACCCTTTCTCCTCCAAGAAAAACATATGAACTGACTTAATCTTACAAAAGGCGATAATATTTTTTTTTTCTCAAGTGATCCAAAATGTTTTACTCATGACTAATAAGGGGCTACCTCTTCATAAAGACATGAATGATCACTTACCAGCATCCATTAGCACAAAGAAAAACCCCTTTAAGACAAAAACGACGAGCAATAAGTCTGCATGAGAAGTTCAGAGAGGAAAAAGATCATCACATCTGCATCACAGTTTGGCTTAGAGTGGTATCTGCCAGAACACCAAACACTAATGTCAGCTTTTGGTATGATACATGATGTAATCCAAGGGTGTATGAATTAAAAAACAAAACAAAACAAAACAAACAAACAAAAAAAAAACACCAAAAAGAAACTCAAAAAATCCAAAAAGCAGTGAATAATTTCATTATCTCTGACTTCATGAAAAAGAGATGGTTACTCCAGCATAAACTTAATTTGGAGGGGTCTGGGGAAAATAAAGAATGGTCTTATCTCGAGGTTTTGGATTCATGGAAACTCCCAAAAAAAGCAACTGCTGCAATGTCCCACTTCTCTAGGGGCACAGGAGGGGTATTCTTAGATATTTATGGACATTCTTACTTGTGGTTTCTACTAGAATACGAAATAAAGAGAGCAAAAAGATGTTTTGCAGATATTTTGAACCCAAGAAAACATTTGGTTTGCCCTGGGGGATATACAAAGCCAATGGCCCTAGGAGCAATTTTAACTGGTATTTATTTCTCCTGCTTGGTGTAGGCACTCAGGGAAACATTTCTTGTGCTATTTCAGTGGCTTTATACTGCATAGAAGCTGAAAATCTCTGTGTCCTCATCTCTCTAACATATCACTGTGCTGACAGAGACAGGAAAAGCACCCAGCAAACGCAGTGTGTTGACTCGCTCCTGACATGCATAAAAGGAAGCAAGGAAGATGAAATTTCAGTATTTTATTATACTCCAATTTTCACTCAATCTGATTGTAACCAGCCATTTTCAGTGCCAATACTTCCATTCAGAGAGGCCTCAGAGGCAGGGACATTTTTTTATCAGTGTGAGAGTAGCTTATTGCAGTGTTGATTTATACCAAGGAGCAGGTGGGATAGCTCGGGCCAGCTTGAAGCTTTACCATTTAATAAGCAATGGGCAAATGCAACTCATCACTGTGTGGTCTGCTGGGAAAATACTGCTTGCTATTTTGATTTCCACAAAAGAGCTGATGCTTTTTTAAAGAATGTGTTGTGCTCCTGGAGGTGACAGAAACTCAGGTGATATGAAAGACATTGATTAATCAGGTAGGCATCCCCCAAAAATACATGTTTAATCTAAACATGCATAATTATATATGGATACTGTCTGGGGGACCTCTTATAGATGCATTTGTTCTCATGTCAGGCCTTTTACCTCCTTCTGAAAACCTCAAAAAAGAAAAGGCAGCAGCAGGGCCAGAGGTGAAGAAATCTTAAAATCACAGAAGGGTTCAGGCCCTCCATGAGTTATGGGCAGTAGTTGGTCCTAGAACTACCAAAGGAATTCTTATTTTTTAGTTATTCCATCACTAATTTAGTTACCAGGTAGAGTTAACCAAAATACTAACAAATCTGAATGGTCATTATGTTCTCAAATGAAAATTTCAGGTTATTTTTACTAGCTTACTAGGAGTTTGTCGTTATTTATTTATTTTTTATTATTATAATATATAGGGACAGTGCATTCCTCAGTGATGCAGCTGAGATTTCAAATTCCAGACAGTGGCTGGGAGGAAATGGCACTGACTTGGCAGGCATGAAACATAGTTCTGTTTTAGCTGTGCAATTTATTTCCTATCTCACTTTGCACCTGCCTTTTCCTTCTCCCATAATACATTTGTCCATCTAAATTGAACAGCCTTCCCAGCAAGGATGGTCTTTCTCTTACTGTTTGTATCTGGCATCACTCAACAGGGCTCCTGTTTCCTCTGGAGTCCTGAGCAGTATTGTAACTCAGGCAATTAAGATGAGCAAAAAGCCTGATTATTCTGCCTAAAATAAGTCTGTAATGGAACTAACACTGTGCAGATGGGAGAACAGATACCTCATATGACTATTTTGCTCCATTACACAACAAAGAGTCAACTGTGAGCAGCTCTCTAACAAGCTGGATGTTGGTAATTTTTTGTCCGGAGCACTCAGCAAACGCTGATGAACAACAAGTGAGCGTGCATTTACGAGTGATTTGCTAACAAAACCTGGGAGCCAAGGCTGCTGCACAAGCTCTGCTGAAAAGAAATGGGCACACTTAGTTTGCTGTCAGCAGCAGAGGCATCTTCAGTGGTGCTAATGGAGGCTGGGGCTGCGGGCTCTGCAGGGCACGGATTTGGCTCGGCGTTCATACAGCACTTAGCACAGTGGGATCCTGCTCTGTTATGGGATGCCATGAATGCTAAATTAACACAAATACATATTTAGTAAGGAGCAAATGATAGATGTTTTGTGGACAGCCAGGCTGCCGCGTTATTTGGGTTGCAGAGTTTCTCCTGCAGCCCAGGCAGTTCTAAGGAAATGCTATAAAGATGCCCAGGAGCTGCCTCATGCAATATTCAATCAGCTGAAGTGATCCGAAGCACTGCTGGTATTAGAGAGCACGCTCTGCTGTATTCATCTGTGAGCTGTTCCCTTACAGAAATCTGAGCACACCAGAGGTCCAGAATCACAGGTAACATCTGACAGAAGTCTCTTTCTGTCTTAGAAATTCAGCCATCAACATCTGCTGAGATGGGTTCTGTTTCAGATGAGATTTATGGAACAGCTATTGATTAAACCACAGCTTTAGTTCCGTTTACCACTTACACAAACAATACACAAACAATTAAATACATTACTGAGCTGAATAGCATTTCAAATTAAAGGAGTTTCTGCCTTCAAAAGCACTTAAAAACATTATCCTCAGACATACATATATATGTATGTTTTCACTGTTTAATTGACATTGTTTTCCCAACTCCTTCAAGTCACCTGTAATATCAAGTCAATTAAGTATTATTTTCCCAACCTATTTACTGAGCTACCTAGCAATCAATCCACCTACACACAGAGAGAACAAATGCTCATGGGGGATGGTAGATCTTAAAAAAACCACTGAAAAACTGTCAGCCTTCTCCAATGGCAGCCAGGCTCATAGCTTTGCAGGATTACACAGCCTGACATCTTGCAGAAAATAAGTCCATGGGATAAAAGCTCCATATTCTGACAGTACCATTCCCTCCCTGCAATCAATATACTCCTGTGTGGAATAGCATTACTATTTCAAGTTATACACATGCTAAATATGTTTTGGATTATGTTGGTATAAATAAATAGATGAGAACACATTTCTTTTCCATCTCTGGTCAGGAGATCACCCTCAGAACAGAAAGCAGTGCTGGGACAGGTCAGTAACACTTGGGTAAATCAGGTTTGGCTCCTGCCATTGCCACCAGGTGACCTTGGGCATGTCACACAGGGCCTGGCTTCCAAAGGGAGCTGAGCACAGGGTTTAGAGGCAGAAAACCCCAAGTGCTTGACATCACCCCCCTCAGCTCACAACACACTCAGCTAACCAGAGTCATCCCCCCAATATATTAAACTTTGCTGTATCTGTGTGCATGGCAATGCAGAAAGAGGAAGAGGTAATATATAATCCAACACTTTTCTGTATAAGGAGTCTAAATGAGGGTCAGTTCAGCTCACAGGTGGTTTATTTGCCAAGTCTCACTGTGGTCTCACTCACCAGGAAACATGGGGGGTGATGGAACAGGAGAGGCTTTACCAGGTCTGAGAGGAGCTCCCACTGCAGCCTGAAGTATGGGGCTCCTCTTGTGAAAGGGCACATGATCCCACAGACAAATATTTTTTCCCTATATTTTTCCCTATTTTTCTATACCCTATCCTTGTAAATCAAAGCATTAAATCCTGTTTTGTCCCCACTGCATCTCAGTTTGTCAGCACTGCATTTGTGCTGCATCTCAGACTCCATCCCTGAGCACCAGCACCATCCTTAGCACAGGTGGGGCTCCAATTCACACAGGAAAGTCTGGGTCTTTCAACCTGGACCAAAGAAATAAATCCTGGCCAATAAATCCTGCATAGAGCCAGCATGAGGCTGGAATCAGAGATGGCCCATAAAGCTCTTTCAGAGTGAAAACTATTACTGTTATTATTTGTAGTGCTTCATTTAGTAGAAGGGCAAGTCACACCCCTGTACAAGCAGGTACATTTTGGGGCACCAAGCCAGGTAGTAAAACAACTGTGACTTGTCAGGTGAGACAAGATCAGTCAGGCTACGATTTGGAGTTCAAATCACTATTGGAAATGGAGCTTCCTGGGAGCTAGAGCAAACTAAATTAAAGCACAGATATTCACACTGCCAGAGGATTTCAAAATGAAATTTAAAGGGCTTCTTCACAGAGATGGGAGAGTAATGCAAACAAATGCCCATGAATATTTGTTCACATTTTACAAGCTTCTGCTTTGGCCATTATCAGCCACCTTCAGTAGTTTAGTGTGTGTTCAAGTCATCCATATCTTGTGGTTCAAGAGTCACAGCATTTCAGTGCTCACTGCAGATAGGTTGTCTAACATTTTCAGCTGGGGAATAGCACCAGATGATTCCCCCTGCTCAGCTGTATCTGTTGGGACAGCCAATTTTGGAATTCAATACCAAATGAAAGCTAGAAACTTCCCTTCTTCTCAGACCACACCAGGTTTAGCAGAGGGACCTGCTTAGTGTTTCCAGAGCAGGGTTATTTATTTTTAGCCTTCTGTGCTCTTCTTGATCTGAAGAAAGATCCAGCTCCCATCATGAGGGCTCTCTGCTACCTTATGCCTAATGCCCATTCCTCTCTTTACAGCCCCTGAGTTAATTTTTCCCTCATTAACAGCTGCTGTGGCTGCACATGCTGTAAAATGGGATCCACCAGACCTGTTGTGTGAGAGTGCACACAAACTCTTCCCAAAGCCCTTACAGCCTGCCTTTCATCATACTCAATGTGAACAGACCACAAGGAAAGGACAGAATTTCAGTGTAAATCAGCCACTGTTATATACTGAGGACAGTTCTGGAGCAGCCATTTAATCCCTTATTGTTCTTTTTCGTAAGAAAAACACATTGCCTTCCATAAATCTTTGTTGTGAGTCCACAGGGTCATCTATTTGCCAAAAGAGCAATTATTGATTATTCCCAGCCTACAGCTGCTGTGGCTGTTCCTGAAGTGTGTGTTCTTCTATAATCAGAGCTAAGGTTATGACACAGCTTTTGTCATCTGCTTTCCCAGAAAACAACAATATCCCTATGACATCCACAACCAGTGCAGTGCTATAAAACACCAGAAAGAATGGCTTCTTAATGAGGGATCTTCTCTTATTTGAATCCCATTTTTTAGCAGTCCTGATGCCCCTTTTAAATCAGTCAAATAACTGCAGTTTCAGTCCAGCCTCTGGATCTGTCTGAGCAGGAATCTCTGCCAACTCCTTCTAGCACATTGAGGCTTAGAGGAAAAATTAAGCAGCATTTCAAAACACCAGTTAGGTGTAAGACTTAGCCAGGCACTCAGGGTAACAATCAATGACTTGAAATTTTAAAACTGGGTGTTCTGATCCTTCTTTCTCACCAAATGATCCTGGTCTCATCAAGGAACAGTGAAAGACATGGGTGTGCTAAATGATGTTCAGAGGTTTTGTATGAAATCCTCAGCCACTGCTGGGCCTGGCTGGCCCCAGGAAATGCCAGTGACACTCCTGCTTAGATCATTAGTTCGAATCAGTGGTGATGGCTGGAAGGGGCTGCTGTGAAATGAGATGCTAATAATCATCGTGTGTACAGGCAGCATTTCAGGGTGGGCTGGCATGCCCCATGTCAGCCTCTACTTTATGTTCATGTGTATAATCCCCATATCAGATAACTCACACCCATTTAAGAGTACCAGCCTGGGAAAATAAATCCTCAGATAACCCACACAAGTCAAATAATACACCAAATCAGATGTGGTGGGATGACCAAGGGTAGGAAAACTATTAGGGAAAAAGGTGCAGACTGTGGGAGTCAGAGGCAGTAGAGCTTGACTTGAGAGGAGAAGGGATGCTGAAATGTCCCCTCATCTCATCCATAAGTGTGGGCAGAGACCACACTGTTCCCAGAGCATTTTGGCTTGTTTTTTTCACAGAGAGTGAGCAGCCTGTTCATGAGAGAATCTAATACTATATGGAATAAATGAGATTTGAAAACTGCATATTTTCCACCCACACTACAATGGGCATTATTGCTGGCAGCCAGCAGTGGGAATAGCTGGGTAGACTAGCCTTAATTAGGAGGAAGGCATATTCTTCTCAGGAGAAAGCTAGGCTTGCAAATGTTTGCATCGAGCACATTCCATGGATTTCAGACATAGCACCATTTGCAAAGCAAGGTCTGATTGAAAATGTGTGTGCACTGTAGGGCATCATTTTCAATTCCTGCACAGGACATTTCTCCAGACAAGCAAAAGAGGACAGGGTTTCAGATGCTGTCACTTCTTCCTTTGTGAATTGTAGGTCATGCATTCACCCAAAATACAAAATGTCAGAAGCGAGGGCCACAATGTCTGCAGGGGCTGAGCCCTCTGAAACACTGCAGACCCTCAAGCTGCCATCTGGGGAACCCGAGCTGAGCCATAAAATCATTCAGAGTTGGGATCCTACACAGCCTTAGCATGTGTGGCCAAACCTGGTCTGCACTGATGCTGGGGAAAGTGTCACAGGCATCTTTTATGAAAAATCCTTTCTTTAGGATTTTTCCTCTTGAGAAGCTGAGAGGCTTCAAGAACAAAATGTAAACATTGATTATCTGCTACTGTGGAATACAACAGGTGGATCTGTGATTGGCCCATGTTGTTGTTTCTAATTAATGGCCAATCACAGTTAGCTGGCTCAGACAGAGTCTGAGCCATGAGCCTTTGTTATCATTCTTTCTTATTCTATTCTTAGCTAGCCTTCTGATGAAATCCTTTCTTCTATTCTTTTAGTATAGTTTTAATATATTATATATGATAAAATAATAAATCAAGCCTTCTGAAACATAGAGTCAAATCTTTGTCTCTTCTTTCAACCTAAGACCCCTGTGAACACGGTCACAGGAAAGAACAACTTGGACTGTCTTTTTACAGTTTGCAATTGACAATTAAACCCCCTCAAATCACACTGATGTTATTAGGGGGACTTCCTTTGGTATCAAAAGGGGTTAGGAAGGCCAGACAGATCAAGAGTTCCTCAAGCAGATAAATAATGTTAGCTCAACATTTGTAGAACAGTTTCGATGCCCTTCCTGCATTGGTGTTGTTTTCAGGAAACAGTTAGGAAACAAAATGCAGATTATTCTTCATGGTGAAAAGCTGAACTGTTGTATTGTTTATCCTGCTTTGGAAGTGTTTTGGCTGCAGACGTCTGGGCCTGGCTCCATTTCACTTCTGCATGGCTTCCAGCCTCCCCTGGAGACATCTCACACGCCTGCAGCCCTGTCCTCTGCCCTCCCACCAGCAGGCTGCCACCAAGCCAGGAGGTGCTGCTTCCTCCAGAGCAGTTGTCAGTGTCAGCACATGAATCCTCTGACAGATGGAGACTGAAAGCCATGAGAAAAACAGCCCTGCCCTCGAGATCAAATCCTTCAGCTTCCCACCACGTCTCGCTCCTCTTGCTCACCCAGGAGCTGCCTCCCTGAATCCCCCTGGAGGGGGAATTTCCTTAGGGCCAAAGCACAGAGCTGCCAAGAAGCTGCTGCAGCCCGGGTTTTGTTGTTTCACACTCTAATTACACATTAAGGTTTGGAATGTTTTCCAGGATTTTTTTTTTTTTTAGAGGCAGCTGAGTCTCTCCATCCTGTCCCATCCAGATGGTGCTCCAACTGGATGCAAATCTTCAGAAAACACTTTTGAAACTAAAAACCCAACAACAACAACAAAAAATGGAACTGAGTGAATTCTGTGCATGTGCAAGAGATATGGCTGTGAGGGGGCAGGAGAAAAGAGGCAAATGCCTTAAATGCCTCCATAAGAGACATTCAGAGCTGGTTGGAGCCTGGTGGCACCCAAGGGTCAGGATTTGACCCCACCACCCCACACCTGAAATGTCTGTGCTTCCAAAATACCAAACCAGCATGGCCTGGGTTCAAAGAAAAGCACCACACAGTTCCTCCAGTTCATTTACATTGTTATTGGTTGGGTCTGACTTTTTTTACTTCTTTTAAATTTAGAAACAAGAGAAGGCCATTGCCAAGTTGTCAAAGTTTTGACACTGGCACAAGGCCAAATGCCCCCACGAAAATACACTTTCTCTGGTGTCTGCTGTGAGATTTTGACCAGGAATAAACAAAGCAGGCTCCCACTTGAAAAAAAGAAAAATTTATTAACTAAACTACAAAAACAATTACTAAACTACACACAAAAGAAAAGAAAACAGAAGGAAAATGAAAACCTCACAAAAACACTCTCCTCCTCCTCCCCCCTAAATTCCCAATACAATACATCTTCCAAAATCACCAATTCTGGGTCCAGCACCACCCCTTTAGAATGCTCAACTTTCAGTTCCTCAAGAGGAGAGGGAGTCCTTCCGTGTGTCGTGGTGGCCTCTTCCGTCCTTGTTCCGGTGCTCTCACCACCGAACAAGAACCAGGGCTGCTTTCAGGGTTGTCTTTTTAAGGATGCTTTGTCCAGTTCCAGAAAAGCACAGTATCTCACCTTTGGGACATCTGTCCCCCCTCATATTTTATACACCCCCTGGGGCCGAGGGGTACCCACACTGAATCTTCTTTGGCTCTAGGACATTTCTCCCCCTGGACTCAGTCTCTGTATCACACGGAAACATGGCTCTGTCCATGGCTACACAAAAGAGTCCAGCATAAAATGCCACTCCATCTTCTCCATTCTTCCAACATCTCTCACTCTCTCTCTCTCTGGTCCAGACCTTCATCACTCGTTTAGGAAGGGTTAATGTTCTGTGAAGTTTTCATTGTCCAGGAAGGGTTAAAAAACTCCTCCAAGCGGCTGGACTCCTGGCTGCACCCCCCCCCCCTCCCCTGCCCCTTCTCCTCAGCCAGGCTGCCTGCTGCCAGCACATGTTTACTAAATTTCAAGGTAACGGCCACAAACACAGGCTGCACTCTCTCTCTCTGTCTGTCTCCAAGGGCGGGGGGAACAGGCTGCCCATTGCTTCCCGGCATTTCTTTACTTCTTCCTTCCACCCTTGGGGGGGCCAGGCCTGCCTCTCCCGGGCCGGGCCGCATGGCTTTTCCCCTGCCCCCGCCCAGCCAGCAACTGGGCCGGGGGAGAGAGACCCAACTCCTTCCCGCCAGAAACCCAAAGAGAAACTGCCAGGGGGAGAGCCCTGCTTTTACCCTGTGTTCTCAGAGGTGGATCCAATGCCCAGTGGTTGGGCCAGATGGCAATATTCAAATCTGAGCACTCATTGGCCCCATCCACAGCATCCCAGAAATCCTGTTTCCGGGTCAAACCATGAACTTGTCTCTCTGCGGGAGCTGAATCAAGACCACAAAGTCATGTAGATAGGAAGGCAAATACTGAGTTTTGGTCCTGTGAGGTGAAGGATTTGTAACCTTTCCTGAACACCCATGAGATTATTTACACAAATTCCTTTCTGGGTCCAGAGCTTGGGGAGCCAGAATGGCTCCTGACACAAGAACAGCAAATGAGTACACAACAATCCAAGAGAAAGTAAATTGGAGCTGCTTTTAGATCACCTGCCATGCCATTATAAAGGAAGCTCCTCTATCTAAATGGCTTCACATTAATTTTCTTCATCTGTTTCACACTCTTCCCCCTTTATTGCCCCACTTCCCCAACAATACAAATTATGTTGGCTTGGACCTATTTTCTCTCCAGCAGTTCAATAATTTGGAGACAGTGATGCATCAGAGCTCTCAGTTGGAAAGCACATTCAAACATTTACTATTCTCTCCTACACTGATTACTCACTCAGAGTGCTTAAAAAAAATAATAGCAACATTAAAAACCAACAAAAATATCAACCTAAAATAAAAAGGAGAATATTAAAGTATACAGCATTAAAATAAACTCTGGCTCCCTTGCCAAAGTCATTAATAATTTTGGCTTTCAAAAAAAACCCAAAAAACCAAAGAGAAAAAATTTGGATTGCTCTGCTCTTCAAGTATCAAAACATCCAATTAACACAGCTAATTAGCGTCACAAACAGCAGTCAAAAGAATGGTAATTTAGATTCAGGATTTCAAAGGTTTCTTAATCCCAGGCCAATGCAACTAATCTCTCAGAGGCTGAAAGTGTTTTGTTATTGCAGTGCAATTGTGTAGCATCCCATCAATTAGTGGCATTGCAGGGAACACTCACTTACATGATTCATTTGTATAATCAGAACCTAAAAAAACCTTGGTGGAGTTGGGGGGGAAGGAGGGACAAGAAGGAACAGAAAAATCTAGTCCCTTAGAATGTGCAGTATCAATTTTTCTGAATAATTTTTACCATAGCTGGAAATGATTGTGAGTAGCACCACATCCTTCCCCAAATGAGCGAGCAGGTGGAAGGGCTTCTGCTAGTTCTTAAGAGATTAATAGGAAAAGCAAAGCCAGCCCTACAAGTGACATTAGCTGGCCTGCAATTAGATGTGATGGCTGATATGAACGTTTTCTTAGAAAGGGAAATGAAAAGATCCCTTTCTCACCACCCTTCCCTTTATGCAAGAAACACAAAAATGGCAGGACTCTCAAGAAACAGACACTCTTACATCACAGTTTTTGCACATTCTCCAGTGATAATTTGACCCCAAAACCTCCTGGCAATCCCAAAGTTTACCATGTATCTTATATCATCCTTCCCACTTCTGAAAACCCCATCTTCCAGTGGGTAGGAATGCCTCACTGCTGGCATCAGTTTTTCTGTCTTGACTACAGAATTCATCAAATAAAGCTTTGAAGGTATATCTACCACACCCTCTACTCATTGAGATCATGCATCAGCTGTTTTAGAGGTTAAATATGCTGAGAAATGAGCAAGGTCCAAGTTCAACACAAACTCCCTCTTCATTTGCCACGTTTCTCTCTAAGTTCTAGATCAGCTCAAACCTCGTTTCTGATCAAAACAACACAAAGTAGTGCCAGAGCTCTGGAATCAAACCATCTCTTCTGTCAGCATGGCAAGATGAGAGGATTATGACAAAGATAATGACAAAGACATTTCATAATAATGGTGGTAAACCACTGATTTACTTTAAGCAGCCTCTATGCAGAGCTGAGCTGTTCAGTACAGCTCACACCTGGAAGAACAGAGTTTTCCAAATCTAAAACCAAAGTTTTTCTTTCCAGTATGTGCACACACTGCCCCACACCTCCCCACCATTGGACTCTTCAGCTCCATTTCCTCTTGGGTACAGAGGTGACTTCGAAACCATCAGCATTTCTACCACAGAGGTACCTGAGGGCTTCACTGCTCTGGGTGTCACAAAATTCAGTCCATGCTTAGAAGAGGCTGAGGGTAAAACACTCACTACAAAGCACTTGGTTGTACCCATGGTATCTTTTCTTCAGGTCTGAGAAAACGAGAAATCCTGAAAGCAAATGGACTTGAATCAAAACACAATCAAGCTGATGGAAAATGGATTATTTATGACAGGAGGGAACATTTGCCCTCTCCAATCCTAATTTCTAGCTCCTGTATCAAACCTGCCCTACAACTGCAGTTAATAAGATTGCATTGAATGAGACAACCCATGAGCAGAACAGGTAAGTGCATGGCCAAACCTCACTGAAGCCAAGAACTGGGAACATACAAAAGCTGGGACCACTGTCTACATGAGCCCAGTAAATGATCCCAGTATCAGTTCTGGCCAAGGCAAAATAGGGATAAAAAAGGTGTCCAGAGGTGAAAAAAGTTAATGCACAAATACAGTGCTCCCTCTTGAAACCACGACCATGTTTTAAGGTGTAAAGCGCTAATGAAGATGTATAGACTCAATCTCATGGACTTATAGACTGAATCTCTGCCTCACTTATATTAAGCTCTGGCTGGTCTCACCCACTCAATCATCCTTAACACACTCATTGGCATCAACAGCTCCTTTTTTCTGTACAGACAGGGCTCCTCATATGCTGCAGGTTTTGATATGAAGTCTAAAGAATGGATAATTATTAAAGGGTGCTTGGTTGTGGCTGGACACTGTGCTGGTTGGGTTGAGCTATTACCATTCACTCAAGAAAAAATAGGAGAAAGAAGACCTTTAGGAAAACCAGACAATGCAAAAAAAATCTCTGAACAGTATAGTTGATTAATGCATGTTATTAGAAATGGCCCAAATGGGAACCTTATCTATGAATTCCTTCACTGTTTTGGGACCGAGGAATTCTCAGATCAAAGTCTGCCTGCATTATTTTCACAATGGAACAGTTGTTAAAAAAGAGAAAGGAAGAATCTATATTCATTTCTGGTTGGCAACAGTCAGGATGCTTACCAGCCTTGCAGGATTCAAACCTCAAGGGCAGGTTTCCTTAGGGAAGAGGATATCATAGAAATATTTATATTATTTCTTTTAAAATACTAAATCTCAGAGTCAACAAATCACTCAATAGCATAAGGGTTATTTCTCCTCCCATCCTTATTTCTCCTCCCACCCAAACATATCCTAAATCTCTGTACAATTTAGCTTAGCCGACACTAAGGCAGGACATTCTCTGCAGCACATATGCATACGGGTGACAAAATTCAATTATTCAAATTATGTGACACTTTAACTGTTGTTCTGTTGTATAAAGAACAGTTGCTATCAAGTGATTAAAGGCTCATTCTGGTTCTGCCTCAAAGGAGAAAGTGATATTTTGATCAAGATGGTTCAAGGTTTTTCACATTCTGCTCCAGCTTGATAACAGAGCTCATGGACAAAAGAGAATGCAAAGGTAGGAGCTTAAAATATCTTAAATAACACTGCAGAAGTTACCAGGTGGCTGGTGAAGTCAGGTTTTAGCTGAAATCATGCTTCTCAGCCTCAAGTTTGAGCAGTAAGGCTTGGCTAATTAAACCACAATAAAGCCTGTACTCATAAATAAACACATATAATCTATGTATCATATACTCCAGTATATCATTTTCCAAAACTCACGTTCCTAATCTATGAAATGAAAAGAATATCTGCCTTCCTCTCTAGACCAGTCTGAAATTCATAAGCATAAAGGTTATTGTTTAGGAGCTCTGAAATACTTCTCTTTATGTAGGGCACATTTACACAATTTTTTTCACCTTGCTGTTTCTAGAACTGTTTGGAATTGTGCAGTAGATTCACAGGCAGAATGAGTCTTTGTTTGACCAGGAAAAGTATTTTGAGGTCTGGCCTTCCTGGTGCTAGTGAGTCTAAGTCAGGTGCTGAAATGTGATCTTAGCATCATTTCTGTGTATATTAGCACAGAGTTAATAGATAGGTACATAGATCTACATTACAATTAATAAGTGTGGCCAGGGAAAAGTAGGTCCCCCAGCACACCTTTCAGAAGCAAGCCGTTATTAATCAGCATTTTAACGAAGCATAATTACAACAGCTTATGGCTCCCACCAGGTAAAGCAATAATTATAGGTGCAACCAAATAAACAAGGAAAATAATTACCTATTTCTCAGAGCTAATATTAATTTAACCAGGCTTGGAGTGATGGCTAGACAGACAGCTTGGTGCTTTCACCAGGAAAAAACTGCTATGATTTGAGCAAAGTCACAGCTGCCATTGTCACAGAGCAGGGAAAGGCACAAAGTGTTTTTCACCTCCAGGACACCTCCCATATTTCAAATTCCCTGTGTGTGAGAAGCACATCTTCTCCTGGGAAGATGGGGTGAGACATCCTGGGCTGAGACACAGAGCCATGCTGGATGGGCAGTGTGACACAGGCAGCTCTGAGTGCCCACCATGGGAAGGGTGGGCAGGACACCACGCTTCCAGGGAATCTCTGCTTGACAGGAAAGTTAACCCTGATACTCAGAGCCATGCTGGATGGGCAGTGTGACACAGGCAGCTCTGAGTGCCCACCATGGGAAGGGTGGGTGGGCAGGACATCACATTTCCAGGGAATCTCTGCTTGACAGGAAAGTTAACCACTGGCAGAGGAGGTCCCTGGGTTAGCTCCACCACTGTGACTGCCTCAGAGTAAGCGGTGCTGTTCAGATGGATCAGCAGAAACTGTTTAATAATTACTTTCCAGAGCAATTTCTGCTGTGCCATCCCTTCTATCCATGGAGAGCAGCAGACGCAGACGCACCAAGTGCTGCTGTAATATCTGGAGCACTCCAGGCTTCCTCTGGATTATGGTGGCTTGTAAGCACACCCCCTCCTGGACTCAGTGAGGCTTTCTGATTGCATTGGGGATCTCCCACTGCATCAATGCAGGCAAGTCCCTGGCATATGAAATAAAAACTAATGAAAGTTTTGGAATTTGTTTTCGCGATGCTCCCATCTCTCTATGGAAACACAAACAAAGAGGCTGATGATGATTTATGGCCCACTGCAGCCCAGTGGTGTTCTTGATTCCAGCTCTAATACTGTTAAAAATTAATACCTTAATGATTCTAATGCATGCTGGTATTACCTGGTGATCCTAAGGAAGGAGGTGGGGGTCACAGAATATGGTGGAATGCTGCCAAGCACAGGCTGTTCCTCCAAAGTCTTGGATTCTGCAGTGTGGTAGCAGAAGTAGGCAAGGAAAGTATGAAGGTAACAGGACTAGCACTGCACAAAATCACAAGCTGCTGGGTCAAGGCTGAGACCAGAAGACATTGGTAGTGATGTCATTATGACACAATCACAGCGTGGCTCTGCTGAGCCCACATTTGTCCTCAGGCTCCTTCCCAGCCCTGTGAGTGTTTCAGCAGCACGGTTTCATTGGGTTCTCCAGTGTTTCAGAACAAATTGCACTGGTAAACAGATCTGTGACAGCACTCCATGATGAAAGACCAGCTCTGTCTTTGAGCAGCATCGATTCCTCAGGCTGACCCAAGTCAGCACAGACCTGTCTGACTCCAGCCAAACAGCTGGCAGGGGAGAACCTGAGAGCTGAGAGCTCACTGAATTTAGTTCACTACACCAACCATTAGTGTTCAAACTGACAAACCATTTTCCCTCCTCTCTGAGTGTCGCAGTGTTGGGTTGCCCAGGTGTGAGGACCAGGCTCTGCCAAAAAACAAGTTCAGGAGTGGAGCATCCTTTGCTAGGGTTGCTTTGGCCTCATAATCAGAACAGCTCTTTCATTCTCATTTTTTCCTTTTTATTTATTTTTTTTCTCACAAGAATTACCAAGCCTGAAAACACTCACTTATATTTCATATTTAGCAAAGTGACTTTGCACATCCATGCTGCAAAGATAAAAGGAAACCACAAAAAGATATGAGGTGGGACTTAAGGCATTTCTGATATTTATAAAAACACAGTGACATAAGCACTCCTTAAGAAACCATGTTCTCCTGAGTAGCTCCATAACTAATCATTTGGGAAAAGGTTTGATATGTTTCAGCTAAGCTAAACCAAATCCCAAAGCCTTTTTAGCTTCACCATCACTAAATGGAGGCTTATGCCACTGTAATTTGGGTTTGAATTGAAGACATGAATGTCAATAGAGTCAAGAGGTTTGGATACAAGTGGGGTGGAAAATTTACCCTGCGGAACAGATTTTACCCCTTGCAAAAGCTGTAAAGCAAGGATTATACAGCAAGTGAAGCTATATTGCCAAGAGGAGCACATTTAAACCCTTTAGGAAACTTTTATGTAATTTTATTATTCCTTTAATTTAATTTCTTAAAATCTCTTTCTCTCCCCACTCCAAACACTAACCATGAAATGATGCACTGGAAGGAGACATGGTGGTGCCAAATTCTCCTCAGCTGAGATGCTCTAAGCTCAATTTGAACTGACAAGGTGCCCGCACGAGGTGCTGAATCAAGTGCTTGTCTTGTGAAAAGCAACTTTTACTTGCAACAAAGGGCATTCCTGGTCTGAGGATCATCATCCTATCACTCTCCCTTTTCATGGCACAAAATAGAGGAAAGCTTCCAACAGTACAAAAGCAATAGATTTGTGACCCAGATGTCTGGGTCACCCACGTGGGTTTTCTGAACCTAAAATGTTGTCCCATGGATTCCTTAGGGCTAGATGCAAAAACAGAGATAAAACCACCACAAACAGTTAAAAAGCAATCAGAATTCCTAGGACACTGCTGGAATTAAAATAGGTTCAAGCCCTAGGTGTTTTATAAAGTCTTGGGAGAGACTTATCTGTATTTTAAATGCCTCTAAAAACCTTCACCCGTCTTTTGCCTCAGTTCATCTATTTTAAGTACAGTAATAAGCATCATCCCTTGCCTCAGAAGTGTGCTATGACATTTCCTGAAATACATTAGTCAACTCTCGGGAGAGGTCCAAGGGGCAGCAAACTCTTTACATAACTATTGGTGAGGAGGAGAACTCATCCCATGCTAACCATGGCAGCATTTCACAGGAAAAAGGCTCGAAGTAAGGAAATGTTTTAAGAAAACTGTTTCTATTTAGCTGCTGTGTAAAGAAAAATATGAAGACTCCGCTGAATTTCCCCCTAATTTTTTTCTCCTTGGAAGCTTGTGTGGTACTCCAAGTAGCTTTAGGAATCTTTCTAGGCAAATCAAACTCAAAGCTGTTGCTGCCGGCTGCCTGAGTCACTTGTACAAAGGTTTTCCATGCCACTTCATTTAGAAGGATGTTACCTTAACTTCAAATTCCAGGTGTAATTACAGGAAGGGTTTTGTTTAGCCTGGATGTACATTTAATGCCTGGCTGATCAAAGCAGGCTCTGCACATATCTGACTTCACAGAGCTACACTGGCAAACTGGTGCAGAGAAGGGAAATGCAGTGGAACAGTGAGGGATCAGCAAGGATGCAAAACCATCTATCACTGAAGGGTGGGACAAAGTCCAGGTAAGGGCTGGAAAAAGTCCTCTGCAGAAAGAGAGCCTGAAGGCCAAGGTGGCTTCTCCCAGCTGGTTGCCATCTCCTCACACTCCATAAAGAGCTGCACCATTCAGAGAATCAGTAAAATGTCTGTTCTGCCGTCACCAACAGGCACACATTTAGAGGAATTACCATAAGTCACTCTTTTTCTTTTACTTAAATGGTAAATGAAAATATGAGTGAGGTACCTAAAGTCATCACTGTCCTTTCCCATCCCATCTCCTGAGTTCTGAAATACCCAGACCTGGCTGGAGGTCCTGTCCCCAGCCACCCCCCTCCATGTGTCCTGACGACCAGAGATGTGGGAGCTGTTGGTGACAGAGTCCATCCGAGGGCCTGTGCAGCTGGGACCTCACCAGCTTGGGTCAGAAATGTGGCCACTCATGCAGATCTGAAAGAGATTTACCATCTCATCCACCTCCTCTTCCTCCCAGGCTATGAAGCCAGGGTTACAAAGAATTTCAGGTTTCTTCAGGTCTCCATGAAGCCAGGCTTACAAAGAATTGCAGGTTTTTTCAGGTCTATGGTATCCCCTGTAGAAGTCAAGGCTCTGGGAGCTGTATGATTACTTGAGATTTCCCCAGCATTCATTTAAAAATGCAATTGTAGGCTTCACAGTTGGAGAGAAAAGCTTAATAATGCAACTGCATGCAGACCTAAAAATAGACTCAAAAAGATTTAAAATACTCCCAAATACACCTGGCAGTGCTAGATTCCAGCTTCACTGGTGCATTCCCTTCTCTTCAAGCTTTTCTTGCTAGCACAGGGAAACCGGGGAGAAAATTAAAACAAACCAAAATAATGAAGAGGAACACATAACTGTGAAGGTTCAAAAACACTGAAGCAAGAATTAGGAGAAGACACAATGACAGAAATTAACTCATTTACAAAGCCTACCTGGGCTGCTGGGGTCCCTTTAACTGAACACAGCCCAGAAATGAGTCCACATTTATGCAATGAGAATGCTGATGAACGTCATCACTGTGCAATGGCTTCAAAATTGATTTGTAGGGGGTAGGAAGATTTTGTTCCACCTCCCTTAGTGGGGAAGCCAGACAGAGCTTTAAGCTTTATTGACTCTGGTATTACAATCACAGTTGCTGGTCTTTCAACCTGTTTCAGAATTGGAGAGAGGTTTTCTTCTCTGTATGACTGGGTACTGTGGCATGGTCGATTCTGTGCTGAATTGAAATTCATCAGAGCCTGCTTTGTCTCAACAGAGTAATAAAAGCCTAAAACGTTATTATGCATGAAATGGTTATGGAGCTGGTGAAAGGGTTGTTTCTCCCCCTTGCTGCAAAAAAGGGGAGGAGAGGGGAGATATCTGGCCTGACAATAAAAAGTGACTGGAAGAAAGATAAGTGTTTCACATAAAATGGGCTCGACCTGCAAAATTGTGTAAGAGAAGCAAAAAACATCAAATGGATCTCGGAGAAGGAGCCCAAATAATAAGAACCTCAGCCAGGCCTGGTGCTGCTCAGTGCAGGAGACTCACCTGAAATCTCTCTCTGCTCACAGTTAACCCAGTGTTTAAATACAGATGCAGTCTGCACATTCACCTCTTTTCTTGATTTCCTAACATGAGACATTAGCAGATACTCCAGGGCACAACACAGTTGTGCCAACACAAGACAGGGCTCCCCTGGCTCCAATCCTGCAGAGAATTCTGCACTTACAATACCCCTGTGGCCCAAGTGAGCATTTTTAAAAATTCCTCATGGAAGCAAAAGGCTTCAGCAAGACCCAGCTTTCCTAATGGAAACTAAATTGGGAAAATATATGCACACAGTCCCAATATGAGTAAAGACAGAAGAGAACCTTTGTAGCAGATGAAGATACCTTGATCTTTAGAGGCTCATCAGTCCCAGCTTAAGCATTGCCCATGGAATACCTGTGTTTTAGGCTGCATTTTGTGCTGTTTGAGGCAGACTGGGGGTGATGCTGCTGTGTCAAACTCTGGTTGCATGTGCAGTTGAAAGGGGGCAGCTCACACAGGCACTTCTGGATGAAGGGCACACTCCGTGCAGCTTTTCTCTCCAAGTGCCTATTAGAGTTAATTAGCAATTAAGTAATTGAATTATATACAATTGCTCAAAACACATATGCATAGAGACAGATAAGTACTATGCACTAGGGTGCCTATGTAAATATATATAGATATATCTATATATATCCATACCTCCATATACAGTCTGTTAAGTAGCACGTACACATAAAAGACACAGGAGGAACTTTGCCCTTGCTGAACTAGATGGGGGTTTGCTAATTTGTTTGAATGGCACCCAGGCTCTGCCTGTGGCTGTTTCCCAGCCATTCCAGAGGCAGTTCCATGGTAGGGCAGCCTGCACCTACATACCATCACCTGCACTGATGAGACTCCCTTGCTGAGCAGGGTAGCAGGAGATTTAAAGCCATGCCAAGCATCCTTGAGCTGCTGGGCACTTCCAATTTTGAAGGAGGTAAGGAAAATTCCCAGACATGTGCTAAGCAAACCTACAATGTCTGTGTGCTTCTGTAAATAGCTCGATATAAACCACGCATTGTTTACCCTCATGAAAAAAAGGCTCATGAAAGTGTCTGGTCTCCAACCCCCTTGGATTCTCTCAGAGGGGGGGCTCTCAAAGCAATAACTATTAAAGTGTTCCTGCCATTTGTCTAATGCAATTCCATGCTCCACATCCATCTTTGGCGAGCTGACTTTCATTAACACTTCAAAAATAATTTAAGGTTTTCGCGGTGAAGGTTAGAAACTTTTCACAGCCCAGAGCTAATAGCTCTGCTGTTTACATGTTATAATGTCTTGATAACCTTTTCAAACATGCTGTGGCCGGCAGCTGGGACCTGTCCCTGCTATTTTTGTTCCCAGAATGTAACAGCAGAAACGCAATGACTTTGTGCCCCTGAAATAGTCACATTTCTTCTCTTTAGGCTTCACTTCCATTATAGCACTAACAGAAGGGGCCTCACCTTTTCAAGAGGCTCCCAGTATACAGAAATACAACTCTGGCTGTCTTTTCCCTGGAGGAATGAAGCATGCTGATTGTCTCACTGGAAAATCAGTCTTGGGGGATAGAAGGAGGCCTTGCCTTGCCAATCCAGGGGTGCCTTGGAGAAGGCAATGAACATACACAAATCATTTTGCTTGGAAGATTCAGGTTAGGATTCCTGTTTTCAGATGCTGGATGGACAAAAGCACAATTCTACAGTGTTTATTCCAGTACTGCAGCAAAACAAGTTCTGCAGCTCTCTTGCTTTGTTTGAGTTGTGCAGAGATTACAAATCTGTGCTGGTGACATGGCAGGCTGGCAAACAGTAGCTGGATGCTGTGGCATCCACTGGCTAGAAAATGCTGTCTCTGTCAAAAAGCAGGGATCTCACTTGCTTCACTCTCCTGCCTGCTCAACAGCTGGAACAGGGAGGCAGGATGGAATGATGCTGTAGTTTCTAAAAGCCTTTCTAAAAACATCACGCCAGCCTAATTTCAGCATACTGTCCTTAAAATTACTGGGCCAAAAAATGCCCTCAGACACAATTTACATGGAAATATTCAATCCCATGGAGAGCTCCAAGAGGGGTTTTCTCTCCCTTAAACCCAGAAGCAAATAAATGCAGCTGCTCCAAAGTGATAGTGAGCAAAGGCCCTGAAGCTGAGAGAATAGGACCAGTCCATTCCTATTAAGTTAAAACATTAAAAGTCCTGGACAAGCTATAAAAAACAGAGACATGATCAACTCAGTCAAATTTAGCAGACCTGGGGGCACATCCATGATTTTCTCTCTCTCCTGGGAGCTCTGCTAGATACAGCTCGGAGCAGCCAGAAGCACCACAGCACGTGTTACAAACAATGCGCTAAATGAGCCCTAAAAGAAATCGTTTTAATGATCATCTTTCTCCTTTTGGGCAGGCAAACCAGAGGCAGAGGTCAATTTGTGCCAGGATCCCTGTAGCCTTCTTGATGCCATTCAGAAACCAGATGAGGTGAAATGAGGGGTTGTGGATTCTTCCCAATCCAGAGAGGGTTCCAAAGGTGCCCATGGGCTGCTGCCACCACAGAGAGCTGGTCCTGGAGAGATGGATCTGCACATGGGATCCTAGAGAGCACAGGCTAAAGTATTTCTGGCTACTAGAGAGTCACCACCAAGTATCTTGAAGACAAGTACAGGCTTTTGATCTCCACCCAAGCGCTTTAATTTTTTAAGGTTGAGAAGTGATGACAAAAAACTTTTAAAAGATTCCTTGGCTGGGAAGGAGAGGGGAGTAAATCAAAGAGCAAGGTGTACATCCTACAATTTATTGTGGCTTATTTAGGCAGCCTGGCTAAATACTACACAGAAAGCTGCGCATTCAGCAGAAATTTTGCAAGTAGTTAGCATAGCAAATGAGAACAGATAGTGATCAGGCTACAGAACAGCAGAGCAGAGTCACTGTTAATTAAGAGACCTAAACGATGAGGCCCAGTGAATTAGGTCAGTGAATATGCCCCTTCCTGCCCCAGTTTTAGGCTGTGCAAATGACTCCAAGCCAGGTCATTTTCAGAGTTCCTGTGGTTGCCAGTGGGGCCGTGTAATGGACGTGAGAAACACGGCCAAGAAACACCCAACAATTTAGATCTGCTCTAGAACTGGGTCAACATACGGCAAAAGAGAATTAAAGTCAACAAATGTAAAGTAATGTTCATCACCACACGATCCTCAGAACCCCTGCTAGGCCTAATTTATATAAATGGCTCAGAGAAGCTGACTGCAAACTGGTTAAGCCTGCTGACAACACAGAATTGGGGAAGTGGACGCGGAGAGGGAAGGAGTAAGCAAGCAGAGAAATTCTACAGGGTCCTTAGCTTTGCTGGATAATTTGGACAAGGTGCAGCAAATAGCTCCTAATGTTGACGAATGCAAAAGCAATACAATTTATTTGCAAGACCTCAGGACAAAATGGGAATTGCCTTCAACTTTAGCAAGGGGAGGCTAAAATGGCTACAGCAGGAAGGCAGCAGCCTTTTTCACACAGAAGCCAGGTGGCACAGCCATATAATACATTTTTAAGCTAGGAAAGAAATCAAGGCGAAGGGAAAGAAAAAAAGCCACATTGAGGTTGCCTAAAGATAATCCCCCCAAAATCAGCAAAACGGACCTGCATTTATTATTACATCTCTACAGAAAAGTCTTTAGCTGGCAAAAATACCTGCATAGCTGATACTCTGCAAAGCCTAAGCACAGGTAAGACCTGGCTATAAGTGAACACAGAAACCTTTGTGTGAGCCAGATGGAAAGGAGCTACAGCTAATTTTGGGTGACTTCTGAGTTACTTCTGGCAAGCCCTGCTTAGAAATTTCAGTCCTGTGCTACATGAGCAGCCCCAGAGCACAGAAATGACAATGTCCAAAACAAAAGCCAAGTCTTGGAGAGAAGTTGTTTTTGTCATTGCCTCAAGATTGATTCTAGTCATACCCAAATGTGTTGCAAGGAAGGCTTTTCCAAATGATCAGGGATTGAGAGGTGTCAGGATATTAGGCAGTGAGAGGCCAGTTTTGAGGGACAGCTATCGCACAAGTTCTAACCCTGCCCACGCCAGCCTAGGCAAGTGCTCACACTGCAGCACAGGGCAGGCTACGGAGATCACCCTAAAACCGAAAAAGAGGCAGAATCAACTTATTTTATAAACAAAACTTCCCAGACTGTCCTCCATCTTCATAAAAGCAGTAGAAAGTAACCTTTTGGAGTACTGTAGTTCAGACATTAAGAGCAGACTGCACAATGCTTTGGCAAATATACCACACAGCCATGGCTGACCTAGATACAGAGAAGTGATCCATGCTGTAATAGTGAAATGAGCAGCAGGAAAACCTATAGGACTACTGTAGGCTATAAAGGGGGAGAGTTCAGAAAGGAACCTAAAAGAGAGGGAATAAAAAATACAACACAGATGACATCACAAGTGTGGTAGTCAAGGAAACATGTTTCATTTTTTCCCTCAGTTCAGAGCAAGCAATCATAAAATGGACAAAAATAGGAATTCAGAGCCATTCCTATCTTCTTCCCTGAGATTATACAACTTTCAGAGACAATAAAAAGCAAGGTTTAGTCAGTGTAGACTTAGGATCTAATCTTCACAAAGGTTTGATCTTTCAATGTTCAGCTCATAGTAATTTTGTTCCTCACTTCAATGCACATTGCATCAGCCCAGGAACAACAGAACACTATGTACATGGTGAGAACTCCTTATCAGCCCCTTTTTGGGGTAGTCTATCAATCATCAACTGTGTGTAACAGCATTTTATTAGCTACTCTAAGTTAAATGCTAGCAGCATTGTCAAGGTGCTGCAATTGTGCAGCTGAACTCCATTTTGAATCATTTTATGAATGCCATCTCCTTGAGCCCAACAGCCAACAAGCCATTATGTTTCTTACCCCAAACTAAATACCTCGGGCTCACAGGACCTGCAGAATGGTACCAGTGTCCCTCTTCCACTGTCAGAGCTTTTTACTCTCCAAAATTTATAAAGCAGCTTAAGATGATTTGCACAGAAATGTGCCTCACAGCCAGAGAGACATCCAGAGAGGATGGAAACCTCCTGTCCCTGAAACAATTCAATCATAAAGCAGCAAGCAAGACCACATCAGAAAAAAAAGGGAAAATAATGAATGTCGGGCATTGTATTTTGCTATTAGTTAACCAATGCATCCTAACATTGCCATTCCTAGGACAACATAAACAAGTCTATCAGAGTCCCCACCTCTCCACACTATCCTGATTAAAGTAGCTCCCAGTCATTTCCAAATGTAAATTTATAAAAGATGCTTCTCATTTTGCAAATTACTCAACATTTCTTGAAGCAGTGTCGCACATTTTGTCACAAGGGGGTGATGCACATTCCTCTACTGCAGGGCATGCAGAACCTGGAAAATGCCCCCACAAAGATGTAGTCCAAGGTGGGAGGCACAGGCCATCCAGTGGCATTCCAAACCTTGGGTGTTCATTTTACCAAACAAGCCTTCCATATGAGATCAAGAAAATACTGGTCAAAAAATATTGTTCCTTTTATTGCTTATGTATTTATTTCTTGCCCTCGCTTACGGAATGACCTAGTGAAAAAATATTGTTGTCTTTTATTTGCTTTTAAGTTATTGTATCATCTTACATTTTTATGTTTGTAGAGATTCCTAACCTTTGAGTCAACACTGTAATTAACATTTAGATACTATATTGTGAATGACAAACAGATCTGTGGCTATTAAAGCTAGCCTGATGCATCCTCTGGATCAGAAAGTTCTTGATGTCCTGACTGCAAAACCTGGGTGAACACTGCAGAATTTCCTCTGCCTTATGTCTCCCAGTTTGATTCATCTTTAGCACTATTCAGTAAAACTTTATTGCCACTAAAAGCTTTATCAAAGTGCATAGTGTTGCCTGAGGTCAGACCAGCCAAGCCTTGAGCCTCATATGAACTGTTTTGATGCATAGAAAATCTGTCTTTAACAATTCCAGCCTCTCCTAATAAACTGGCCCATCCCTGAAGAGCACCAACTTGGAAATATAATTAACCTCGATGTATTCTGCCTTGCGCAGCAAATAGCACTAGGAAGAAAGAGGGTTTTTATCTGATTCACTCTTAACTACTAAATCATGATTCCTTTTATTATGTTTTTGTGCATTTCATCCTAGTGGGACATGGAAACAAGTTTGGGTAGTTTCATTGCCTGAATTTTCTGCTGCATACCAGCTGTCTGGTGTGGCTACATTCTCTGCCCTGGAAAAGAACATTTATTTCCCATTTCTATACTGTCTCCACCACTTTCCTAGGAGGGAAAGATCTTTTCCCTAACACAATTAAAATAAGTATAACAAAATATTCCTTCATCCTATATCTAGGCATTGTAAAGCCATTTTGTGGTGATGAAGTTATACACCTCCCAGTTTAGTTCAGTTTCATTGCTGTTCAGTTAAGCTGAAGCTTTGGCAGGGTATATAGTGCCATAGAGAGCCCAGAGCAGGCAGGACTAGACCTTTCATGGAGGTCTTGCTCAGTGATTGCTTCCCCACATGCACTGGTGATCTGGGGAGCTCCTTGCTACCAAAAATCAAGGAAATTAAGAAACTTGGGAGCATTGAAAAGAGAGGATGTGGCAGACCCAGAGCACAGAAACATTGTCTAGCCTGTGGACCAGGGGAGAAGGTGGGATGAGCAGCAGGGAATGAGAAGAAGAGACCCAGCAGGTTTGAGGGAAGATGGACAAGAAGCTGCACACCTCAGCTGCACACCTCACACACATGGATCTCCATGCCTTTCCCAGGTCACCCTGACAATTTGCTGCTGCAGGAGGAAGGGACAGCCCTCACAGCCAGCTTTGCAGGCTGGGCACAATTCTGCTCCTGCTGCTTGTTGGATAACCAGGGAAAGGATGACCTTGTTTGGCAGGGAACTTTACACACACATGTCAGGTCCCCAGGGCAGCACAGCACCCACCGCAGCAGCACCAGGCAGGTGCAAACACACCCACCCCTGGTTGGCAGTTTCAGGAAAAGGCTCTGTTTAGCTCCAGGTAGGCAAGGACCAGCAGAATGTGCTCCCTGCACTGTTCCTGTGCCTTGCAGGCCGCCTGCACTGCTCATTGCAGGGCTGTGACCAGCACTACATTCTCTCTTCCCCCCACATGCACTTTGTGTAGTATCTGGATTAAGGATGCCTCCTCTTGTCATTCAAACTGTCTTCTCTGCTGCTCAGAGCTGAGCTGGCTGGAAAATGAGAGGCACAAGAGCTGATATTCTCAACTTCCTTCCATAAAGAAGGGATTTAGTATATTTGTTATCTCAGTTTGGATGGAAAGACAAGGAGACAGCAACACCCATGAATTCGGAGGGAATGAGGCTGCATAAAGAAAGTTGGTGAGAGGAGATGTGTCCCCATAACCACCAGAAACATCTAATCTTCCTTCCTGCCTTGCTGAAACAATCCTTTTGTGGTTCGCCCAAATGCAGCCATCGCCAGCTCTCATACCCAAAATAATTAGACTTGCGACATTTAAATGAAGGACTTTGGCAGGTGAGAAACAGCAGAAGAAAAGCACAGCAAAATGGCATTCTATGCCAGCCTTCCAGGGATATGGGGCAGCCACAATCTGGCTGGGAAAAAGGCTGCAAAAGCTCAAGGTGTCTGCCTCACTCATCTCACCTGCGTGTCTCTCAAGCAGAGGAGCAAAGTGCTGTCCCTGCTGGCTCCTGGTGGGCAGCAATGAAAGGAGGCTCACAAAGTGATATTTCTCTCTCTCTTGCCTTGAGCAGGTGCCAGCAGAAAGCTTTGGCAGCTGCTGAGTGTTGTGCTCTGGGAATTTCTGCAGCACAGAGTGTTGGTCTCACTGCCACAGTTGGATGACACCAGACCCGTTGGTGACAATGAGCCTTACAAGGAGAAGTGAAGGTGTAAAAACAAGATGAAATCCAAGCTGTGCTCTTTTGCAGGGCAGAAAGCATTTATTGACGTCAAGAACTGCAGCCCATTCCATTTGAGGTGTGTGTGGTGCCCAAAATGAATTCAAGAGACCACAAATTCACCTGAAAGATTGATTTCATGGCCTGAGAGTCAGAACATTAACTGTGCATCACTCAGCTCCAAAGCAGCCCCTCTTTTTCCATGTGTGCTGCTCCTCACAGCCATCCACCTTTCCCTGCCAAGGCTGGGAGAGGGCTGTGTGTCACCCCCCACTGCCACCACTGCCCAAAGGCACTAGGAAGGCAATTAGCAGGGAGAGGATCGGGGAGCTGGGAAGGCTGTGGGATGAGCTGTGAGGCCAGGGAGAGCAGAGGGCTCACAGGGCTGATGTCACCTGTAACCACGTGCAGGAGCATTGTGCCAATCCCACAGCAGATGGGGTAACACCTGACTTTTATTCCCAAAGAAGGTAACAAGTGGCAAGAAGGATTGCTTTCTGCACAAAGGAATAAAGGCAATGCTAATTAAGCACCAAGCCTTCCTCTCTGCTTTGTTGCCAGCATTGATCCAAAAGCTACAGGGGTGACTACTGTGGGACAGATCTCATCTTTGGTGCCACTTTGATGATTTCAATAGAAACATAACAGATGATGCAGGAGGAAATCAGCCAAGTAACTTCAACAAACTTTCACCAAGGTGCCAAACATCCCCCATGTACAGTCACCACTTCATCATCCTCACCATGAAGGGTGCCCTGCTCTGCTCACTGTCTCTCATCCTGACCTAGCTCCTTACACATCCCCGGTGCAGCTGACAAAGAGAACAAACAAAATACAATCTGTGTGGCCTGTGCTTCAGCCAGCTCACACAGTTAGCTCTACTCTAAGTCCAGCTCAAGCTTTCCACTCCCTGGAGCAAAAGAAGAAGCAATCAGCTGGCCCAAACACAAAGATCCCAGCACCAAAGCAGATCAGGAGTCACAGACAGGGAGCTCTGGGAAAGGGGAAAGTGTTTGCTGCCTCCTTCTTCCTTCCAACCCCTTCAACCTCCCCAAACATATTGCACAGATTACACAGCTGGAGGATGAGGATGAGCAAGAGCAGTGGCATTTGCAGAGACAGACAAACAGCAGCCAGAGAGTGAGGAGACAGAATCCCACCAGGAGCTGGTGTTCAGCATCTCTGTTTGCCCTGCAGCGGTTTCTGAAGCCAGAAGGTGCCTGCAAACTGGCTCCCAGTGTCCCTGCACCAAAGCTCAGCTCTGCCAGGGCTCTGGGGAGGTGACTGGATCCCTGCACTGCCTTCCTGCAGCACTCCCCCTCTGCAGCTCCTTGTCTGCTGATGCGCCCACTGTGGGTTTCCAGCTCCTGACAGGGTTAATTGGCAGCCCCAGCAGGGGAAATAAAATGTTTCAGCTCTGTGGTTGCTTTTTTTTCTGTCCTTGTTTGCTCACGAGGCTGAGGGAAAGTGCTGGCTCCTGAAGGGTTACAGAGCAAGCACAGCAGGCAGCCAGCTGCTCTAGCTCTCTACCATTTATCCCTGCCCCATATTTGTGCCCCTTTGTGCTGCTCAGGTGCATTTGGCAGACAGACACCCCTGCTCCCCAAACCTGGGGCTATGGGGAGCAGAGGGCACAGGTCAGAACTGGGGGATGCCTGGGGCTGAGGGGGACAAGCCAAGGGGCACAGCCATGGGCACTGAGGGCCATTCTGCACCCAGCAGCAGCAGGAGCTTCTGCAGCCCTTTTTCTCTCCTGCAGCCCTTTTTCTCTCCCTCCAAGGCTGTGCTTCAGCAGAGACAAAAGCCCCCTCCCAGCTTCTTCTCTGAAAGCACTCTCATTCCTTTTCCATTTTCATCTAAGTTTCCAATGAAGATTTATTACTCTGAGTGATTACGCTGTCAGCCAAATGAGCAGGGAATAGGAATATCCTTTCTTCTTGCATTCCAGCCACTAGTCCATTTGGCTCTCAGCAAAAAGAGCAGATTTAGCATGATTTTAGTCCCTTTTTCTTGCAGGTATTATTTATTTTCAGGTTGACAGCATGTGGGAAAACCCATCAAGAATCAGTACCCTGGGGCATGAAGCTGGGTTGTTATTCTCCTATTTAAAACCTCGAAGGAATGAGGTGGTCAGTTAAGCCTAAGTCATGTAAAACTCCAAGGCAAAGGCTCCCTATCAGCACTGAAAACCAGTCAGATGTGGCAGGAGAAGCAACTAACAAAAGGCAAAGAGGGCGGTGAGGAGACAGAAATGTCAAAGCAGAAGACAGCAATAGTTCCCATCCTACACTCAAAAAACAGGAATTGTACACAGCATGACAATTGCCAAGGAGATGAAGCATGCACGCATATGCAAAGAGATTTTACCCAAGACCTGTGAGATCAAGATTTATTTTTGAAGATTGATTTGTTGGGCTTTTTGTTGATGTTGTGTGTAGGGTTTTTTCTCCCTGGGATAGGTGGAGAGTGGGACATTTTTTGTTTTTAATTTTCATTTCCTTGTAACAAGAATATTCCCCTGTCATGTGAGAACGCAGCTGCAGCAATAACACCACACTACACCTGAATGACAAGGGCACAAACCTAAATGTAAATAAAAAGAGTACCCAACTACTCTGATTTTGGTGCCCACCTGTGAGAAATGCAAGTAACAAACAGATTGCATCAAAAAAAACACCCCTCACGCTGTATTTCTGACATAACTGGTTAGATTATTAAAATGGTAATCAGTAAAAAGGGCAATTTCAATCAATCAACTTCATCTCCTAAGGAGAAGCCACAGGAGGGAGAGTGAAGGAGTCAGGAGATCTGGTTGTGCAGATTTAGGCAAATCACTTTGCTCTGTATGCCTGTTCCATTTTCCTTTTATCTCACTAGACTGTGTCCTAGCACTGTGTCATTGTCTAGACAACGCCATTTCTCCTGTCCTGCATTTTCATCCAAGAAAAAACTGGGGGAGGAAAGGACAGGGAACCGAGGCTGCAAAGCTCTTTACAGAGCCACAAACAGATTCACATCCCCACATCTCAACATCCCCAGTCACCAGCAAATGGCCAGAAAACCCTCTGGTAAAATGTTCCTTTTTTTTCTTTCCTTATTTTGGTGCAACAGAGAAGGACAAGTTGCTGTTCTGTGAGCCCAAGCACAGCACCCTGCTTGGGGAGCCCAGGGCTCAGCCCTGCTGATGTTCTGCTCCTGTCAGCACAACACCACTTCTCTTCTCGGTTTGCTGTGACAAAACCCAGGAAACGGTGCAGAAAGGCAATGTTAACAACAAAAAACAAAAAACAAACCCTGTCAGGATGGCAGAGCTGAAAGCTGCTAACTGGGGAAGGCAGGGAGGGCAGGAGGAGGGAGGGAGGTGGTGTGACCACCCCCAGCCACAGCAGGTATGGTGACATGGTGACATGCAGGGCGACCCCTTCACCTCGGGTCGTGCACAAGGTCCCAAAAGGCCCTCAATCAAAGCAGGGCTGAAGCATCCTAGCAAGGACAGTGCAAACAAAGCTCACAGGAAAATCACAGCATTTTCAGGGCCTGCCTGTGCCAGCGAGGTTTGCCTGGCTCCCCTTGCTGGGCTGCGGATGGAGCCGTGGGATGGGACTCCCAAACTGCCTGAGCTGCAGAGCACACGGGAGAAATAAATGACAGAAACAATGTCCCTCTGGGTTCTTCTCTTTCTCTGCATATTATGGTGTCACTGTGCATGTCACCTTGTGATACTGGGTTATTTATCATCACTGAGTGCCTAGATTGGCCCCGCTAGAGAAAAATCAAAGAAAGCAGCAGGGGCTGGGGTTTGATGAGGAGGAAACAAATTCTTCCCTTCAAGAGCATGCAAACTTCTCTGCTACCCCTTGCACACCCACACACACAATCCCAGGCTGCTCCTTTCCCCTGCCAGCAGCTCCTCCTCACGCATCCCTGCTCCTCTCCCTTTCCTCTGCTCAGACTCAGTGCCTTGTTTCTATGGATTTCTGTGTCAACTCCCTGAAGGATATTCACTGGAATGGACACATTTACAGGATTACTAACATTCTGAAAGCAGGTGGTGCTATTATAGTCATACAAAAGCCACCTATTTTTGGTGCCTTGTGCTGTCATCCTGTTAGGCTGTGCTTTGCTTTGCCTGGTTATTGTACCAGCTTTCAGCACCATTTCTGTGGGCTGCTCCACTTCCAGCTCTGTCTGCAGGGGCCTGATAGAGGAGCATCTTTGTTCACTGGCTTGGAACTTCCCCACACAAAGAGAGGCCTGCAAGTTTCTCTTGCTGTCATCATTCATTTCCTTCATGAATCTTGAGAATGTACTTTAGAAAAAAGTTCTGCTATATGTGCATATCTAATGTATGCATACACTCACGCATGTAAATTTTCCTATGCAGAGCAGCAGCCTTAAAGTGAAATGTTAGAAGATGACTGTATTCACTTTATCCTTATGTCACATTTCAGGTAATCACTTTGAAAGTCATCAGGTAAATTTTGAGTATTGTCTATGTTCTTCAATTATGTCTGTTCATATTAACTGCTTTAATATCTCATCTTGTATTGGCTGGAAACTCTTAGATTGTCTAATCTCATTTCTTGGCACATGGTCTTACCTGTCCCTGCACTCCTGGGTTTGGTTGACAGCACTGCAAGGGTGCTGCACTTATCTGCAGCCACAGACCATCTCTGCCTAAATTCCATCTGAGCACCCAGCACTGAGAAGTAAATCGAGGTGAAACACAGGCACAAAGTTTAAATAAAATCACATTATCAGCAGCCACATTTACAGAGCCTCAGTTCTGAGACCTTACTAAACTACTGGTGAAATGATCAGGAAAAAACAATGTCAGCATGTGACAGTTTAAAAGTGCATGGAACAGAGCAGGGATCACTGCAGGAAGATCCTCAGGCAGACCAAAACCACCAGGATCTCCTCTGTCCTTTTCACCTTGAAGGGAGAAGCTGGATTTTCACTTTCAGCTCGGCACTTTGCAAAACCTGGCAATCTTGACTCCAGCTCCTTTTACTCCACATGAAGGCAGTGGAGGGCAGTATAAATTGTGCGTGTGCTTCCCAAAGTGTTTTATGCCAATCCAGCTCACGTGTGAGGGATTTGCATTCAGAGGGCTTACGGTAAGTACAGAATTATTAATACAGCGTTGCACTCGATAGCTGAGACACTGCTTGTAACCAGGGGGAAAAACCACCACCCTTCTGCTGTAAAGCATCTAAATGGGAATCAGGCTCAGCCTTGTCTCATAGCATATATGTCCTGACCTGCTGTTCTCTACTTTGTAACACAAATTCAGCTATAATCAATTATGGCTTGAAATGTTCCTTAAACATAGAGAAAAATCCAAAGCACATGCAAAGGCCTCTGATGGTAACTGATGTGATGAAGCAGTGCAGGAAACTCCTTTTTCTTAAGGCTGATTCTCAGTGCCTCTGCAGACAGATGCAGTTGCTGTGCTGTGTACTGCTAACCTTGAACTGACATTAACAAATGTATCCAAACTTTCCTTTTCCAGCCAGGATGGGGACTCCTCTGACGGCTGCTGCACATTCCCCTCTCCCCTCATTTCATGACCAACTCTCTCTTGGTAGCCAATAGAGGTCAAATCTAGATCCCATTGGTATTCACGGTGAAAACTATTGACATCAACAGAGAGGATTTGTACAACAGAGAGAACATGAGCAGGAAAAGGCCACCCCAATCTCAGCTGGTGCAAACCAAGATAGTTACAGATTTACAACAGAGAAGGCACTGGAAAAAAAGACAAAAGAGAATAAAAGTATCCTTATTTAATCAGCTGGGATGCAAACACAATCTTCTCACAGCCCTGTGCCACAGGAAAGCTTGGACTTGGCCAGGCTGCTGCAACAGGGATGCTCCATATCCTGAAACCGCTACCACCGCTGGGGCAGTCCGGACACACGGGGGAAGCAAAGCGAGAAAAAACCCGCTTTGTTCCTGATTTTAGCCACCATCAGGAGCACATGCCCTGCTCTCAGCCGGCTGACACGGGGGGACGGCACGGTCGGTGCCAGAAGAGGGCACTTGAGCTCCAGCAAGCGGGAGATGCGCGGCAGGGCTCGGGCTGGACCAGCCCCGCCTGCGCCGCGGCACCGGGGATGCGCAAAGGACCGGGATGCTGCTCCCGTGAGGGCACCGGGGATGCGCAAAGGACCGGGATGCTGCTCCCGAGAGGGCACTGGGGATGCGCAAAGGACCGGGATGCTGCTCCCGTGAGGGCACCGGGGATGCGCAAAGGACCAGGATGCGCAAAGGACCGGGATGCTGCTCCCGAGAGCAGCCCCGGGGATGCGCAAAGGACCGGGATACTGCTCCCGATAGCGGCACCAAGCGCCCTCCTCGCTGTTCTCCTGCCCCAGGGCTTCCTCCAGCCCCTCTGTGAGCTCCTGCATCACACAGGTCCCTAACCTGGCTTCCATGGATGGTATGCCCGCTGAAATTCTCTCCTTGCTGGAGCTTTTTGTGGTCACTTGCCCAGACTCCCTCTGGAGTGCAGTAACATTTACACTTCCTCCAGTCTTGCCCCCAGCAGAAGCATTTCTTGAGTCTCTTTCCTTTGCTCAGCTGCTTGTTCTCATCAAACTTGCCCAAACTTAATACTGCTGAGAACTTGTGTTGGTAGAAACCAAAAAAAAATAAGGTCAGAAGTTTTGGGGTGAATGTGTATCAAACACACAAAAGCCTGCTGCCCAGCAAAGCATCCTAAACACAGAAGCTGTCTGCTTTTCCCAGCTGTGTCATCTGGTTCAAAACCAGACTAGTTTCCCTATAAACCTTACTCACTGAAGCACAAAACCTGCTCCCATCCCTCCAGGCACAACGTAATCAGCCATGCCTCATCTCCTTAGAAAACTCCTGACAACAAAATTTCACAGATTATGCAAAACCCTGAATTAAAGACAAGAAAGGCCAGAGGAGATGAATAAAAACAAACTGAATGATACAGCAAGTATGGCAATTTAGGTGTTGTTTTGAAAGCTTTGTTCTTTTTCTGTGGTGCTCCCTATGACAAATACGAAGCCATTTTCTTGTTTGAGATAGGTGAGCACAAAGTAATGGCTAATGTATCTGAACCAGCCCATAAACTCCCAGTGCATCAATCTATACCATCTAATTCTAAGTGGCTGCCTCAGAGTGGTAGCCCTGTGTTTGCATCCCAAAAGTTTCCAGACACATGAATAAACCAAGCACGGATAAATCGGTCTGAAGGTCTGTTTCTCAGATGGATCTGGCAGCTGCCTCGGTTTATTGGCAGCTCATTTATCATCTCAAGAAAAATATTGATGGTTCTAGAGACACAGGCCCTTTCTGTGTCCTGGCTGAAGGAAAGCTGTCCTTCTGGGCAGGCTTTGGAAAGAAAGTCAATGCGGCAAAATCTGCTTGGCAGAAACGTGAGGGATGTGGCACAAAGAAGAATCATTAAGTAAGGAAGAAGGAGCACCAGGATGATAACCCTGTTGGCCTAGAAATAGCCCAGACAGCAAGAATAGGAGATTGTGAGAGTGCTAACAGGCACAGTCATGGGCATCTTCTCAAGTGGAGGAATCACTGCTGCGCAGGAACAGACAAAGAGCCTGAAGCTGTGTTCTGCCAACAGAGCAGCCATTCAGCAGACCCTGAAGAAATTCACAGAAACACAGTGATCAAAAGGCTTGAAAACAAGGGGACTGAAGGACTGGAAACTCTCTCCCCTTGGGCTGGCAGCATCATGCAGTCCTGACTCCACGTAGAGTGCTGGCGGTCCAGCTGCCTCTCTCCTTGAAGGACACTGGGAAGACAATTGCAGCCTCTGAGCCTTTTCCATTCCCTATCTTGACTAAACCAGCTGCATTCCATTTGAACAGCATATTTAGGGATTTATTGAAAGCAATACTGAGATTTGTCATGAATTGATGTGGTGGGAAGAGATGTTACTTTTCACATGTCCCCTCAATATTCCTCCAGCCAAATGTCCAGAGACCAGTGTAAGTTTTGGCTACACATGGCACTCCTCTGCTCTGCAGATCCTCCTTGCTACATGAGAGGTCTTGAGCAGCTAACATTCATATTGATGGAGAAAAGATGAGTGGATTGTCACCTATCACTTGATATTTTATGCTATCAGATGACAATTGTGTGTTTAATAAGGATTGCTTAGTTTCAGAAAAAGAAATAACCAGCCTGACAGAATCATGAATGCAACCTGACTGTGGGAGCTGTTATCCAGAAGTTGCTTCACTGCACACCAGTCATAATGACCCAAAGCAAGGTATTTGGGATATTGCAGTTTTCAAAAATGTAATCCCTCCAATAGGCAGTGTTGCCAGATTCTTTTAACCAAATGAACAAAAACTCCAGTGTATGCTGAACAGGAATTCAGTTAGTTTAAGTTCTGAATCCTTCCTAAGTACCAGGAAAAAACCAAGAGGACAGGAGAGCAATCACAGTGTTAAGTGCATCAGGAACTGAACACATGATGTTTACAGTCTGTACTCTAAAACTGAAAGCTTTATTCTTCATTTGGTTCTTATACTTGCTGCTCATGTGACCAGAGTGCCATTTATCCTGAATGCAAACAAAAATCATACAACAAATACCACTGGAATCACTGGAGTTGATTCTCCATTACTTGGCAAGTCAAACAGTTGTGAATAGCCAGAGAAAAAATGTAAGATGACAAACCAGCTCTAGACATGGTTACCTGAGCTGGTAATATTTTTCTGCTTATGATGTAGCGGGTAAGCACACAGCAAATAACTAAGTAAGCTGTGAAATTTCAAATGTGAAATACAGGTGGCTGATGGTCAATGTTGCTCCCAGGGTGACAGGTAGGAATCACAAAATAAAGCTTTCTGATTGTAGGCTTAAAACAAACAAGTAATTAGTAACCTATGGAAATCCATGACAAGGAAAGTTTGGATGCTAAAAATGTATACAGGTTCATGGGAGACACATCCACTGACTGTTATCTCAGATAAAATCAATGTGTGGGTTTTGGTCTTTTCTCCCAAGTAACAAGTGATAGGACTGAGAAAATGTCCTCAGGTTGTGCCAGGGAAGGTTTAGGTTGGACATTAGGAAACATTTCTTCACAGGAAGGGCTGTAAGGTACTGGAACAGGCTGCCCAGGGAAGTGATGGAGTCACTATTCCTGGAAGGATTTAAAGGATACGTGGATGTGGCACCTGGAGACATGGTTTAGTGGTGGGCTTGGCAGTGCTGGGTTACTGGTTGGACTTGATGATCTTAGAGGTCTGTCCCACCCTAAATGACTTAATGAATTCAATAACTCTGGCTCTGGGATCCCCAATCCACTAATTGCTGGAAACCAAAGAATATTCTGGGGAAAATAGTTGCATGCTTATTCTGTTTTCAAATTCTTCTCAGGCACCTTATTTTGACCTCTGTGAGAGACAAGGCACTGCAGAGGACTGGTTTTGATCTGAGCTGATTTGGCTGTCCTCTTCTTAAGAGATGAGACATGAGAGAATCAGACCCACTCTTGCTCTTATCAAAACACAAAAGTTTCTGAACACCAGATCAAAGCTGCAGGTTATCTTTAGTTTCTGCCTGAGACATGTTCAAGCTTTGTTTTTCTGAACTGTGGACAAAGTTTCCCCTCTGGATGACAAGAAACACAGCTGGCTTAGGGTGGGCCTGTACTGGCCTTGGCTTGGATGGGTATTCCCACCACCTGGGAACTGAAACCTGACAAATTTCCGGCCTTTTTTAGCAGAGGTTTCGTGGGGAAGGTGCAATCTGCTTTCCAGAATGCCACAAGATATCCTTTGTTAGGGCTTTCACAGGGGCTAGGGGTTAAAGTGTAGAGAGGAAAGGAAAGTGAAGTCTCAACTCACCAGGGGCATGCTCAGAAAGAAAAGGAGATGTTGGATCTGTTTCCTGTGACTTTCATGCCTACTGTCCTCCTCTGGTTTCTAACAATAGACATGTAGCTGTCCCTACTGGAGAGATTAATTGTGGTCTCTCTGCTCATTCAGCCAGCTATTTTTCATGAAACTCATAGGAATGTAATATCTCTGAGACCTTCATCACTGTCAAATTCAGTTGCAATTGGTCAAGCAGCTGAGAAAGACACACAGAGAGACACTTGTTTCTTTGCAGAGTTTCCTAAAAATCATCTCTGATCTTCTTTCAGAAGGTTGGTATTTGAGACTAAAGAAGTGGTTGTTAAAAAAGAGATTCTGCTCCCAACCTAGAAGTCCCTTTAATCAACAATAACCAAGATGATAGTAGCAAAATATGAAAGCAAGAAGGAGTAGTTTGGGTGAAAGGCAGTAAAAAGTGAACAAAACCACGAGACTGGGCGTGTCTGATTAGTGAAACACCTCCTGGGAAAAGTCCCATAGGCTGACAGAAAGGCCTGGGGTAGGATTAATGACCTGAATGCCAACGAGATGGTGAGAACACAGACAGGACAGGCACAGGGGAGAAAACTCAGCCAGATTTGAAGAGACACAGAGAAGAGGAAAAAGAACAGAAACATGGAGACACACAAACAGCACCACAGGCTGGCAGAAAGGGAGAGACCTCTCCCAGAGACACTGCAATTTGGCTGTTTATTGCTTTTTGAAAAACAGCTTGTTCTGAATGGCTTTTCCCCTCTTCAATCCCAATGACATTTGGGAAAGCTTCAAAGCACAGCATTGTCTAAAGCCCTTTCCTAACCTAAGTCTCCAACCCACAGACACTAATAATAACCACTCCCCTCAGACATTTCCAACAAATTGTTAATATATTTTAAGCCCTTCTCTCCATTGCCTTTCAGATTAGCCTTGCCCTTTCCTTTGCACTTAAGTTTAGCAAGTGTTACTAATAGGAATTTAACATTTACCAAAGAATTATTTTAACTACGGATCTAATAGCATTTGTATGGTGTTCTGAGCACCCAAGAGCCTCGTATCAGTTCTATATGCTTAGTTTTGTCTAAGTTGCTTCTAAGAAAAAGGAAAAATACATGTTTAAGGAAAAGAAAATTCATAACAGAGGCATTCAAACCCAGGAAAGCCAGCTCCAAGAAGGATAGCAGCAGTGTCTGGAAGGAGCTTTCCCTTCTTTATGTTATCCACAAACCTGCATTCACTCATGTGATCAACCTCACCTTCCAACCTTTCAGCAAAACCTCAACTTGTGCTTGGTATAAGTTATTTTTTTCTGTGTACAAAAGAAATACTGACAGAAAAAAGCTATGATTATTACTATGTTTATTATTACAATATTATTATTGACCAATATTATTAGCTGGCAAATTTTATGGGTTTTTAAAAATATACTACCATCAAAACCTTTTTGAATTAGAGAGTTTTGTGCTTGCAGACCATGAGTCATTGAGAGCTTGAGTGGAAAGCACCAGTGAGGCTTTCAGTCAGCAAAGCCTCAGTGACAGCTTGGCACCAGGAGCATTGAGTGTCTCACAGGGACCCCAAAGGCTGCATTGGATGAGACCATTTTTAGAGCTGAGCTTGTGAAGCTCAGTCTTCCCATGCCACTGGATACAGCCCTACTTGGGCTGAGGAGCACATTCTGAGCCAGCTCTGAGTTGAGGACAGCTGCTGGGATGCAGGAGTGGTATTTGCACACGTGTCTCTAAGATGCTCAGCTCTGTACAAGGTCCCAGTTGCTGGATTCAGTTGTAAATATTGGTGGTTCTCAAATCAACCTGTCCAAATTCCCTAGTCCATGTTCACAGCTACTCAAGTCTTCCTGCTCTTCAAAGGAGGCAAACTCCTGTATTCATGTTTGAAACTGACTTGAGGGCATTTCTGTAAGTCTGAATATGCATCTTGCTTACATTCTCATCCCACAGCCACCATCTGTTCTATCCCCTGTACCTTGGGAAAGAAATATGCATACACAAGAGGAGAGAAAAGGTAACTGGAATCAGATGGTTAAATGGAATAATTTTGAAGGTGTCTTCCAAGACTGATATTCTACATTTAAGCAAAAAAAAAAAAAAAAATCTTTCTTTAAAATAGAAAAGCACCCTTGTAATACACTTCGCACTTTTATAGCATCTTTCATCTGAGGCTATCAAAGCACTTTGAGGTACAGATCCTAAGAAATCCATTACAAAAATTATGCATATTCCTAAGTTGACTGTAGTCACTTCCCTAAATTTCCATTTCTCTGACACTCCCAGACAGATTGACACAGTCAGTGCTACAGGCAACCAGATAGACAAATCTACATAAATATAAACTCTCCCCCACAAACAGCCTCCCCTACAGAAGAGAAGTGTTTTTGTGCAGCATTGTCCACTCCATTGAGCCCTTTGAGGTGTGCATACTGCAGCACCATGTACTGCCTTGTACTTTCATTCCACTGCACTTCATTAAACATACTTTCACTGTTTCTTAATTTTCTTTGAGCAGGTCCCACTGTATATACCCGATATGAACAAACACACAGATTCCTTCTGGGTATGAGCCAACAGCTGCAACCCTGAAAAATATCAGCTTCTTATATCATTAACTGAGTTTCCATGGTGCCCTGGGGCAGAGATATTGATGCTTGACAGCATTATCACTATAAAGTAACTTTACAACTCTATAATTTAACTCTATGCTTCCAGTAATATTAAGAGCATTTGAAATTGTGGCTGTAAACCTTGACACTTTCACACAGACTGGGGAGCTGAAAAGAGGATTTTGTTTCTTCTCCTCCAAACCAGCGCTAAACATGGTACTAAGAAACAAACACGACGTGCAAGGAGGTCACACAGAAAAATCTGCAGGATTAGGATTAATGCCATGTTTTGCAACACACAGAAAGGAGCCTGTTTGTAGTGCCTCAGCAGAAGAAGGAGACCTCTGGATGCCTCTCCCTGAATATGTGCCTGATTTACTTTGAAATCATCTTGGCAAGAATCTCTAACACAAGTTCAAACCTAAGCCACGCTGAATAACCTCTGCAGAGCTCCCTCAGCTTTATCAGCACAGCTTTTCATACCTCATTGGCTTCTGCTAGTAATGTTGCCTTTACTGGCTGGGAATGAACCTGCAAAGGCCATAATCTGTCTCATAAGGATCTTCTCTTAAGGATATCACTAACAGAGATAGGAGGATCAGGACAGGCAGTTGCCAAAAAAAGAAATGTAAAAAAGCCCAAAATAACCAAGTACATTTGCCCTAGGGGACTGGCAGGTACATGAAGCTCTAAAAGTTATAGACGCTTTTACTGGAATTGTAGTTTGCATACAGATTCCTTTTCCCCAGGACAGGCATTTACTGAGATCCAAGTACTCTTTAAAAGGAATCTGGATGTAACAAATGACTGTTTCCTCTGGGGATTTAACTTCTCAAGTTCCCAGTCAAGCAGCAGGCAGATATTTTGCTTGAAGTTAAGAATAAGAATGAACCCAGTGGTCTCCGTGTCAAAAGCCCAGGATGTGAGCTCCTGTTAGGTGTTTGAAGAGATTCTAGTCAATCCAAGCCTTCATTCTATGGCTGTAACCACATAAATACATCTTTATGCCCACAAACAAGAGAGAGTTCAGCAGTGCACCTTTGGATGGGGTCCTTCTCCACCTGGAGGAAGCTTGCAATTGAGATAAAAATACACAAAAAAGCTACGGACATGCTGACAATTGTGATGCCCACCCATCTCAATGAACATTCTCCCCTACAGCTATGGTCATACCAGTTCCTGCCAGGTCTCCATCATTTCTGCCTTCCTGCCTCATGGCTGGGCTGTGGAAGAGTAAAATCCTTTTATTCTCTGTTATGAACTGCCTCCTTTGCAGCAAGCATCCTGTTCAAACACTCTAAAAAATGAACCAAATAGATTTTAGAGCTGTTGATGTGAGAGTCCTTTGCTGGCTGCTCTCAGGCCAGGCTGCCATGGCTGCTCTTCACAGCTGTAGTGGGATACTGGAGAGCACCAGCTCTGGGTGTGCTGGGCATTCCTCCTGCCTCCCCCTCTTTATCCCTTGTTCCCTGCCCAGCTCTGAGGCTGGTGAGAATCGAGGCAGCTCAGCAGCTCAGCTGCTGCTGGTGAGTGCTGCAGAGCAGTTTACAAGCCTCATGTCATAAGCCCTGTAAATGCCTAGTAAAACATGGAATTTAATGGAAGCGTATCAGCTCATTTTAAAGCTCCTTCACCTGGTGCTGAGCTAACTGTTGTTGTGCTGCCTTTTTTAATCAGTTACCACCAAATGTGTGCATGTGTGAGAAGGGTTTTAAACGTTTCTCTGTCCACTTCCAGGAGAGTAACAGACAAGCCTACAATCCTCTTATTTTGCCTTTGAAACAGAGTCCATTCACTGTTATCTGCAGCGCGTGTTATCGTGGGGTTTTCTGCAGAGCTTACAGAACATATCCCTAATGTTTCTCACACTCCAGGTATGTATCTGTTAGACACAGACCTAGCAGGCACACACACAGCTCTGCAGGAATGTCTAAGTGCTTTGTTTGCTGGGTGAAAATACAAGAGGAACTCCAGCAGTAGCCATTAGTGATGCCATGTCAGTCAAGGCCTGAGACATTGATGTAATCATGTTAATTCTCTGGGTTAGAAAAGGACAGAAACTCAACACTCTGCATGATGTTATCCCACCATTTATGCCCCAAACATAAACACCCTCCACCAGACTGGAGGAAGACCCTTCTCTCCTGGATTTCATTTAAACAGTGCAGCCCTAGTAGCCAATTTGTTTTTAGAACATTCCAGGTGTCATCCTCTAAATTCTGAACCAATTCATTTACAACATTCAGTCATACTAACTGGAGTAATTTGAAACTGATTTTCATTTCTAATGGTACCTTTCCATCCATTTTTCTTACTGAAAAAAGTTACTGTCCACACTAATGGGTAGAATTCAAACAGACTGAAAATCTGTCTTCCATTTTCATGCATGTAAGGTATTCATATATCTCAAAAATTACAAAGAATATTTCAGTCAGTCACACAAATCTGAAAAAAATGGATAATCTTACCTATTGTTAAAACATATCTATTACTGTCACACAGAAGTTTGCATGGATCACAGAGTTAGCATGTAAAACCTGGAGAACACAAAGAGATAAAAACCCACCAACAAACCTAATCCACTTATATAATGGCATGAAAGGGAGTAGTACTGTGATCTTACTTGCTACAAATGCTGTAAAGAAAGGAAGCTGACAGGTATCATTACTTGTCACCAGAGCAAACACAAGTCTATTCAGAGTTTGTTCAGTATTTCTACCTGTCCACAGGAACAACATTAGGCTAAATTCATATTTTGCAGAATCTGGAGATCCTAATTGGTTTTGTTCTCTAAAAGGAGCCAGTATGGCTAGTTCTGGATGTGTGATCCACTTTGTAGTCTCTTTTCATGGTTGTGGGTGACCTGAATTTGAGGCTGAATCTCAGTCTGCACTCCTTAATCCAACAGTAGAAGCTTTGAACAATCCTAGCCTCCCTGATCCTGTTTCCATTGAAAGGAAAGGGAAATGGGAAAAGGGAAATGGGAAAAGGAAAAGAGAAGGGGAAAAAGGGAAAGGGAAAAAGGGAAATAACAAATAACATCACAGTGGGACAAACAAAGCTCTAAGAAATACATATTAAAGACAGATTTCCAGAATACTTGCACTATCAGTTCAGTTCTTGGGCTTGCTGTATTTCTTCCTTTTTGTGCTTGAGTTGCTGCCTGCATATAAGTAGATAGTTAATAGAAGCAGCCCTGTCCTTGGAGGCCAATATGAGCTGACTGCCTGTGTCTTTGGTTCAGGTCCATTAAAAAATCCGAGCATTAATTAATCACTGACTTGCAAATAGCCTGTTCCAGGCTAAATTGGAATGCTCTGCGATTGTTTTACTTTCGGTCACAGGCACTTCAGTGATGTGAAACTTCCTCCCCTGCCAGGACAGGATGTGCATAAATCCAGTGGCTACTCCTGTGTTGGATCAGACCAGTCTAGAGCCTGTTCCAAGCAGCTCCATTGCTTCCACTAACCAGAAAACTGCACACATGAGGAAAAGACCTCACAGGCAGTACTCTGGATAGAATTCCTACTCTGGATAGAATTGAAAAGGAAATAATAAAACCTTCCAGGGCAAAATGCCAGTGCAGCATACTCCATGGGCAAAGAGCCTCCCTCTGCTTGCTGTCTGCCAGGCCAACCAAAACCTGCTTCTCCTCCTTTTCCACTCAGCTGGGTGAAACCCTAACTGCAGAAACCAAGCTGCTGCTTGAGTGCTGTGCCAGAGGGAAGGTTCTCTGCTCTGGATCCTGTTTTCTGTGCCCCAGCTGCTGATGGGATGAACAGGAATGGAGCAGGGAATGGAGCACCTCTGCCTGCAGCAGGCAAGGCAAGCCAAGCACATGGAGATGTTGGACCCCACAGGAGAAACTTCTGCCATGTGAAGCACACACCAGAAATCTTTATAGAAAAGGAGACTAAGCCAGTCTGATCTACCAGTCGTGAAGGAAAACATATCCAAGGGAATCATGATCTCGTGTATATAGGGGCTCTTTCCGTTCCTCACTGGAAAAACTGTGTTCTTGATAAATAAGGAAGAGAAACAAGTAGTTTTCAGCATGAGCAGAAAATGAGGAAGAAAATTAAAGGTAAAACTAAGGCACAGGTTCTTGAAACACCAAAATACCATCTTAAGGAAATAAATACCTAAACCTAACAGTAACAACATTTTCTTCCACAGTGGCAAGATATACTACATTTGTGCATGTTGCAAGGAGCTTTTCCTTCAGTTAACTTTGCTGGGCAAAAAAGAGCTTCTATTACAAATGCTCAAGCCTGGTAAATCACTTTTCATATATTCATCTCCCTCCTTCCCCCAAATTTCACTTTCAGTGGAGAAGTCAAACCACAAAAGCCCAAATGACAAACAATTCCTCTCCCTGCTCCCTGCTCCCTGTTTCTTGCTCTTATTCCCACATTGAGAGCCTATATACATGGATGGTGAAGAATTGTATCTCATATGAAAATTTCTCCCTTGCTATCCCCAACTTCCAAAATGCAGGGGAGAGGTAAATAGGCAATCACAGCTAATCTCTCTCCCTCTGCAGTGTTTCTAAACCTGTGAAAATTTCAAAAGCTGCCATGATAGAATGACAAAATGAAATAACACACCCAGCGCTGAAGTATGGGCACTGGCTGTTTGATTGAGCATGGTGACAAAAAGAAAAAGAAAAACATAAAAGCAGATCATAAGACCAGTCAGAACAATTCTACAAATTGCTGATACATTGAGATAGCCAGATGGATATGTGTTTTTTGAGGAATGAGACACCGCTTCTATTTGAGCACTCAGAAAGGCCAACAACTTTGATGGTTTTGTTCTCACAATTTGACTTCTATTTCTTTGTCAACTGGCATTGAAGATTTGTCCTCGAGGCAGCTGCAGAACCTAATGGATCCTTTTGGCTGCAGTTCAAAGGCAGAGAAGATATTTTACTCAGTACCAAAGATGCACTGTCAACTTGCTATTAAAACAATAACACAAACACAGGGCTAATGAGGGAATAAGGAGAGAAATGAAGAAAGAAATGGAAGGCTGTGGAGGGGAATGGATCACAGACTCTCCAGGACTAGCTCCTATAACAAGTGTGTGAGACAATCTCCTACAAGAGGGAAATGGCTTATTTGATCTAATGTCTTTCTCTTCTTGAATTTCCACAGTATGGAGAATCAATATGAGGGAAATTAAAGCATCAGGAGCAGACTCACATTTCCACTTGTGTGTGTTCCTATCTCAGCAAACTCTTATGGAGACACGAGTATTTACCTTAAGTGCCCGGTCCACGTGTGCTGCAAGGGGACGGATTTCAGAAGGATACAGGCTTCCTCGGTGTAGGGCACAGCAGGAGCAGCTCCAGCCAGGATGTAGCTGTAGAAGGAGACCTCCAGAGTGTAGCAGTAGGATGTGTCATTGAGGAGCCCCCCAAGGAAGCGCCGGCCTGTGCCGGCTTTCACAGCGTCCCTGTTGAACGACGTGCTGGACTGCAGGAGCAAGAACACAGGAGAGCTCAGGAGTGCAGCAAGGGAAGGAGCCTCTGAGAGGATAGAGAAGCTTCACTCACACTGCCAGACCCCATTTGCACTGTATAGGCTGCTCTGGGTTTTGGTCACGGCCTGGAGGGGAAGCACGAATCTGGCACACAGGCTATAAATGATGCCTGGCAGACCCTCACAAAATTCATCTGGGCTCACCATTAATATCAGCTTTTCCTCTTCCCTCTCAGATAACACAAAGCAAGGCTGTCATATGCAGGAGTTGAAAGTGAGCCTTCCAGATCCCCCTTGCTCAGGAGTTAAGCTGCACCATTACCTGGATATTGGATTCCTTTGTCTCCACTGCATTCCCCTGTATCATCACCATTCCCCCCACCCCTTCACCTGGGCTCTTAATCAAAGCAGAAATACAGTGGCATTTATGTTTTGGTGAAACTTACTCACCTAAGATATTTGACTGGTTCTTAAATTAGGTCACAGAAATTTCCACTTCACTAACTTAAATGTTAAGGGGGTGTTGCTCTCTGGGTGGAAAAATCTACCTCACTATTCTACAGCACCAGCAGCACAGTATAAAAGGCAGTATTTTGTGCTATTACTGAAGATCTGGCTGTAAGAACCCTATAGCTTTATGACTATTCATTTGAGGGGTGGAGGGGAGGACTCCAAGCATTTCCATAAATGAGTTTTAGCTCTCCTTTGAAGGCATGACATCTGGAGACTAAAGGGCAGCTCATCTTCAGGTCGATTGAAGTCTCAGAGCTTGTTCCTACCAACTAGACAGAAAAATGGATTCTGATTTCATTTTGATTTTCAGACTCTATTCAGAAACCTCATAACCATTAGACTGAGCCAATCTGGGCTGAGCACAAGCTAGTGACAACCACAAAAAAACGATCCAACTTGGATCTGTTGTATAAAAGGTCATTACATCTCCTGCTGTAAGAATTTTATGTTGTCAGTGAAACACAAAGGACCCTTAACACAGCTCAATGTTCAGTCATTGTGCCCATGGTGAATTCTTTGAGCTGTCCAGTGTCCACCTATGGAGCCTTAGGGCTACTACCTTTTCTAGCCAACACCATGTGAATATTTATGAAATCCATCTCTTACCAAAACTGGGAAAAGAAAATTTCCTGTGTATTTAAGAAATGGGATGCAATGGTTCAAAATACTGAACTTCTCTAGACTGAGAAAATCAGGTTAATACTGAAATGAGCAACAACTCTTGATAAATACTGTATAACAGGAAAAAAGCAGAAAAAAAGCAGAAATACCTGTGGGTTTATTAACATTCTGAATGTCTTGAAATCTCTCTCATGTTGTAAAAAGGAAGGTTTTCCAGTTTAATTAGAATAAAATGGAATTGGGTTTCTTATTATCATTATATATAGATGTTTCCAAATGCAACTTGTTGTCTTTTTGGTAACATAATATTTAACTTTGTGGTGATTTGTACACAGAATGCATTTTCCTATGTAGATACAATATAATTTCTGCCAAATTACATAGCAGAAGCCTGTAGAATATTCTGAATACCTGTGGGAGAGGGAGCAAAGCACTCATAAGGAATGCTGGGAAAATTAACTGTTAATTTGATATATGGGATAAAATACTTTAAGAGGTCTACAAGAGGGAATGTTCTCTGGATTCCAGCAAAATAAACCTTCAAAAGGCCACTGAGATCCTGAGGCAGAGGGAAGCTTTGGCCTCAGTTAAATTTCAGAAGCAGAGGAAGATGATCATGCTCAGGGGATTGCTTCCTGAGCCAAGTGAGCACCAACTTCAGTGGAAGGTGAAGGTGCTCCACGTTCAAACAAATGCCTGCAGTGGAACTTTTAATGCATGAGAGCATCAGCTGCTGGTGGAAACAAAGGAACAGGAAAACAAATGGCTCAGGACAGGATATTGGGCTTTGTGTGCAGAGGCATCACTCACAAAGGGACTAAGCTAATTCTGAGGCTGTATTTGGCACAGGAAAAACAAGGAAAATGTGGGAGGAGGTGACTCAGGGAAGACATTAGGGATAGAAGTACTTCAGTGAGTAGGAGACTCAGTTACTGATATGGAACATTTGAGAAGATTATGGAATCTCATCAACTCTGTTGAAAACAAATTGTACAAGTATCTGCTGAGTACAGTTGGTGGTTTTGGGATACAGTTTGCACATGAAATCCTTCTCCTATTTCCCATTATCTTAATCAGGCTAAAAAGAAAGTTATGAGTAGAATTCCTAATAGATGATTCTTAAGATGAATCTTATGTAATATTTTCATCACAGTTCTTGGCACGGCAAAGGAGGAGCATGCCAACAAAATTTGCTGATGACACACTGTGGAATGAATCATCATTATGGAGGAGGTTCTGAATATCATACAAATAAAAAAGCAGTGGGATGACTTTGAGGGCCAGAGTGATTGTAGTCTGATGAAACTCAGCCACACAAGTGCCTGGTCATGCACTAAAGCATAATAATAATAAAAAAATCTGCAATAGGCTAAAAGCTTGTCAGCTGGAAATATATGGAGAGAGTCAGATGTGTTACTTCACTGAAGTGGTTTTTGCTTTCTAGAAGTTGAATTTAGTTATTGGCAAAATTGTATTTGCTGTATTTAAAAAGTGAGACATAAGTAGTTTAAACATTATCAAGACAGTTACATAAATGGTAAAAAACAAACAAACAAAAAACCCCACCAAAATTAACAACTTTTCAGAGTTTGAATTTTTATAATGCTATTTCACGGAGCTTGGGGCTTTGGGTTTTATTTTGGGGGGTGAGGGACTGTGTTCCTTTTTCTTTTTCTGAGTATTTGTTTAATAGAAGAGTTTCAGTTTCAGCTGTACAAAATTACTTGAAATGGCAAAGCATTAATAAATTCCTCTGTTATTTATTTGCCAAGTGGTAATGAATTGCCAGGAATAAAAACTGACTCTTCATTTAGGTACCCAAATGTAGATTTTTCAGGTTATAATTGTCCTCATTTTGAAAAAAACAAAAATCTGATGGCATAAGCCAACTTGGTGTCTTGGGTAAAAGATAAAATCTGTCATTTGACTCAAGAAGGTTGGGGTAGAACATAACAAATACATGTTCTAAAACAGCAGCTTGGGCCAGGCTGTAAAGAGAGTATTATAAGCCAAAATATGATTTGATATTTTATAGGAGAAAAAGAAAACTACAGATAAAAGAAAATTTAGGTAATGACAAGAAAGAGCAGCAGGTACTTGCTGAGTCTGACCTTCTACTCACTTTTTTAGCTCAAGATAAAGGCAGTGGGGAAAAAAAATTAAAACAACAACCGGCAAAACTTTGACTCCTCACCACAGCTGATCTTGAAGTTTTGCCCATGCACATTTATTTAATCAAACCCTAACCTGGGGAAAAAAGGGGTGGGGGCGGCAAGAGGAGGGCAAAAACACAGGGAAAGTTGTCTGCAAATTAGTCTCTTGCTTTTCTGGGAGAATCTATTTCCCTAAACCCCTTTGCAAAGCCAAACTGAAGTCATCATTAAACAAATGCACTGAGCAGGCACAGCAGGAGAACAGCTAAACAAATATTTATTTGTCCAAGGCTGAAACGCATGGGAGTGTTAACAACAGCAGCAGTGAGAAGCACAGTCTGCAGGGTGGGGGGAACACCAAAGACTTTGAAGTTCTTAAATAGTGATATTTGTATAAAATCAACAGTAATGCATTATTAAAACACACAGATACATTAAAGCTCACAGAAGGACTTAGCTTCCCAGCTGGTGTGAGGAAATTCAGTGAACAAATAGCTATCCACAGAACTAGAAGATGCCAAGAAATCCAGTGTAAAAAGAGCAGAGAAGGAAGGGTGAAGGATTCCCTTACTTTCTGGTGGAAAGAAACTCACCAGAAAAAACAGATTTCAAACACATTTGGGAGCCTCAAGGAGTGTCTCTCTACACATCAGCCATTAGTGGCAGCTTCCCCAGGCCTCCCTACCAGACTTCATTCCTCCTCCCCATGCTGTGCTGAGTGCCAAACTGTGTGACCAGTTTCCCTGCTGGGAATGGCAGGGAACAGCCAGGAAGTACAGAGACATTTGGGAACCAACTGGACCTTATTCAGGCATTGCAGCAGACAAAGATGTGTGGAAGGAAATAAGAAAAAAAAAGGAAAAAAAAAAAGCATGTAAATTCTTTCTGGAGTGATTTCAAAGCAGAAAAGGATCTTGGCCCTTGGCCCTTACAGAATCCCTGTAAGGACACTCAGTGGTCCAGTAAGGCTGGTGCCCCACAGTGTGTCTCCTGAGTGAATTCAGCCCACCTTCCCACTAACAGTGACCAGTGTCACAGATACATTTTATGAAAAATCTTTTCCTTAAGATTTTTCCTCCTGAGAAGCTGAGAGGCCTCAGGAACAAAATGTAAACAATGGTTATCTGCTGCTGTGGAATGCAACAGGTGGATCTGTGATTGGTCTCATGTGGTTGTCTCTAATTAATGGCCAATCACAGTCAGCTGGCTCAGACTCTCTCTCCGAGACAGAAGCTTTTGTTATCATTCTTTATTTTTCTATTCTTAGCTAGCCTTCTGATGCAATCCTTTCTTCTATTCTTTTAGTATAGTTTTAATATAATATATATGATAAAATAATAAATCAAGCCTTCTGAAACATGGAGTCAGATCCTCGTCTCTACCCTGTGAACACGGTCACAACCGGAATGAACACACCGGGCAGTCCATGTTTACAGTGTGCTCATTGACTCTGTGTGTCTCTGGCAGTCACAAGACTGGCTCCAAAAGGCAAAGAGGGACATTTCTCACACATCTGAGACTGAATTTGCCCCATGTACCCTTTTCAGCCCTGATGGGCTTGGATTCTGAGTGGCCATGCATGGTGGGAACATTGGCTGGCGGGGTCTCCTCCTCAGAGAGGCCTCAGAGGGGACTGGGCCTGCTTCAGCACCTGAGAACCTCAGGCTGCACAGAAGGAGAAATTGGAGGCAAACACCACTAAAACTGGATCCAATCTGGAGTGGAAGAAGGGATAACAAAAAGGGATGAAATGTCAAGCAGGCTGTGTCCAGCCAGTGAGGAATAGGAGCTTCAGTCTCCCTTTCACTGATGGCAGGACAAAGGGACCTTGTCATCCAGAACTTTTCTGGGGAATGAATCTTTGTCATCTTCTGAAATTGCTCAACACATTAAGAAGAAAGGAGCAAGGTATGACGACAGTGTAAATCAGATCTTGCGAGGTTCCTAACATGGGATCCAGGATATGGACTGCACATCATTTATGACCAATCCTAAGGTGTTTCCCCAACCTAGCAAGAAAAGAAAAAAAAGTAGAAGGCATTCAGAAAAATGCCAACCAGGCAGAAATCTGGTCACAGGCTTTGACAGAATGCAGAAGATGAAATTCTGGCATAGCAAGGTCCAGGGAGGTTCCTGAAATTCAAGAGAGAGATTTTTACCAGCTGTTCACATCTCTTGCAAAACAACTGATTATGGATGTGCCTGTGGAAGGAAGTAGCAAACTGCATATCTCAAAAATCTGAGCTCTAGTGTGCACATGAATGATTCCCAGATGATCACTTCTCCTCACAAAGAAAGTACCTGCATGAAACTCAAAATAAAGAGATCTTCCCTAAAGTTTCTAATATGTACATAGACAATGTAGGTCCAGGAAGGGTTCTACAATAGGATGTAGCATGTGCAACTGAATGCTCAAAAATCATAAAATTATGTTAGGAATCTTTCCTGGAGAAAAGCAGAGACAAAAACACCAAAAGGATTCATAATTAGAGAATAGTTTCATATTGCAACATACAATTAAAAATATGCTGGGTCAGCCTATGCCATTTCCATAGCTGTGTTTCACAGCTGAGCCTAACCACTCCTAAAATACCCCACTCCAAACCCAGCAAAACTGCCCACATTTTGCTCATTCTACAGATAAGAAATAAACACTTTACCTGCTGGGGTAAACTGGGATTATGCATACAAGTTGTTTCATGTTCTTCAGTGATCACCACCCCACCAGCAATGGCTGGGTGTAATCAGGACTGATTTACAGCATCACCAGAGCTGGCTGCTGATGCTGCTGCTATAGATGAAGAGAAAGGTTTTTTCCCAAAGCAGGTCTGACCTCTATGAGCCCTCAACTCAGTGCCAGGTGTGGGAAAAAAAAAAAAAAAAAAAGATAATAAAAAAGTTAGTGCTCTAGGAATAAAGGAATGGCGCACTTGTCATCAAGGTAGAACAGACGTGCCATTGGGAAATGGACTCGAGCCCAGGCAGTGTCAAATCCATCTCAGAGAGCAGTTTTACAGTATCAGCTATAACTCACTCTCTCTCATTTTCTAGAATGCTTTATTGAAGTCTGCAAAAGTTTGAGAAAGGGCACAGAAATGCACTGGCTTTGGCATCTTTGCCACAGACAGAGCTGATTCCTGCCACGGTGTGTCCAGCTGCCACTGCTTTGACCCTGCCAAACTGTGCTACAAGCAAAACTTCACCTCTTACTTCTCTGGAAGCACTGAGCAAACTTCTCACTTCAAAAGCCAGCTTAACTCTCTTAACTCTGTTATAGACTGGAAAGTAGATGTGCTGGTGTGGTTTGGGGTTTTTTTGGGTATTTGTTTTGGTGGTTTTTGTGATAGGCTAACACCAACTCCATACCAGCTGGGTCTGGAGACTTGGAAATGACGGCATTTGGGAGGCTGCTACCAGGCAGGCTTCTTCCAATTTATTTAACAAGCTGCAGTCAGCATCAATCCCCAAAGCAGACAGCTGATCTGAAGGAGGGAGCAGGCAAAGAGGAAGGATTCTGGGAGCAGAGGTGTGATGGAATGGGAACAGAGCTCAAAATTACTCCACAATTCATCTCACCTTGCAGCTTAGCCATGTTTCTGATACACAGAAAGAAAACTTATTTCATCTCAAAGCCAATTGTGACTACTGAAATCTGGGAAGAGGAGTTTTAGAAAAGTTCAGGATCATTTCAAAGAGGAATTCTATTGTTTGAGGCTCTTCCAGGTCCTGTAGGAACAGGCACATTGGACTGATAATTCCTGTGAATAGGGCTCACTCACTCTCACAGAAGGCTCTGCAGTTGACAGCATTTCCATAACTTCTGTGCCTGGTAGGAAACACTGAGGTGGGCAGAAAAGTCTGGGTTAGCTGGGGAATATTCTCTGATCTAGAGTTTGATTTGCTGAAGTCTGAGGAAAGGCAGGCAGAGGAACCCTGGAATAGATTGACCTGCACCATGAAGGTGAAAATACCTAAAACTGAACCTTGAAAACCAAACAGCCTCAAACCCTAAAAGATTTTTAATAATTCTCCTCCCTGTTTCTTTTTTCCTTTTTCCTCCTGCTCAATGGAAAGCAATCACTCTTTTCTAGAGGTAGCATCACTGTTGTAGGAGTACCATGAACACAACCTGCCTAGCACCACATTCTCAGGCTTTAAAGTGCAATTCTCCTCAGAGAAATAACAGTTTAAAGGTACATTGTCACCACACACACATCTGCTCCCCGAGGGGCTTCATTATCCCTCTAATGTGCAGTGCAGGAATACCAGATCTTTTCCCCTCCCAAGTGTCCTTCAGTCATGCCTGCTTAAGTTTCCTGATAAAAACACATATTTGCATGGTCATTAGGAGAGGTGTTGGAAGGAGGGAGTTTTATAAGCTCTCAGTTTATGCCTCAAGACCAAAAGTACCAAATTAGTTCTTTTTTTTAAAAAAAGAAATTCCTCAGCTAGAAAAGAAACTGGCTCTCACGCTTCAGGGTTTCAGCTGTTCACCTGTGAGAAGTACAATAGCTGCACTTTTTACTGCTCATTAATATCTGTGCTCTGCACCTTGAACCAGCACCAGTGCAGGGGTTTGGCCTGCATTTCCCATTCCCCAGAACCCTTCCCCACGTGCCCCTAAACTGGTTGTACTCCCAGCTCCCACCTTCCCCAGTGCTACAGCTCTGAAGTTGTTCATCGAGTTTGCTGGCTTTAGCTCAGCACTAACACAACTGGAATCCAAATCAAACCAGCAGCTCTCCTGAGGGACAGCTCCTTAAACAACACCTGCAGGGTGGAGGTGGCCTGAGACCTTCACAGAGCCAGGCAAGGCTTTTCCTACAGAGCTGGGCAGCCCATCACAGCCCACCTGGAAAGAACAAGAGGAGGAGGCAGGTTCCACCACATCCTACCCTCAAAGCAAACCTCAGAGTTCTTTGTTACTGGATCTGCCATCCTCAACACACACACTCAGAGTGTATATCCCAAAATATCCTTCCTCAGGTCCCCTCAGCTCCTACTTTAGTGAGCCTGCATCTCCCCATCACCACAAGTGACAATGTCACCTACTCAAACATTATCCTGTCACCCATTACCCAGGGTTAGGCTGGGCCTTCTCTCCCATTTATGAGCCCACCCAAGCTGTGACCAGTGATGCACACAAATAGGGGATCTGAAATGTGTCAGGTTAATAATGAAGGAATGCTTTCCCCCTGTTTTTTTACTAACAGCAGCCTCTGCTTCTCAGAGCACCTCCTCCCCCAAAGATGGCAATGGTGGCATTTCCTAGGCTAAGCTCTACAGAATAATCACACTGTTTAGAAAATAACTCAAGTCTCTGGAGTTCTCACTTTCTCCATTTGTCAGTAGAAAACGAGACATTTCCTCAAAATATACAATAAAATAGCCTCTAGCAATAGCCTGCAATGCTTCTCTTTACAATACTTTTATGAGCGTGAGCGTGGTCTCCTGGGAGTGCTTTCATAATCATTTATACAAATGACAGAAAACTAGGACAATGAGAAGCAAAAAGGAAAATACAGCCATCATGCACCCAGTTGCTTTGAATAGTTTGCAGAAAAAAGTGTTTTTCTCCATGGCAAAGAGTTGTCCTCACTTGCAGGCCTAAATCAGGGGATCACAACCTTCCTGAGGTGGGACAGGATGCTGCTTGCAGAGCAACACAGTTTAGCTCATTGCTCACACTCCTTCTTGGCTCTCTCACTGCCCCAGGACAGTTCTCTGAGCCAGAGGTGTATTCTACATACATTAAAATATCATGTGGTTAAGAAGATAATACCCAAAAAGATATCCTTCAAGAGGGACAGGTGTCCAGTTCTTTACTACCTCCCTGTCCTTCCTGCACAGCACAGTTTGTCCCATGTGAGGGGATTTGTGATGCTCTGCATGAGGGGCAGCTTGCAGGAGAACCTACAGCAGCTCCTTTCATTGCTGCTGCTCTGGGAGGCTGTCACCTGCTCCCAGCACGTTGACATTAGGTAAGAGTAATGTTGGTCTTTGAAAATAAACCATAAAATTGCTATGAAATCTTGTTTATTCTGTGTACATTCTAAATTTCTACCTGTGTGGGGATGGAGAAGGGGCTATCAACTCCTGCATGCACAAACAACAGGGCAAGAAGGTACTGAAAGAAAATCCATTTGTTCCAACACATCCCCCACCCTCCTTCTATTTTCAATACAAATTCAATCCTCTGTACACAAGGAAGGGTGAACTGGTGCAGCACAACATAATGGAACAGTTTCATTTCACTGAGACTCTCCAAAAGGCAGAGTCCTTGTGAGACCAAAGCCTGTAACACTGAGAAGGACAGACTTTACAGTCTGCTCCCTGTGCCACCAGAAACAATAAATAAGTAAATAAATAAATAAATAAATAAATTTCCTGTCTTGGCTCACCCAGCCCCCAGAATAAATAAATAAATAAATAAATAAATAAATAAATAAATTTATGGAGCAACACGTCCAAGAAGCAGCAAGCAGGAATGCATCCCAGAGGGGTGCTAAAGCATATAATAGCTGTATTTGTCTTCCTGCATATGCCTTGGTACAAGACTACAAAAAAAGGAGGCAGGATCATTTGTTGTGCTCAGGTTTTAAGAGATTTCTGAGTAGATCTGTTAAGCTTGCATGATGTTAACAAAACCTACCTGAACACAGCAGCTTTTGCCTTTCTGGGAGAAGAGTCTTTTTTTACCAAAACAGCAGAGAGGCACTTAGGAGGGGGTGATGCAAGTGAGTATGGATTTTACTTCAGGATAAATTCCAGGCAACTTTTCTACCGCTTCCTCTTCCTTGCCCAGCCACATACAAGCTGGGGTTTTTGTTATTTCAGAACAGATTATAGGGATTTGATCATTCAGTGCTCATATTACTGCCTCAAGCATTTGCACCACCACTGCCTTCAGAGGGAGGTGTCCAGCCAGGGTAAATCATAACAGCCCAGAGAGGCTGCCATAGGATGGAGGAGGTTTGCTGGAACAAACACATTTTCCCTAAGAAAGATTGGATGGGGGGATGCTGTGAGTATGAGAACAGCAGACCTGGAGTTTGTGGATCGAAGAAAGTCAGCAGAAGATATAAAGAGATTAAAATGTTTTTCTTCGTTGCTCTGTGTTTGATATCCAAACTAAAAGAAAACAAAAACAACTGAACAAAACACCACAGAAAGTACTAGTGCAAATCATTCAATATTTGCATCTTCTCATATTGTTGAGACAATGAGAGTCTCTAAAATATGTTTTAGGTGACAGTGTTATGGCATTGGAGTTAAGAACATGCTTCCCTAAAGGAAACTTGGTGGGTTGCTGTCTAGAGACTTCACTCTTGAGTGTGAGCATGATATAAAACAGGGAACTGCTGACAAAGAAACAAGACTTGCTCTTGGGACATCCAAGTTTTATTCTCCAATTTCTTCAAGCAAATTATTTCTCATCCATTTGTTATGTCTTTCTCAGCATGACTGGAAGCTTTTAGGGCTGTAGAATTCCTCAGCAGTTACCCAGCATAATGGCACCCCAAGTTTTTTTCAGGGTCTTTGGCTAACTCTGGCACACAGAGGTCAAACAGTGTTTATAAGGAAGGTTGTCTGCTGGGAGGCTGAATACAAGAAAATTAAATGAGAACTCAAATGTATCCCAAGTGCTACCAGTTCACAGTCTAAAGGAAAAAAAAAAAAGAAACCAAACTGACTGGATCAGGCCAAATACCTCTGCCTGGTTTTTATCCTTTAACTGAAAAGAAAAGCAATCTTTGCAAAGGGATAAAGCCACCCAAGAATGGCTGCAGTTGTTTCTTTTAAACGAACCAGAGAGAACAGATGGTGTCCTCTCATTCTGTCACAGAGGTCAAAGTTAGCCACCTCTAAGACTAGCAGGTTCTTGAAATGCTCAAACACTCAAGTCTGGTCCTTATGACTAATCCACTCTCCCAAACAAGAAAGGTCAAATGAAGAACATCCCTACAAAAACTGCAACTACTCCAAGCCATGGCTGATGTGTAATGCACTCAGACATGGTGTCAACAGCTGCTCCTAAAACACAGTGAGTCAGCCTTTCAAAAGAGCATGCCAGCTTTCACTGTTAGAGCTTTCACATGGATTACATTTACTCCCCAGTGTTTAAAAATATCTTTCTTAAACATTGAAAATATAAAATGTTTTCCTTAAAGATTTTGTCCCTTTGGCCCAGGCAGCGGCCCAAGAACGTCTCATGTATTTATTTGGGAGCAAAACATCAATACATCCTAGCCTTTCTTCCACTTTCCTTTTCTCATGCTGACAGCTAAACCAAAGGAAGGCCTCTGTTTTCTGAAGTCATGTACCAATGAGGAATTTCTGGTCCCTTTCACAGCTTATGCCTCTGAACCACAGTCAGCCTTCCAGAGAGCTGTGGGGTCACGAGTTCTGCCCAGCAGACAGGGCACAGAGACACTGGGTGACTCTCCTTTGGTCCTGTAACAGGCATGTGGGTACAAATCCCCTATCCATCCCCTACTCTAATCACCAACCTCCCTTGGATACTGTCATTTCAATAAAAAGGCCTACTGGCAATGACAGGTGAAGAAAGCAGCCCAGGCATGAAATGCACTCTAAAGTATATTAATAGAAGGTTGCCAGACGAAACGGCACAAGGCATTTGATCGCATAATCTCAGGCTTGTTGTTCATGCTCCTTTGCATCTGGCTGTGTGATTCCTGCCAGATTCTTGGCTGGAGGAGCAGAGGAGGATTTGCCTGCCTTCCCTAACCCGTGCCGGGCTCAGCTGCAATCACGCAGAGCACTGAAAGAAATCCCTTTGAGTTGGGATTCATTCCGAACATGTAAAACCCAAATGACTGCTTCTCCAAAGTGAATCCCATTTCACAGCAAGTAGGTTATTAGTGTGGAACTCCATACAAGTAGCCTGCATTCAAAAGCCCTCTGCATTATTAATAGAAGATGAGCTTTTGACATCAAAGGAGAACCATTATGTATGCTAAACGGTGGCAAAAATTGTACCCGCACTTCAAACCTTTTCAGCGCTTTGTCCCTTGTAAATCAATCAAGGTTGACAGATGCTTTAAGGAGAGTAATCTTTTCAATGATACTGTCAATGGATAACATAATGGAACATTGTCTCTGTGCTGTGTGAAGACATGGAGCTAGTCAATTATGGACAACACTTCATGCAGCCGCCAGTTTTCACTTGAAGTGCTGCTGTTGAAGTATTATAATCCCAACAAATGGCCACAGCAGCATACAATGTAAATGAGACCTCCTGAAGCTTTGGAAAATTCATTAGTAACAACAGTGGTCCATTCCCACACTTTCAAACACCAGCCTGGTAATGTTAACGATGCACTTCCCCCCTTCCCTTTGAGCAGGCAGTAGGGCATATTTACATACACTGTTTTAAACCTTCAGCACATTTCTCTCCCCCATTTTGGATTCCTTTCCTCTCTTCACCTGATATTTTCAACGAGTCACATAACCCACATGGATGGAGGCTGGAAACAAGAAAACAGACCTTCCAACTTGGGGACACGTCGTCACTTCACACATGTGAGACATTGGAAAAATGGCCTGGAGGGATGCCAGGGGAAAAGCTTCCAGCCTCAATGCACCCAGTGCCAGTAGCACCTGGGTGGAACTCTGCTCCAGAGTCAAAAGGGAGAGACTGTGCTGTTTATTTAGCTATTGGCTTCTATTTCCTGCATCATCTTCTCAAGGATTTTCCCTTTGTCAAGCAAGGCTTGTGCTAGGAGGAACACTTAATCTCCCACAGTAGCAGAGAGAAATCCCACACTTGAGCAGAGAATCTCTAAACTCCTATCAACTGCAGGTTTTCATTGCTATGATCTGTGAATGCCCCTTACCCCTAATGTGTTTTTGAAACAACCAGGTGCACACCAGAAACTCAATCACTGAGGGTAAGAACAAGCTGTTCCTTGAACCCGACTTCCCCTTTCCCACTCTCCAAGCTGCAAGTATTGGCTAGTTGAAAATCCTCTCGCAGAACAGTTTTCTATGGTAATATCAAAGAATTTCAGAATTATACATTCTCTTTGCCACAACTTTCAACAGATGTTATCTAACCTTTTCTTTCAAGGTGATTAATTTTATTTCTATTTGCTAGCATATTATTATTTAGAGTATACAAGTAAAATCTTTGACAAATTAATATAAACATTGGAATGATAAAGTTGATCCATTTGATCAAAAGACAAAAGATCTGACATGGTGTGCCAGTAATTCAGAGCCAAAGATAATTAAACAGAAGATGGAAAACCTGCTTTTGTTCATGTGTCTGATGACATACATAAGATCACAACTTACCACTGCTGGATAAGGTCAATTTGAGAGGGAAGATGGTAGCTAATAATAAATTTTTTAAGTAAGCTTTTATTCGTACTGAAATAAAATTCAGTCAAATAAAGCCAGAGATTTATCATAAAGGCAAAAAAGAAAACCCAAAAAAACCCCAACAAAACAAAAAACTAGGAAAAGATAATTAAGAAAAACTGACTTACATAAGAGAAGTCTTCAGCATTCTGACAGAGTAGCTTGGGAAAAACAGCCTGTCTCTGAAATCTTTCCTCATCCTCAAAGATGTTCCCATACATGAAGCCATTCATCATGGTGGAGTGGGCATGGATGTCGATATAGAACTCCAGGTTAATCTTCTGTTGAGGGAAAACAACAACAACAAAACATTCAGCACGAGATAAATCATAACTGAGTTATGCAGGTGAAGCCTCCCATAAATCCAGTCCTGCCGTTCTTGAGCCCATCCATGGTGCCAGCAGCAGGGAGCCACGCTGAAGATCTCACTGTGATGCATGCAACCTTCCTGCCTCTCTGTGGGGGCATGTGAAATACAGCAAAGGACCATGACAGACATTTCTTTGTCTTTTTTGAGAATATTGGAACATTCTGCACAGGACACTGTGCAAAATAGAGCCAAGCCATCCTTCATTGTGATACAGGGCTTACTGCCAGTGATAAAAATATGCACCTTCCAGTTCTAGAGCACGATTATTTGGTCATAGCTTTGCCATCTCTGCACAGTTCTGCACTGAATTATGCAGATGTTCCTTTCTGCCAGGTGAAACAGGCTCAAAATTGTGTAAAAAAGACTCCAGTATTTCCTGTGCAGTTTATTTCTTGTGTAGAAGGAGAAAATACTGCAAATGTTTTGTCTTCCTCCCCTTTCCAGCAGTAACTCAACAGAAAAACTCTCTAAAGCAAGTGACTGGAATACTTCTCTGCTTGTGCAGGACTCTGCACCAACTCTTGCTTCAAAAGAAGACAGCAGGACCCCCCAGCACAGAAGTGCCTGCTCTGCCCACACCCTTCCCATGGCACCAGTGGGAAAGAGGGAATGTTCACCTGGATCCCTGCACACAGTGCCATCAGCAGCACTAAGGAGTGGTACCAGAGCAAATTCCACTGAATTACCATGATTCCCCAAAATCTTACAACCTCTGGACCTGAACAGATGACATGACAAGCAAATCCCTGTCACCTGGCCAGCATGGGGCCATTGGGGCTCTCCTGGTGCCCAGATCTCACATGTCCCTGCCTCAACAGAGGGATGGAGAGGAGCTCTGTTGGCAGCAGGATGCTCATGAAGCTTCTCCCTGTCCTGAAACACATCAGGGAGCTCTGCAGCCCCAGTCTCTCCTGCACACAAAACTTGCTGGGCTGCTGGGGAGCACTGAGCCATGGGGCACTCCAGGGGGACAGGAAGGCAGGTTGGGTTGGGCATTATTTGGTATGTGACACTAATATAATACAGATTTACTTTCCCCCTGGCAGAAAACCAGTGTATAATACCCAGCAACTGTTTAGTTTAATTAAACAACCTAGAGAGAGTAATAATGCATCTTATTAAGCCTCTGCTATGTTAAAATGCTAGCTAATGCAATATCAATATCTGACCATGCTTCATAGGAAAGGGAACATTTGATTGTGTTTGACTCTAATACAATAAATTGTTTGCTCCTGCCAAAACATTCTGCTGTGCTATAGAGGACCAGCCCTGCAATAAAGCACACATCTGCTATTTGGAGATACAGCACTGAGGAGAAAGATTAGCATTGACAGGATGAAACACCACACAGGATTTTCTTCCTCTCCGAGCATACAGAAATTAAAAACCAAGATTAAGTAATACTATTTTCATGAGATAATTTCCCCATTACAAACAGAATTTGATGAGATCAGATGCACACTGGCATATCACCATAAAACAGAACATCTTGTAGAGTCTCAAAACAGTGATTTGATGAAGTGAGCAGATAATCTAGTTAAACTGGGTATTTGTAAAGCATGAATGTCCTTCACACATAAGTCAGTGACCTAAGTCATACTTATTTTAGAACAACCAGACAGAATTCTTTATAGGAACATAGTTACTAACATAAAATAATCGAGAAGCACAGTGAGATATATAACAATGGACTAGAATAATTTGTGACTTAAGACAAATAAAATTGCTGGTGTAAACTGCAGGATTTGTGGTATGTCGTGGTGTACTTATTAATTCATGGTTTTCAAGTTGTTTCCAAAAGAAGGTGGCCACAAACAGAGATGCAGATTGCTAAGACAATTTTCCACACACTACCCAGCAAGAAATTCACCTGCAGAACATGAGTGACCTGAGCTTCAGCTTAGTATTCAATTATCAAGCTATCCAGTCTAACACAATGCCACTGGAGTATTTTCTAAACTCTCCTAGGACCTTCACTCAAAAAAAATTGTTGGTAGAAGTGTCACAGAGAATATTAGAAAGTCTCCTGGTGTGCTGAAATTTCCTTGGAGATCTTTTTTGCTCACCAAAACCATTTTCAAATAATCTGCTTGCAGTGGTTATTTGTAAGGGAAGGGTGTCCTTCACCGATGTCCCCTTCACCTAAAGATGAACCTTCCAGATCCCTTATTTGGAAGCTGTGACATTAAACAGGTAGCTCATCGCCCAAATAAGTGTTCAAAAACATTTTTCAAGTCATCCATTTCAAGTTAATTAAAAAGTAATTTCTTAAGTTAGCCCACGATGACTATTCAACTGGAGTTTTTTTTCTGGTCTTTGTTCCTTAGCCTCCAACTGAAGATATAAAAATCTCTATTTTGCATATTCTTGTGCACTAAATTTAGTCCAAACTTGCAACTGCCCATCCTATTCAGCATGTTTTTAAACATTGCTAGAGTAATTGCTAGTTAGATGTACTACTTCCAGACAATGCTGTGTGTGAGCAGAACAGCATTTCAGTGTTTCACATTTCTCCTCCTCACATTCATTACTTTATCAAAGGGAAACATGTTCAGCATTCTCCATTACAGAGCAAAATAATTCAGTGCATTGTTGATATAACACATGAGTTTCTAATGGAAAAAGTCCTTTTATTCCCAGACACAAAGTTATTGTGGCCTTAAAATAGACAATAACAGCCACTAGGACATTAAAAGTTTGCCACCTCGTGCCTCAAGTGGTAAACCAAGCAGCAGACAATTTGTTGGCACTCAAGAATTATGCTATGCTCCTGAACAATAATTGTTTTTCTGCTTCCTCTTTAGAGTCATAGATATTCATAGGTGCTTTACAAGTAGGAACTGTTTCCCCCACTGCCACCTAAGCAAATTTAAGCAGGGGAATAAAGTTTTATATTTCAGTTGAGGTTCTCTGGAAGATTTTGACATAATTACTAATCTCCAGCAATTCAGGTAGGATCACAGAATTAACATTTTATGGAATATATAATGTCACCTACTGATGGCAATTTCAGCAAAGTCAGCAGAGAGGTGACCTCCTGAAATTGTTGCTCTTGGAGATAGGAGAACTTTAGTGGGAGAATGAAGTAAATAAACAAATGTTTGCATTTACATGAGCACATGCAAACACACTTAACCCACTGCTCTCTGCTGCCATACCCCAGGGGTATCTGCCAATATCTACACATCACAACCCAACCCCATCAGGGCTTCTCTTGCTGCAGCACCTGCAAGTGAGAGGGGGAATAGATTCAGACATGGCTCAAAGTCTCATATTCACATTTTCTTTATGCAGAAAATAATGAATAACTAGGCTCAAATGGCTCTGGATGCCAGAGCTGCCTTCTGAGAGACTTACCAGTTCCATCCTACAATATGATATTAAACTCATCATTTTCTGCTTTAGAGGTAGAATGCAAAATGATTCAGAATCCTTCTGAAAGTCATCATGCAATTTAATTCTCTCAAGTGCCTTTTCTTTGTGCTTACAAGCAGTGGCAGACTTTTCCTCTCTCACAGTGTTTCTTAAGTAAAGCTGTAATTACCTGGATGACCCAGGTTACAGAGCTCCAGAAAACAAAGGCAGACTTGGTCTTTCTTTTCTCTGAGTCTCAAAACAGAAATCACTTACTAGACTGACAGAGACAATGATTGAACCCCACTTCTTTGGAAAGAAAAGATTCTCTCCCTTGAAAAGGATGGTTTTTATCTCTTCTTGGCACTTACCATATAAACCTAGCATAAATAAACAAGCAAATGAATTTCTGCTCTAAAGTTCATTTGAATCCCTACTGTTGTGACATGCATTTTCCTACTGAGTCAGTCTGAACATTCTGTCAGCTTCAGAAATGTACATATAAATTAGGGGGTGGTGAAAATGAAAGAAATCATGAATTAAGAAAAAAAGCTCGCATTGTCAAGAGAGGAAATAGTTAAAGTAGTACAGAAGCTGGTTCATGATGGCACAGAGAAAGTTTTGAGAAAAATATATTCTCACTTGTCTGCATTTTTATTTCCTTCACTGAATGCCTTTTGGAAGGTCAGTAATTAAAGAGTAAAAGGAAATAGCTATGTTAATAGCCAGTGCTGATGTGACCAAACTTAGACTTTGAACAGTGCAATTATGATTCTTAAGAAAACAGAGGTTTAATAAATAAATAAATAGAAGTCAGTAAATGCTATAATAAAAGGATAAATGTGCATTGAGCCCAGAACATGAGCCACTAGAGAGACAAGTGATGCAGGAAGAAGCCAGCTCTGTCCACCAGCTGTCACTTCAATATGGATTTTATTAATTCTTGGGCATAGCAATTGGTTTAGAGAGAGAGGCATCCAAAAGCCTTCTCCACTCCAATATTTCATATAGGGGAAGGGATAAACTCCTTGCAGTGTTTTATACAAGCTTCTAAAACCATGGACTGTCATTTGTTGCAAGGAAGGGAGCAGCCTCCAGGCAGATTTTGTGCTCTTGCTGCTAAACCACTGTTTGGAGTAAATGGACATTCAACAGCTGGCTCAGCAGAGGGAGTGTGCCCCTTTTCATTCAGGGGACATTCAGAAATTCCCAGAAGAATAGGTCCTTTGATGCTTCCTCAGGTATGTCTCCAAAGCAAAATTCCTCAAAAGAATCTCTCAAAAGAAAATTTTGCACGTGTGTCTAAGACATCCCTTTTGACACAAACACATTGTTACCTCAGGATTAGCTATTTTGGCAATGCTTACAGTGGTGACACCAGAAAACCTCAGGAGCACAGCATTCTCCTAAGGAAAATGAAGGAAAACTGAGCATTCAGCATCACATGGCCAGCAGTCCACATTCAGCTACAAAGCAGCATTTCTTCCTCTTTTAGCCCAATTGAATTGTGCCCAGTGCTTTGAATTACTCCTTGGAGATGTGTGACACTTGTCTCCTTCTGGCTTTCCAAGGGAGCATGAGGTGGGATTCAAACTGCCTGGATATGGTACACACATTTTCAAGCTTGAAATGCCTGCATTTGGATGCCTGGTAAGGTGGATTTTACCCAAATTACTTTTCTAGCCCTGTATTTCCCTCACCACCCCAAAAAAGCATTAAATTCTTCCACATTTTCCTCTGCTATGCTTTATATAACCTTTGACAAGTTAGTCCAACAGAATCATCCTCAGTTTTTTCAGACAATGCCAGCCACCTCTTATCAGAGGCACTATTTCACATTTATACCACTCCCCTTTTGTAACCATAGGGACAACATCTTTCTCCTTCCATTCATCATCTCACAGACCACCTGCTCATTCACCTCTGTAAACACCATGGCAACAACAGCAATTATTTACCCAAGAAATTAATCGTAGGAAAAGGAGTTACTATTTTCAAAAAACCTCAAGCAAAAAAGGTTTCCTCATCTTGCTTCCATAGAAAGGAAGATGCCAGTTTAGAACCACTCTTGTTCTCACTGATATGAAGCACAAAAGACAGTTTTGCTTTTTCTTCAGACACCTTTACAGTCTGACAATGTCTTTTAAGTGTCCCTGCAGAAGCCAGCACTGATGTGCCACTAATTCTGCATGATCTTCCAGCAACTCTTCACAACACTTCAAGCATTTTTTTTCAGAACATTTCAATGATATTCCAGGAGCTGTTTTCTCTCAGAATGAACCACTCCAACCCAATTGCTATTCATAAGTAACTATTTACCAACCCTGTTTCATGGCAAATAATGATAAATAATGATACCTCTTGATGGTAGGAGTAACCTGGCATGACTCCCTAGAGCCTCAAAGGGGATGGAGAAGAGACTTCTGTTTGTGTATGGTTCAGCAAAAGGATGGAAGCCCATCAGTACTGCTTTCCTGCCTGCCTTAAAAAGCAAGGGATGCTTTTATCCACAGAAGAACAGGAACCTGTACCCTACTCTGGTGTGCCCATCAGCCACCCCAAAAGGAGCCAAACTCAGAGTGCTGGCCTCAGAGTGGGAGGTCAGCAACATGCATATTCTGATCCTGCCTTGTTATCTGCTCGCTTCTCTCACCTGCCAGAGCAGATAACAACACCTCCTGAGGATTAGCTGACGTTTGGAAAGCACTTTGAAGATATAAAGCATCACAGTGTGTGCGAGTGAAGTGTTAATTCATCTGCGGGGCCGGTTCGCTCTGACCCCTCTGCAGAGACGTCCAGTTAATGTCAGCTCTGGCAGGTTTTGCATTCAGGCACCTGTCCACCAGCCCCTGGACTGCAGCCAGCAATTCACACAGGACACACAGGAGCCGTCAGATGGCAGCAACATTTGGTCATGACAGGCCTGAATTGGATTTGAAAGGGTGACCTGGAGGTGAAAGGCTCTATCGAGAAGCCACTGCTGTTCAAATGCATATTAAATTAGAGAGGCTCCAAAGAGACAATGTTAAGACCCAGATCAAGTTTAGGCAAGACTTTCAGCTCAGCTGCATGGACAATTCTTGTATAATTTTTGCTCTAAATGATCATGACCAGAAAATATACTCTTATGGATTTAGGGTCTGACCTCAAGCCAAAACTAGGAGTGCGAGCCTGAAGAAGTCCAGTGCTTGTTCTGTCTCCTCCTTCCTCTGTCTCTCATATGAAAAAAATGTGCACATACACCCAGCACCATTGTTTTTTGACCTTCACAATTTCTGAAATCTTTCCTTGCCTGAATTATTAGAACAAAAGAGCAGTGGGACTGATCAGGGTCTTGGAGCATTTCCTCACCCCAAACTTTGCTGGTTTTACTGGGCTCTGCCCATCTCTGCCCACTTGTGTGTCACCAGCAGATGATCCACAGAAAAATTTAGAAATTAGAATTAGAAACAGAACAATCAGAAAATGCTTTAGAAATCCTACCTTGCTCACTCCTCTGCTACTGAACAGCACTGGCTCTACAGAAAGAGGGCTCTTCAGAAAAGACAAGTGGCAAAAGAATCAAGAGCTTTTTAGAAGAGGGGAGAAATCCTACTATAAAAGAGAATAAAAGAGAGAATAAAAGAAAGCAAGCAAGAGGGAAAGAGTAAAAGAAAGGCAGAGAGAAGATGAGGCAGTAACTGTTACTTATTCTCTTATAATTAAAGCAAGAAAATTAGGTTATGAAACAGAAATATCTAAATGACCATGTTTTCACTGGATAATTAAATTTAGCTCTGGTCTGGTTGTGAAGGTTCTCCCAGCTGAAATGCTCCCAGTGGCTGTATTGAAGGTTTTAGCATGCCTTGGTGCTGTTCCTCAGACAGCAACTTGCTTGCTGTGTGACAATACACAAGCCATTTAATATCTTCAGGCATCATTAATTGCTGCTTATATGCCTGCAACTATATTAAGGTCAAGAATTCCTGTTCAACTATTCACTTCATAGCAGTATTAATAGCTTTGTGTTTTACCACTAACTTTTAATTATACCCCTGCAGAACCCTCGAACCAAGGAGCACAGACTTTACAAGTACATAAATAAGGCCCAAAGACATTGCCTGCTTCTCTTCTAATTACAAAGGCAAAGAGTGGTAGACTAAAAACAATGCCTAGGAGTTATGGCTCCCTGTCCCCTAATTTCCTAGGAACTCTTGCAGTTGGACAAATTGTGTGTAACTCAAATCAAACTCTTTAACTACCAGTTTCTCTATATTCTCTCAAATAATATATATCATTATTCACTATTTCTTACTAAATAAGTAGCAGCTGGCAGAATATAAAGTCATCAGGCAGAAGACCAAAGGCAAACAAAATGAAGTGTTTTTTAAATTAGCTTATACTGCAGCACTTACTGCCACTAGATTTTGGCCAAAACACAGGTGAACAGAAAGATCAATTAGATAAATTCAAAGAAAAATTATGTTCTTACACTCCAAGCAGTGAGCACAACACCTTGAACATTAAATCCCAAATTACACATTATCAGTAGCCTTGCTCTCTTTTTAGCCTATCCCTTAGCATCTGCAATAAAATTCTTAGCCAAATAGACCTTGGGTTTGATGCAGCATCACTGTTCTTATTTTCCAATTACACCTTAATTTATGCTGCAGAATGAGACTTCTGTAGTTCTTAAAAAGGTAAAGTGTTGATTGGTGGTGAAAAGTATGTGTATTTCTACAGTTTAAACTCAATCTCTAAAAAGAGATTAGACAAATGACTCTAAGGCAGATCCTGATCTATATAAAGCTTTCAGCTCAACAAGCCCTAAAACAATGAGAACTATAAGCTGGACATCAAAGGTAAAAGTCCATTTTACAGATGTAAAATATTTTAGAGGCCCCCAGATTATCCAGGAAACTGGATTAGTTGGACTTTTTAGAGGACCTGTAAGGGTTGTTTTTATTTTACATAGATTTTTGTGGAGTAAGAAGCAAAAAGCCATACCTGGATGGCAACTGCAAACCTGCTCAGCCAGGTGGGAGGAAGCAGCACTGCCTGTGTCATTCAGAGGTTAGGTGGGCCTCCATTTGCTTGAGAAGGCAGGAAGGCTGTGCATGGACATTGTGCACATGCTTTACCAGGGGACTGACAACTGAAAGCCAAACCAGCTCTTTGAGTTCACCCTGCCTGGCCACAGGCAGGAGCTGTCCATGGTCATTATCCTGACCCTGTTCCATGGTCATTGTCCTGACTCTGTTCCATGGTCATTGTCCTGACCCTGTTCCATGGTCATTATCCTGACCCTGTTCCATGGTCATTATCCTGACTCTGTTCCATGGTCATTGTCCTGACCCTGTTCCATGGTCATTATCCTGACTCTGTTCCATGGTCATTGTCCTGACCCTGTTCCATGGTCATTATCCTGACTCTGTTCCATGGTCATTGTCCTGACTCTGCTCCCTTGCAGGCTGAGCCTTTCTGTTCCTTCCTCGTGCTCAGGGTGAGCAGCCAGCACATGGAGGAAGAGATAAAAGTGAAAGCTGATAAACAGGAACACAACAGCACTGAAGGAGATTAGGGACTCTACAGCAGACGTCAGTGCTGAGGGGAGGGACAGCATGCAAATACCAAACAGAACTGACCCTGGTGTTGTCTTGCTCACCCATGATTCATCCACAATGGGAAGAACAGGTTTTCTTGGCTTTGTCCTACTCAGAGACAACTGAGCATAACATTTTGTACCAAACTGTGGGATTTTTTCTCTGAGCTTTACATCTAGCAGTATTTATGGTCTGCACAGTGCTATAAAAGCTAAAATGTAATGCACATTTTGGAAGGGTCTGCCATTGCAACTGAAAGCACAACATATCATGCCTTTTCCAGGGCATGTTATCAGCATCAATTCTATATGAAACTTATTTCTCCAAAATTCCCCTATTCCTACTTGGCCAAGAGGTGTCCTGGACTGCACCAAAAGCAGTGGGGACAGCAGTCAGTTGAGGTGATTCTTCCCCTGTACCCTGCTCTTGACACCTCATCTGGAATGCTCTGTACAGTTCTGGGACCCTCAACATAAAAATGACACAGAACTGCTGGAGCAAGTCCAGAGGAGACCATGAAGATGCTCAGAAGGATGGAGTGCCTCTCATGAAGACAGGCTGAGAGAGCTGAGGTTGCTCAGCCTGGAGAAGGAAAGTTCTTCTCCAGGGAAGTATAAGTCCTCCTCCAGGAAGGGCTTGGAGCACCTTCCAGTACCTCCCCTGAGTGACAAGAAAGCTGGAGAGGGACTTTTGACAAGGACCTGTAGTGCAAGGACAAGGGAGGGGCAGGTTTTGATTAGATACTTGCAAAAAATTCTTTACTGTTAGGGTGGTGAGGCCCTGGCACAGGTTGCCCAGAGATGCTGTGGATGCCCCATCCCCGGCAGTGTCCAAAGGCAGGCTGGACACTCCCATGGGGCCCTGACCAACCTGCTCCAGTGGAAGGTGTCCCTGCCCATGGCAGGATATAGGAACAAGGTGATTTTTAAGGTTCTTCTCAACCCCAAACATTCTGTGGATCTGTGGTATTACTGCAGGCAATAATGCCCCCTTGTGCTCCTCCTGTCAGACCAAACAGCAGGACAGCTAACTGTGCCTATAAGAAGAGTCACAACTTCTCAAAGACAATGTCTCCCCTGCAAGCACATCCTGGGGACTACTACTTTTTAGTATTTCAAACAGAAAGAATATTCAGTTCTTGCAGAAGATCAGGGGACTCAAGATTCAGCACACTGCTCTAGAAAATAAGTGACAATCTCAAGAGGAGCCACCAGGGCATACCCAACAAAGGTATGGTGGACTCAGAAGGAGAAGATTTCCCACCCTAGATAGCAGCAGCTGACCCACATGATCAATGGTTGACTCAGAGATTTAGGCAGTTTCTGCATGCTTTTTCTTCTATATATGTGTATATTCACCTTTATAAGGATGTCTGTGTGTAAAAATGCATCTTTAAGTACAAATATTTCGAACTTGCTTTCATCCTCCTCCTCTGTGTCTGTTACAGCTGTCTGTAATGGACTACAAAGCAATTTGCTCTGAACTGTAAATAAATCAGACCAACATTTAATCCTTGCTCTCTTAAATGTTGCACATCACTGATGGTTTTCAGGTTGAGCATTGTGAACAAAAATATTGTGATTTAACCCTCTCAGGCAGATAAACCCCACAGAGCCACTCACTCCCTCTGCAGTGGACTGGAGAAGAGAACCAGGAGGATAAAAGTGAGAAAACAAGGTTTGCTCTCCTATTCCAACCACAGACCACACAGCAAGGCAGAAACCATCTCCACTCCAAGCAGCAAAGTCTTGCACAAAACTTTGGCAGACAACTCGTGGGCAAAGCAAACTTTTGGTGAACTTTCTGTGTTTTTCCATAGTTTCCCTGACAGTTTCCTCCCCTCCACACTCCCACACACCACACTGAGAGCTGCAGAAAGTCCAGAGCTGTGCTTTAACTTTGCATTTCTCTGAAGGAAGGAGGTTGCTGCTATCTCTGATGGTTGGAGCCTGATCCTGTCATCATTAACTTTCAGAGAGGCTCTTCATTTGCTGAATATTGGTCTGTAATAAGAAGCAGGAAGGATAGGCATTTTTATAGCAACTACCTGCCAACAGATTTCAATTCTTTATCCCTTCAAAATCCCACATCTGTCCATGTCTCCAGGCACTACTGGAAGAAGCTCTGCATTAGTTATTTTTATTATCAGCATAAAAATCTTTCCATTTATTTATTTATTAAGGAGAAAAAACCAGCTATCTACAAAACAGTTCATTTTGTCCTTAGGCAGACATTTAAAGCTGTCTGCCAATGTCTTTCCTTAATAAAAAAAATAAGCTAAAGTCTTTATTACACACTGTGTAACAAAATATGACCAGCTACATTCACCCAGCTGAGACATGCACCATCCATCTATCAGAAAAGATTGCTGTCACTGGAAGAGGAAACATCTGCTAAAGGAGGTGTTGTCTATCCCATACCTGAACCTGGCCACTGATGGTGCACCAGCCAGACCCCCAAAAAACCCCACTTTAAGGCTGGGTCTTTGCTTTTGCCTCTTAGACCGTGATATGAGTATTTTTCTGTGGTATATGTATTTTTCACATGAAGGCTGAAAAATACAACCCAAATTACTTCTGTACCTTGCACAAATACCCCTCGCCCCTTGGATGCATCTCCTGTCCCACATTTTGTGGCCGATATCATAAAAATATATATCCCCATATCCCTGAAAAGCAGGAAGGATTTGGAGGCCTGGCTGGGATGTGTGGCAGAGCTGCTGCCTGCTCTCTTTCTGGGCTAGTGACTGGCATGTTAAACCCAAACAACACATCTTAGACTGACACAAGATGAAGCACATTAGGCAGATGGCATGTTTTTTCTGCACAAGCCAGTGCCAGAGTATTTCCTCCTAATGATCTTCTGTTCTTGTTCTCACAGCAAAATTAGTTTTAAAGCAAAGAGAAACAACAGGGAAAAAAAAGTACGTAGCATGATGAGAGCAAAGATTACTCTGTGGGAAAAATATCAACAAGAGCAGGGTTTTGTTCTTTCAATCCCATGGCTTTTATTTATATATATATATATATTGTTTATAAAAACAAACACCCTATTTTGTCAGACTTGAAAAGTCAAAATTTACATTTAAATGGAGACATTTAGCTGGGTTTTTTTCTCTCTCTCATCTCTTGAATGCAGAGCACAAAAGATTAAAAACTCTCAATTTTCCTAAATGGACGGATAACAGGTGAACTTTGCATTCTGAGAGCTATTCATTTAGTGAACAATGTTCCACTCAGCAAAAGACCAAAGCCCAGCTGATCAAGGGGAAAAGAGCACTGGCTACAAGGCCTGACACAGATTTGCTCAACAGCTGAGACCAGGAGAAGCTGTGATCCCATTGTGTCCTGTTCCCAAGGAGGAAATTATGCCATGTACAGCAACACCTACATTTCCAGATGTACAGTGGATCACTATCCAAGTGAAAATCGCTGCAATTTTAGAGATTGCAGTGCTACAATAGCCCTGGTTTCATTGCCAGAGCTACTGCAGATGTTTAAAATGTGAGGTGGTCTGCTTGTAAGAGAAAATTAGAAGACTTAAAACAAGTCCATAATTGCATGGCATTAAAGCTATTGTAAAATATCAAAGTGGACACAAATACCATGATGACCCTTAAAGCTTGCTACCAATTACCTTCCTTTAATTTTTTCCTTTTTTCTTTTCTTTTTTCTTGTTTACTTCCTGGCCAGGAAAATAATTACTGATTTTAGGCAGGGAGTCTATCAAGCAGGTACAAGTGCAAGCAAAGTGCTCAGATAATTCCATGTGAGCCCCATGGAAAGGTGCAGCAGCAGCTCATTCAATTCTGGGCTGCATTTCTCCTCTCTGCCTTTTGCTACCATACAGCTGATCCACAGTGTTAAAAGGAAAACCAAACCAAATGCTAACCTCACGTTTTTTAAAATAAGGGTTATCCACAGATCCAACCAGCCCTTTGTAGGCTCTAATTTTAAAGGCTTTTAACAGTTTGTCATGTATTTTACTGAGTGAAATGCATCTATAAACCCCCACCAACAAACCACAAGAAGCCTCAACCACCTCCCTCTCCCCTGCCAAAAAAAACCAAAACCAAACCCCCAACCCCCCCAAAAAAAGCCCACAAAAACCCCAAAAACTAAAACAAAAAAAAAAAAAATCCACAAAAAACCAACACAAAAAACTCCCAGGAATAGTAATAACTGTTTGGAAAAGGCACAGACACAAAATCTAAATGCCTGGGAGGCGAATGCACTATCACTCCGTACCCAGCAGTAGGAAATTACTGACTCACTCTTTTAAAAAAGGTGCAAACAGTGTTTCTAGACTCCCAGGACCAGAAGCTATCCCAATCACATTCCTATTGGGACATGTATTCTGATGTTCACCCATCATCTCATCTCTGTCTCTGGAGAGTTTCCCTTTCTGTCACTCTCACAAACCACACAAGAATCCATTGTTTAAGCAACAAATGCTGCCAGATTTTCTAGCAGATCCAAACTTAAAAGCATTAAGAAAAATAATACAAGAGAATGGAATATGTTAAAGCAATTGATTCTGAATTTAAGCCTTATCCTGAGATTAAAAGGATTTTAACTGAGCCAGCAGGACAAACATCAGAATGTATGAAGAACTTGTATCCTGGTTTTCTTCTCAACCAACCAGGAGCATCTGGGAATATTTGGTTGTATCTGGAGCACTGACTTGACTGGTATCCATGTGGTACTACTCCAAATAGTTTGAGAAGTCTGCCCAAGAAATAGATGAGCAATGCCTCCTTTCCCAAGCACACCTCTGTACAGCTGTGTCCATCCCTGTGGTTCCTCTACCCCAAATATGAAGCAGAGCTTTAAGGTAGTGCTGACACCACTATGCCATCACTGCAGCTGCTGCAATGCTGTTTCTGGACACAGACTTATCACAGCCAAAAAGCAGGAGGCTTTTACTTCAGGCAACCCTTAGGACAAGATTTCAGCCTCCAAGTGATATCAGCTTGATTCAACCCTGAGTTCTCCTGAAAATATCACAGGATCCAATGAAGCATTCCCATTCGTTGCCATTTCCTACCATGACCTGTTCTAACAATACTACACAAAGCTTACTGTGTATTTATTGTGTTGTGTGTGTATATATGCATTGTGTCTTTATTGTGTTGGTTTATTTACACATTTCATGTGGCATCCATGCCCACAACATCCAAATCTGACATCTGTTAATTCCACACAAGTGAACTCAGCTGGTCAAGAGGATATAAAGTGATATAAAATGTCATCTTTCGTGTTCTCTGGCTAAAGCCAGCCATGTAATCAGGCACTCTTTATGATGGGCATATCATGGGTAAGCAGTGATGACAGAGTTTATCAGATACCAAAGGCCACTCAAACACACTCCTGACTTTGCCTCTGCAGGAGTTTTTCAATCAGTGGTACCAAACTTGGCACATGGTTATCACAGCAGGTGGAAACATGAAAACTTCTGGGTTACCTTCAAGCCCTAGCAGGAATTAGCATGGCCTTGAATTAACCTTGAATCTTACCCAAGGGAAGAGCTGTGCAATATATTGAAACAAGCAGTACTAACTGGCTGCAGAGTGTGAGCTTTGGGACAGAACAGGGCTAATAAAGATACTGAGCCCTTCCTCCTGCTCCTCCAAAGTATGGCAGCTGAGCCCAAAGGGCCAGGCAGCAGCTAAAGCAGAGTTACATCTCATGCTGAATGCCCAACTTCTCTGGAATGGCTTGTCTGCTCTGAAGAAGCATCTCCTGGGCTGGCTGGGCGGCCACAGGGTCTATGTGACACTTCCTTGAGTTACCTGAAACACTTTTATTTAAACTAGGTATTTCTGAAATTTCGTGGGTTTTTGCATCAAAAAATATTCTCGTATTCTTTTCAATGACCAATTTGTGGAGAAAAGGACTTTTAGAAATATTATTCAAAGAAGAATAAGCTCAGCACACAACTGCAGTCAGGTCCCTCATGGAAAGTGGTCCAGCCTGAAGGTACACAATCCTTAGTACCACCCCAACTTTTTAGCAGTCTGTCTTTACATCCACAAATTTCCATGCACAGGAGAGATCTTCTTCACATAACTCCTCCTTTTCCTCCACCCACCCCAAAATAACCCCACAAGCCAACAACCTATAGCTTTATGTGCAGTAATTTGACAACACTGCAGTTCTAATCTGCAGCTGAGAAGCAGAGACACAAAGGCCAGTACCAGTGAAGAGAAGCAAAGCACAATTCAAGCCTGATTCTCTTCTGTGCCAACATGATGGATTCATACTCAAACCACCATAGCTGAAACTGTGCTGGGCTGCTCAGCTGCCTGGAAAAACCAATACATATCATCCCACCATGTTCTGAGTGCTGGCTATTTTTTTTTTAAGTTTGGTTTGTTCTGGTTTTGGGGGTTTTTTGGGGTTTTGGTTTTTTGGGGTTTTTTTGTTGTTTTGTTTTCTTTTTGTCTTTTTTTCTTCTGGTTAATAGGTTTTGTTCTTTGTGGTGAGGTTATTTCTTGCTTTGTTTTCAAGGGCTCTCCAGGTTCCAGTAAATGACACTGGGTTGTGTATAAAGCTGTGGGATTTTATTCTCTAATACCAGGAAATTAATATGCACACATTTTTCAGTTTTTTATCTTGTGAATACAAACACTGAATCAAAGCATCAAAAAGAAAGAAAGTGAGATTTTTTTTTTTTTGCCTAAGTTTTCTGGGACTCAATAATATTGTCAGTTTCTCTTTCTCTCCTGCTTCTATTTTGTCTTAAGGCTCTGCATCTTGGAAGACTGTGAAGCTGCTGTGTGATTTTTATCTCCATGATTAAAGTGTTACACTTTATTGAGCTCTTTGCATCAGCACCAAAATCTGCAATGCAGGATTTTACATAACACTTCATTTTCTCCTCGCACCATTACTGTTATTAACCTGGTCGCAATAAACAGAAAATACAGCTCGGCTCATGATGTACTCCTGAGTTTGTGTGTGTGTGTGTGTGTGTGCATAACAGAAAAGGAAAAAGAAGAAAAAGAATGGAAATGAAAGGGCCTCCACCCTGTGAAAGACTAGTAATGGCTGCATGAACTTGTCATTTCCTTAAAGAAAAATCTCAGCCTTTCGGAGATAAAAGGAAAAGTTCTGTGCTGGAGCTTCTGCATGTAAGGATTTCTTAAAAAAAATAAAAAAGATCAAAACATAATGTCCTAACTATTTCCAAATTCTCTAACTCATTGGACTTCTCGGATGGAAGATTTGATTGATATCCTGCTTTCATTGATATCCTAATTTGGGATGTTGCTCGTTTCTTTATTTAAATGACAAAGAATGTGAGATCTGCCAAGGGGACACCAACAAGGGTTTGGAAAGCAGCTGAGGAGCTGGATGTGCCAGCACAGGTGACCTTCCCCCTCCACCAGTGGCTGGAACCTGTGTGTTTCACAGACACAAGATCTCTGAGTTCCCGGGAAAATGAGAGTTAAATACCCAAATGTGTAGGAATCTGGGTTACTGACAGATATTCTCTTTTTGCTGGGGCAGGAGAGACCTGCAGGTTGTGGAGCAGAGACATCTAGATGTGTAAGCAAGCTACAGGAGCCATGAAAAAAGAGATGGGTTGTCCATGAACAGATGGTCACCAAAACTTGATTGAAGCCTAATGGGGGAAGGAGAAAGAAAGCCAGTGTGGGGAACCTGGCATGTCCCAGAGAGAGCCCTAAGAGGCAAAGTCAGTTTGGGTATCGCCTGACAGAAATGTTTCAGGAGCTTAGGCATCATCTCCAAAATAAAACAATTAGGAGACCAGGCTTCCTAGACTTGCTCTTCCCTTTAGATAACAGAAGCTCTCCTTTTGCAGTCCTGAAATGCTGGTGGTGGGGAGTTGGGGGATATCATAGAAACCTGTGTCAAGCTGTCTGCACTCAGGTGCTGCAGGACCATGAACTGCACTGTGCTGCCACAGCAGCCTCAGGCATCTCCTCCCAGGGTTGGTCAGGAAAGTCAATGCAGACTGGGCCCAGTGGCACTGCTATAGCTTAGCCTGAAATGTTCTGGTTATTTTTGAAGGATTGTTTTGTTTTTTAACCCAAGAGAAATGTTTTAGGAAGCTCGCCAAGCTTCTGCCCCCTACTTATGTGGGTTCTGCTCTTTACTCATGCTATTTATTTTGTACTTGCTCTTTACTCAGTTTACTACAGCTTGAAATATAGCAGAACATTTTTCAGTTCGTCAGTGTGTTGTTTGCTGTCAAGGAGACGAAATGTTACTACTTTCCTCTGGAGAAGCTTAGGACATGATGGATGAAATGTCACAAATAATTAGACTTTTCTTATGAATTACATTTTTTAAACTTCTGTTTGCATGTCAGCAGGTGTGTTACGGATAGGCTGCATGGAAGGACCTGGGGAAATTTTAGTTCTCTGGGAACAGCAGTAATGTAATATCTGATAAGCCAGCTGAGACAAACTTTAAAAACTTTTACTATGGCAGTTTGGTGCTAGGAAAGATCTGAGTCCAGTGGCAGGATCAAAAAGGTCCAATCCAGTTCCTGAATAGCATGGACATGATTAGGGATTTAAAGATTGCTTGACACAGTCTGACCTGAAGTCCATCCACTGCAGTGTCTTGTTTCTGATGGTGATGTTTTGTGGCACTGTTAAGCCCTACATGATATGACACCCAGTGATAATCTAAATAACTATCAGGCTTGGAGGAAATAAAAACTGCAGTTCACTTTCACACTTTGAGCAGAGATGTACTGCAGATAGGCAGATACTCAGATTGCATAAAATTATCCAGGAGACAGACATTAACAAACCCTCCAACTCTGAACTCTCCCTGGATAACTGCTCCACACTTTATGGACTGGGCACACGCCAATGAACACCCCCAAATACCTGAGGATGCTGAAAAATCTGCACAAAACAGTCACAGGTACTCACACACTGCTTCTTCTTTAGGGTTTATGTGAGTTTCGAGATCTCTCATCATTTTAATCTCCAAGTTTATAAATGGCCAGTTGTTACAGCAGTAAACACTGGATCAAACATAAAGCTGCAGCTGAATTACTGCTTTGAAATCTCGTACCACATGCAATGACTTTAAATTGCTTGCTTTGCTAGAAAGGCTGAAAAAATGTGAAGCCGTGACACTCTAAATCACACTAATCAATGATGTAAATCTTAACTGTATGAATGTATCAATAATGAGGAATGCTCCAGGGGAAAAAAGCAGGGGAACTGCACACCTTTAAGATCTCCCTTCCATAACCAACTTATTCTCATACATTGCAGAATCATCAAGAAAATATAAAGATTAATAATGACCTGGCAAAATTTACTTAACCCCTTTGATATGGAAATAAAGTCTTATTTTATCAATGGGGAAAAAATGCCTCTCACATGTTATTTGCTCAGCAATCTCAACTGATTAGGAGTGATTCAATTAAAATGGAAGCATTGCAGTGAATGACATAAAAAGCATCACTGAAATTTTCTCAGGAGATTTGAAATGTTATTTTTAATGCTAAAGATAAACTGTATACACACAAATGTTTGAAGGGGAAGTGGAGCCATGAAGTTCCAGTGTTCATGTTTCCAGAACACAGCTTGTTTATGTCATCACAGCATTTCAGATAATATTATAGATATTGCTATTATCAAAACAGGGCCTGGGAAAATAGTTTTCAAATACCAGGAAAGGAGGGGGAGACACCTCTCAAACCCTTTTTTTCTCCTTACTCAGAAAACAAAGCTGTGATCATCGACTCCTCTCTAAGGATCATAAAACAACAAAAGAAAATTGCCTCCCAATGGCTAACATGATGAGAGGGAAAAGAGGGAGCTTGAGTAGCTCCTTGACTGTGTTGCTTCCTCCCAGCAACAGCTAATGAGATTCCCTGCCAAGGAGGAACCTGCCACACATCCTCTACATCAAAGGGGATCTGGAGGATATTCTATTGCCTTTGACTACCACGCTGCCTAGTGTGGCAGGAAGCCACATCTGAAAGTCCCCATGACCCCCAAAAGTCATATATTGCTCTCTGAGGGGCTTGGAAGCTGATAAAACCCATAATCAAGCCCTTGTTTTGCTGCTTCACAAACACTTGTATTCTAACAGCTGTGTGCAGGTTTATCAGAGAGAGGTGTTTGCATCTCTGCCTTCCTTAGTCAGGCCCATCATAACTTACATGGTCTGATCACTGTCCATCCTTCCTCTTCCTTCACACTGCAGCTAGAGAAAGCTCAGGAACAGTCAGATTTCCTGTAGTGAAATCACAGAGTTGCTCCCATGGTCGGTTCCCAATCCATGTTCCAGGTGCTACAAGCCATCCCTGTGGCAGTGTTCACAGGGGTCTGAGGGTGAGGGAAGAGACAAGGATCTGACTCCATGTTTCAGAAGGCTTGGTTTATTATTTTATGATATATATTATATTAAAACTATACTAAAAGAATAGAAAAAAAGGGTTTCATCAGAAGGCTAGCTAAGAATAGAATAGAAAAGAATGATAACAAAGGCTTGTGGTTCAGACTCTGCGTCAGAGCCAGCTGACTGTGATTGGCCATTAATTCGAAACAGCCACATGAGACCAATCACAGATGCACCTGTTGCATTCCACAGCAGCAGATAACCATTGTTTACATTTTGTTCCTGAGGCCTCTCATCTTCTCAGGAGGAAAAATCTTAAAGAAAGGATTTTTCATAAAAGATGTCTGTGACACACCCTCAGTGGGGCAAGGCTCAGTTGGCATCCCAGACACCTGTGGCTGCTGTCCAGCGTGCCTGTGCTCCCTGCGCCACTTTCTAGCTGGTCTTCAAACACTTAATGAGTTGCCTCAGGGGGCAGGGTCACACTGCAGCCCAGCAACCAAAGCACAGGAGATAACAACCTGCCCAAGGTCACCCAGGATGTGAGGAAAAGCCAACCAGTGCTTTTGGTTTCTGTCCATTATGCTGCTGCTCTTGTTTTAGAGGGTTAGGGAGAGGCTCCAGGTGCTGAACTGAAACCTTTTCCATGTTAGACCCTGTTTTCAAGCAGAGTGAAGGTGGAGATTGTAACTACAAAAATGACAGGGAGATGGGAGGTCACTCATCTCTTTCTCTTCTACCTCTTCTGGGTAAGTATTTTGTTTAGGGGGGACAGGATGCCTTCATAGTCAATGCAGCTTCTACCACTGATCAGTGCAGGCAAAGGAAACAGAAAGAAGCAGGGAAACTATTCAACAACCTTGCTGTTTGCTGCACTTTACACGGGGAACCTAGCTTCCTTCATTTTGGGGCAGAGATATAAAGAAGTATTCCAACACGAAGGCATAATTTTGGCTCTGTTCCACTCGACTGGAGATAAGGATGCAGTGTCAGCTGCCTGGGAACATAGCTCCCAGTGCTCTGATATTTTTTTGGATTCCTCTGGTTGGGTCCCAAGTCACTGTGCTCATTTATCACACGTTGAAGACTGTTGTTTCCTAGTACTCCTGCTACAGGGAATACTTCAGGAGGCCCTGCCTCCCCTGTTCCCAAGCCAGCAGAAACAAAAGGGGCAGAAGCTTCCATCTCATGCAGTGACATGGGCATTGATTCCTCAGCTCTGACACGGGCTTGGCATTTGACCTTCAAAAAATCATCCAGCTGCCCCCAGCTCTCCTCTTATAATGGGCATGGCAGAAACCAGTTTGTTAAATGTCCATAAATCACCACTCCTCATAAAAGACACTTTCCCATAGTGCCCAGTAGTGCAAATTCAATGGGATGCTGATCAGAACAGGAGCTGCTGTACCCTATATAGCCTGCCATTACACACACCTAAACACAACACCCTTTTCCTGTGCTCCAGGGTGGAAGAGCAAGAATTACTGGTAAAAGGAACACCCAGAAAAAATGTTATTTCAAAAGGTGCTGTTTACTTAAGAAATTACCCCTACTTTGTATTTAATATTTCATACCTAAGGTTCAATCAATGCAGGAAATTCTCCTTCTATTCTCGTATCTGAACAATAATGATGCGAAAGGTCATACTGCGTATCATCAATAAAATACTGTCTCTTGAAAATCAGTTTTCAGATAGTCAAATTATTTTTGAAATAGAAGTGCCATTCTTTAACCCTGACAGGAAGTTAGAGGAACAACATTCAGTTTCCATTTAAAAATCAGAGTGTAAAAGGGTAGGGAAAAAAAATGCCCAAAAATCACTAACACAAATGTCATTCAGGCCTGGCAAAAAGGAACAGAGATTAAATGTTACCATTTATAGTTTGCAACCTAAAGAGAAGATCACTGAGCTAGAGCATGACAATAAAATCTATTGCATGTATGCAAACTAGCCAGTCAAATCTCCAGTTCTCTGCAGACTGGAAAAAACAACCAAAGGAAAAAGAAACAACAAAACATCAGAACAACTGAAAGAAGAAATAACACTTCAAAAACCTTTCTGTTTCAACTACATATAATAAGCTGTTCCTCATACTGAGGAAAGTCTGAGGGCTGGGTGTTTTTTCTTTTCCTTTTAATGTGAGATTTTTATTCTTACAATTTATCTTTAATGTTACTTGAACATAGGTTACTCTACCTGCACACCAAAATATACTGGCTTGGAGTTTAATTTTTAGACACTTAAAATTACATTTTCCCAAGCAATGGTTGCTCTTCTCCTGAATTTGAGCTTCCAGGTAAGAGCTGGTTTTACAGGGATGTCTCTGTACATCCTTTACAGTCCTTATAAAACTGCCTGGCCAGCCAGAGCACTCACTGCCTGGGGAACTTTTGGTAGGGGTAGGTTAATCTATGTGACCCCCATAGTTCATCTGAAACTGCTGCACAACTTTCTAAAGGCCCATCTTTATTTCCTCCTCCATCTCTGAGTGACTCCCAGCACACACTTTCTTCTCAAGGATAGATGGATCAAACACAGAGGTGAGCATAAACACATTTCTTCCTGGGAAAACATTTGCAGTGGGGTGGATAAAGGCTCAAGGCTGCCCACTAACACCCACAGTCCCTTGTGCACCAGCTCCAGTGTAAAACCACGTAAATGTGCAAACACAATGATTGTGCTCCAGCAGAAGTATTCCTATTCCCACAAGAAATGCAATCCAGATGCTGGAAGGGTTTTTTATTAGCAGGGATCTGTCCTTTCCACTAATGAAAATAATTTTTCTGTTCTCTGAAAGAACCAGCAGATTCCATTCATTCCAGGTTAAAGTCTTTTTCCTGTATGCTAATGTGTTTGATTTTTAAGCTGATGATGGGTAGTCTGTCTAAGTTATTTCAATGTAGAGCAAAGGAGTAGCTCCCCACAGCTTGCGAGCCCTTCCTTCCCCATCCTCTGAAGCAGCATTAATCAGAACTGCTGCCTAAGCCACGGAACATTTTGCAACTCTACCCAGCCTTCTTCCCACCCCTTAACACCTCCTCTCCTCTTTCCCCCCACCCCATCAGCGCTGCTCCCCCAGCACAAATTGCCACACATCTGTACAAAGGACAGGCGGAAGAATAAGGTGACAGTTCTTTAAGGAAAGAATAAAAATGCAAATTAACAAACACCAAATTTGCTGTAAACATTAAATACTTCAGACATGAAGCCTTCTGTGCTACAAGAGCGCTTTCAGCATTATCTATTCACAGCAGTTCCTCTGCTCCTGAGGGTCATAAACACTGAGAGATGGAGCCAGCAAAAAAGCTCTAGTTGAAATTCAGCTCACAGCAAAAGCAATTTCCGAGTGTGCAAAGTGCTGTCAGCAGGCCTGATGTTTGTGTATGAAATATAGACAATATGACTGGCCCATCGGCAGTCACTGTCAGCCTGATGGATGGGGCCTGGGCAGGAGTAAAGCGGCTGCCGTTAGGGCCCAGTCTATCAGATGCCTGATGGAGATTCGGGGGCTTAATGGAGGTAAAAGTTTCTTCTAATCGGGCAAAATTTTCCAGCGGTGATCACAGAGAGAATAAAAGGGATAACGATCTGATCCGAGGGCACGAGCAGGGCTGGCCCGCCTCGGCACGAAGAAAAAGAGGGAAGAGATGCATTCTCAATATGGAGGGAAATTGGTGTCTTTGTTCTTGGATGTCAGCTGTCCCAGAACAGACAGGACAGCCCTAAGGGTCACTGTGTGCACAAGGTGTTCCCCACTGCCCACACTCCTGGCATAATGAAAACATCACTCTGGTGCCCGTCACAGCATACCTCTTACTGATGGACACAGCACCACACCCATGCAGAAATATTTGTGAAACAGCCAGTTCAAATGTCCTCACTCCTTCTACCATTTGGAAACCAGCATCCTCGCTATTTCCATTTTTCTTTTGTCTCCAAGGTTGTTATGTGAGTAAAACCTGATGTGTGGGGCATCTGCAGTAAAAACACAGAGGGCTAAACTCCACATCCTACCTCATGCTATGGGGTCATTACCTCATGATGCCCCTCAGGCAGAAAAAGTAGAGACCATAGTAAAAAGCCATGGCATGGATCAGGGCACTTGTAGTGGTTCAGTTATTAGTACTCGTGCCAAGAAACCATGAAAATCAAAAGACTCTGTTGAAAAAACGCTGACCACTTCAATAGAAATAGAGAGCAATTAGAAATGAGCTTGTGTTTCAAAGTCCACGAAGCAGTCTGCAGCCAAACTGTATATATTTTGAAACTAAAGAAACCATAGCTTTGATCCATCCCTATTTGCAAAGGCAAAGAAGGGCTGACAGCTTGTGATGTTTGCCTCCCTTCAGGTAAGTGAGAAGGCAAGTTCATATCCTAGGGAAAGGCAGAATTATTTCAGGTTTTCACTCCAAACGAGGACTGCTAAGCAGAAGAAATTTCAATGAATGCCTAAATTTCTTAAGCAAAACCACCATAAGAACTGAGGCAAAATGCAGAACAGGAAATTAAGATTGTGCACAAATGGGAAACGATCCCAGGTCTAGCAGTCTGTCCAACATTTTTGAAGAAGCGATATATTTCTACAAGAAACCACAGGTTGAGAAAACCCTTCCTCTCCACTGGGACTTTATACTTTTCACCCATCATTACAGGCTCTTCCTTGATCAGAAATAAAGACAACAGTAGCTGCTGGGGGTATTTGAGGACTTAAAAAATGGTCATTTCTTTGCACCAGTGTTTAAAAAGCTCTCCAACAGGAGAAACAGCAAACTTTTCAATACCCTAAATTGTCATTGTCATCATAATGGACCCAGGTTCAAGAGGATGGAGTACACTTGAATAGTTCCTACCTGACCTTCTAAACATACAACCTGCTGGTTCTTTCACCTCTCTAGGCATGTTCTCTGCAGCTGGAGATTTTCTTCCTTGGAAAACCTCTCCCCAAACACATCCATCCCTGCTCTCAGGCTGGCAGCTGGTCTTCACACACCAAACCCATCAGTGTTTCCATGATATTCTGTGGGGCTTCTCCTCTAGAACCCAGTTTGTTCTGCCCCAGACTCAGCTGGAAATTCTACATCCCAAAGCCCCAGCTTAGAACTTGTCACAAGGGCTCGCTGTTTCCTACTTACCAAAGGGACACAGGAGCAGGCAGGACTCAGCTGGAGCCTCTGGTAGCAAAGCAGCTCCTGACATTAATATCCTTTAGCACAGGCTCCACGAGAGCTGCTAACTGTGAGCTTTTTAAAAAGATTGCTGCATCCTTAACAGGTTTTAAACGAAGCTCCTTTACACTATTACCAGCACCTGATGAAAACCACTACCCTATTGAACTCACCAGCGGGCCATTAGAAGTGTGTCAGATTATATTAACTAGGCAATTAAAAAAAAACACCCAACCAGCAACAACAAGGAGCAGCAGCCCGGCTGGTGAGGAGAGCCTGTCTGTCGCTTTGTAAATCCCCAAATTAATTTTGAAAGGCCACTTTCAGCCTGGAGTTAAGGCCAGATTTACCCTCTGCGTTGTCTGCAGCGGGCTGAATCTCTGCAGCAACCTGATGAAACTGATTATTTATGATAAGTGACTGACGTTGGAACAGTGCCCAAAAGGCGAGGGAATGAAAGCTGCTGTGACCCCAAATGAGATGATTTTCTTTGATCAGCTTGCACCAACTTTTAAAAAAATTATGACTTTTGGTTTCATGCAGGAGATCAAATAATTAAACAAACAGATGTGCAGATATTAATAACAAAAGGTGTTGCACGAGGGAAGCATTCAACCACAAACAAGCCATTTATTTTAAGACTTAAGTGTTGCTGAAATTCCCAATCAGAAGAAGAAAGAATGATTTTTAAGTGTTGTGTGGGAGACATTTTAGAGAACTGGGAGTAATTTAAAACAGAATATGCTTTTTTGATGAGACTGCCAAAACCAAGATGCCTCTGGATAAAAAATAAAGCAAAAAAAAAAAAAAAAAAAAAGTTAATTTACATACAGACAGAGCTGTCAAGTGAGTCATCAGCAGAGAGAGGGATAACAAGTCTTTGGGTAACAACTCCCTTGTTAGGAAGATGGCAGCAAGAAGCAGGATCAAGGGAAAAGGAAAGTCACTGTACAGATGTTTTAAAGGAACAGTTAGCATTTTCTCTGGTTTGAGGGGCTGAACATTGCAGCTGCTTGCTCGGTGCAAGTGGAGAAAGCACCTGCATGAAGGATGCACAGCTGGGGAAATAATTGAGTAATGTCTTCTATTTCTGTTCTGCATACAAGGGTCGGAGCAAGGAGTTTGGGTCTGGACTCCAACCTGAATTTTCCTCAGGTTTATGCTGCTGGGGAAGGCAGGAAGGATGATATTTTGGGGCTTTACCTCTCCAGGATAGTCAGAAGTGACTTGAGGAGGCACTGGGGACAGAGTGACAGGCCCTGTCCAAGAACTCTCAAGGAGTACCACACACCCACCCACACTCCTTGAGTGCTTCTGGATGAAAAGCCCATGATAAGAAAAAGAAATGAAAAACCTTTTGTCTAGAAGTGAATATTTCATGCAAAAATCCATTTTTCTGTTCTTATATGCTACCAAAACAAATCCTTACACTCTGCTGAAGCTAAATATCCCACAGAGAATTTATTTTAATAAAAACTAAAGTATGTATGGCAAAGGCTTTACAAAGAAGAAAACCTTTAGGACCAGAACTCTCCTTATACTGTTTTAACATGGCCATTTTCATGTATGTGTGTGTGGTGCAGACCATTGTGCATGTACACGGAATTGTACTTTTGTGACCATTAACTATTTGAGTAAATATCAATGTGATTGTGGGTTTCTTCATGAGAGTACAGGAAATAGCTGTTAGAACAGAGCAAAGTGGGTTTTTATTAAAAAACCCAAAAACACAGTAGGGTAAGAAACAACATGGGTGTCTGTGGGGGTGAACTGGTTAATCTAGCAGTGTTCCTGTCTTCCAAGTTGCTACAGAAGTGACAAATCTACCCAAATTCCAGCCCAGGTGGCTCACAATAATCTGCATTTCCCCATCACGATTGCAGTGATGTAGACTGGAGGTGGGGTTCAGTTTCAGAAAGCAATACATACCCACAACTCAAACTGACTTTGTCTGCCAGAAAATGCACAGAGCTCAATGCATTTGGTCTTACAGGAAACCACCAGCAAATTTTCCAACGGGATATGCTGAGAAAAGAGAGGTGCCCATCCAGGAGAGGATTCCTGGCTCCAGGGCTCTACATGCATCCAAGACATGATTCACACAGACAGGAAAATGATCAGTTCTTTATGGCACATGGTCTTTCCTTCCTCTGCATGACCAAAACAATGCCAGGATTGAAGACAAATGGCAAATTATGAGGTTGGGGTAGGTGGGACACACACACACATATGACAGGGAGTGTCCATGGGAGCTGAAACAGCCTGGCATCCCCACCTTGCCTTGCTAATGCCAAAATGTCTCTGTGCAAACAGATGTTCCACTCCTGGGCAGCACCCTTCCCTTTATCAAGGTTTTATACCCTTCACTAAAAATCCTTCCCAACATTTTCCTCACTCTGACCTCGCTGCACAAGAGAACAGCAGCACCAGTGGTAATAAAATGTGTCCTTTAGTTTCAGGAGTCTGCCTTCCATTTAAAGCATGGAAATGGGAGGCAGCAGCTGCTGATGGCTGTATAAACATAACTGTCCACAGAGCATAACTGGCACTTTGCTGAACTCATCTCTGCAAAATAATAGATGTGGCTGGTCTGATGTGATAATACTTGATTGATTTACCCACATGGTATTTAAACTGTGGCTGATGTGACCCTTTTGCTCCAGTCTACCCACGAACCCATAGATTTAAACTCCACACATTAAGTGGATTTGTTGGAAAGCTGGAATTCACAAATCAAAGAGGCTGTTAAGGTTCAATAATATGGTTGCATGATGAATGTAAAGCCAGAGCCCATTGCACGCTAAGTGTGTTGGATAAAAAGGCATCTCAACAATATCTTAGTGTGATCCCCATTCTTTTCTGCATCTTGACCCTTACCAAAGTTTTCCAAAGCTGTGAAACCCAGATTTACAGACTTACCAATACAAAGAGCACAACTAAATAAAATTTCTTCTGAACATGCATCCACATGTTTGAGTGTTTATTCAGATTTCACCTGGACTTCAACCCCAGCCAGGCTTGAGCCCTCATTAACAATTGTGACTCCAATCCAACATTACCCAGTGACTCTGCTTGACAGCCACCAGTGCTTAGCAAGTCTGTAGTTCTTTATGTCTTGGAGTAGAGCATCATTTAATTTGTCCATATAGCTCAAATGCTTGCTTTGATATGCAACAGAAAGGATCAAAGGAATCACTCACGACTGTTTTTCAGTGAGGTGCCTACCAACACGTTTCCAAGAGCTACAGGCAATTTAGGGGGAAGATGTGGTGGGAATTATGGGTAAACAGCAGCAAAAATTACAATAAAATAGAGGAAAACAAATGTTGCAACCACAGCAACAACAACAAGGAAAAAGCAGGTTTGTTTTGTTTTTCTTTAAACCTGACTGGATTAAAACTTGTTTCCACTAACCAAAACAAAAAGAAAAGCTAACATTTTAAAGTAAAAAAATCCTTCTGATTGGAAGTTTTTATTTATTCCTTCTGTGAGTTTCAAAATAAAACCCTATCAAGGGAGAAACTGTCTATTTGCTTGTTTTTACCCTTGACAATCACAAAACCACATGTTCAGACAAACCTTTTAACTAAAGAAAACCTTTCTCTCCTCCCTGTGTTTCCCATATGTATGCTCCCTATTATTCACCCTTTTTTATCAATAACTTCCAGCACTTGGAATTTATGTGCAGTATTTAATAAGAGCTGGTGTGAATGTCGAAAGTATCTTGGTAAGATGTTATGTGTCAAAAAGCGATCATGTTACAGTGTGATGGATTAATATGAAGAAACAGCTTGAAGACAAGGTATTCATCTTTTTTTTTCCTTTTTTTTTTTTTTAAATGACAACACTAATACATTTGTTTCAGATCTGAAATTAATTTCCTAATAGTAAGAAAGGTCAAAATGAATGAGAGACATATGAGCCTTTTTGTCATCTTTGACAAATTATCCAAAACAATCCTGTCAAATCAAAAGGGATAACATTTTGAGTAATAAATGTTAGTACTGATTAACTGGTCAAAGTTAATTCTTTCCAGGAATTGCAATATGCAAAAGGCAGGAATTCATTCATTTGCTTTGTTGTTTTTTTTTTTTTTTTTTTTTTTTAATATTTCTTCTATCATGTTTTCAACATAGTTTTCTTGGAAACAGGCCAACCTGGTGTTTTCTGGGAATGATGCCTGTTGAATGGTACAAACTGAAAGTGGTATCTTCTGCAGCGCTCAGATGAGTGTTTTTGAAGTAATTTGAAAGATAAATGGGATTATTAATCAACAGAAAAGGGAAGGGGCTGTTTTGCAATGCCTCCTGGTTTCCAGATGCTTTGCAGTGGGATTATGTTAGGGGTTTCTCCTGAGAGACAAATTCTCCTGAGTATGCAAAGAGTTAACACCCAGTTATAGAAAACTGAAACTTAAATCTGCAAAACAGAAAGCTCTTCATCACGGCTGCTTCCAAACTGGTAAAGCTGCTGCGTTCTCTAGGGCTGGGTTGCTCTTCTGAGTGTGTTCAGTATGTTCAGAGGCTTTGAATTATTAGAAACTCCTTAGGGTAAGACTGGGGCAGAGAAACCACAGAACTCTCAGGGGATTCAAGGATCTGTCCAAGGGCAGAAGCCAATAAAGTCCAGCAGATGTTATGGGCTCTTCACCTTTTCCACCTGTGGGACTTCTTTTTGGAAAGAAAAATGGTCCCTTCATCCTATTTCACAAGCACCAAACTATGTGGGAAAGATGTAAGTTGCATTCAGTATTCCCCAAAACTGTGGACAAATTGTTATGAACACCTGGTTAGAAAACCAGAATACACATAATTTAAATAGAATTTTGGGAATCTGTTTTTCCCAGGTGAAAATCCAGCCCAGCTCTCCAGGGACCAGATGTGATTCATAAGATGTGACTTCCTGGCAGAGTGTCTGCATCACAAAACAATGACAAAGTTGTTTTACTTCTCCAACAATACCAGCAGGGCTAAGGAAAATTATTACCTCTTCTTAAAAACCTTGGGGGTTTTCTATTCTGAAACTGTGGCAGCCACAGGAACATCATACCTCACATACCTCATCCCACAAGAACACCTTAACATCTCCCAAAGGCCTCACTGCACAGTGCAGAAAATCTTTTCTGTGTTTTTGTGAGGAGATTCCACCTGCAGAGCCTGCAGGTGCTGCACACAGGCACTGCTGTGCAATGGTGTGCAGGGAAAGGGCTGGGAAAGGGCTGCTCTTAATTCAACCCTCACAGCCACAATCATTTTCCTGGCTAAGCAACATTTCCAGCTTCATGCTGCCTTTCTGTCCTCTCTTGGTGACTTCAGCTGCTGCTGTGCATCAGTTCCAGAGGATCCAGAGCAGTGCCCAAGCCAAGCTGAATTGCAAACAAGCTGAATTACAAGCATTGAGATGCAGCCACAGTGGGTACCACTGCAGGCTGGGCCCACCAGTGCCCATGAAGTACCTGGGATGCTGCAGCAACACATCCTCCACCACTGCACAGCCCCTCATTTAGGATCTTCTACTTGAAATACCCTCCTAGTGATCCCCACAGAACTGAATCATGGCCATGGTCATCCTGACAGAAAATACCCAAATAATTTCTCTGTGCCAGTTTTCAGGCTTTTAGAAAAATTTCCTTTTTTTCCCTTTTAATTGGAAGACTACTCCAGAAGTCTAAAAAGAACCCCCATACTAAGGGAAGTTTTCCCCTTAACTTATTTCTGTAAACTTATTCTGCTAAACCTTTGGTCAACACTAAATAAATCCTTTTCTCTTTGGGGCTTATGCAAGTCAAAAAAGATCTGGAAGACAGCACAGAGTTAGGTGACAGGGAGGGGGAGAAATATGCTGAATTCTGATAATTGCTCTTCTCAGAATAAAATGTTTCCCATTTATTACAGTTGGAAGGATTTATGCAGCATAGAGAAAGCTATATCAGTCCATACATATTAGCACAAGATTGGGCTCGCTATTATATCAACACTTTTCCAAAACAGGCAGCAGCATGACTAATCTCAAAGCTCCAAAAAAGAAAGTGTCTCTTCTTTGTTTGGCCTCTCAAATCTTCCAAATAATTTTCAAAATATGTTTCCCTTCTCTTCACCTCCTCCTGCAACTAAAAAAAAAACCCCACAGAAACCACAAACCCAAAACAACAACAATAAAAAACCAAAACACACACACACACAAAAAAAAAATCCCTGAGAAGAATTTAAAGAGCTCATTCAAAAGTAAAACACAAAGATAAAACCTCCAGTGGTAGATTCTTTCTAACTGGTGAATTTATTCTAAACTCAGTGCAGAGAACTGAGTAAAATAAAGGTCAGCCCCTGTGCTGGGAATTCCCCTGACCTTTCAGGCTACATCCATCATTGGTATTACACAGAATTTGCCATTTATCACACCAAACAGAGAGCAAATCTTTAACTCCTTTTCTCTTCCCAGCAGTACAGACCCAACAATTATTCAGATTTTAAAACAAAATCGATGTTTATCCAGCTCCTTCTCACAGCTCTGCCTCTTTGGGCTCCTCACTCTCCAAGCTCTGGATGTACAGCAGGAAACTGATGGAGCAGGGAGCACATGAGAGCCCATGTGTCTTGGGGAGATGGGTGCCAAGGGGTGGATTGAAAATCCATTTGGAAAGGCCTTTTAAAAAGGGTCTGCTTTCCTACTGACACCTATTGAAGGGTATTTGTGACAATCTACTCCCAAATTCAGGATCATGTCTGGGGAAGCCTGGCATTACTGAGGAAGAGGATTCTCTGAAAGTTTCAGACCCTCAGATAGCATCAGGGAATTGTTCTGCTGCACTTTCTGCAGAAGTTTGGCACCTGCATACATCAGATTTGGATGGTTTTGAAGGATCCCCCCTGATGTGAAAGCATCCTGGATGGACACAGTGAAGGGAGCAGCCCAGCCCATGAGGTCACAGCTCTGCTCATCACCACAGATGAATTTCTCTCTGACATGGAAATCTCATGTTATCCTCAGGCTTTCTGGTAGCAAAGTATAGTCAGTCCAGAAGTGGAGACAAAAAGAAGAGAATATAAGGAGCAGCTATTTCCATGTGGGAATTCACCTTCCTCAAAGCCTGTGACAGAGAAGCACTGCCCCTTCTCCAGGACTCATTCCAGAGAAGAAAATAAACAAGTCAGGGTGCTGGGGTCTGACACAACCACACTTGGAGCCATAGAAAGGAGGTCTGGGATGACTTCATCTCCATCTAAATGATCTCCTGTGTTTACAGCTGCCCAAAAATGCAGGGATGCCCTGAGAGACCTGCTCCCTGGGATGCCCCAGCTCAGCTCTCCAGGCTGACAGAGCATGGCAGGATTCAAAACAACCCTCTTTCACCTCAGCACAGGGATCTCTTCCTTCCCTAAAAGCTGTCAGTGCATGCCTGAGCCACCCAGTGCCCTGGTGCCATTCAGTGGCTGCTGCTTGCATTCAATATTCACATTATCAGCACTAAGGACCAATTTGGGAGCTCCCAAGCTTCTCCCTCACAGATAATGCAGGAAGAGAGGGCAGTTGCCAGGATATTTATGAAAGGGTGCATGGGACAACTATATCTGTGGAAGGTTAAACAGCCTAATGCATGATATGAGCATCTGTGTCATGAATCAGTGATTAAAGCAAAGCCTCTTTCATCAAAATTCAGCAATCTCAACCATGGTAAATAATAGGCTAATTAGGCATCTGCTCATCCCATGTCCAAAGGGACAGGCCAGTTCCTGGCACAAAGCAAAACATTTGTTGCACCAGCGAAAAGACATTTTCAAGCCTGTGGTCTACCTACAGCAGAAGAGATCAGCACCTTCCTTTGCCAAAGGATGCTCTTCACAAGGAGGAAAGCAAGATCCCCTTCCTGCTGTCAGGGCTTACAAACTGCCCTTGGGGGGCTGAACCCAGCACCTGGTCCAGAGTGAGATGGATGGGAAACTTTGAACTGAATTTTAAAGCACTGATTGATTAGAAATGATAAAGTGGGGAGCTGGAATGTTCTAACTGCCCAAATGTGTCAGCTATAAGCTTTGAAGTTTACATACAGTTAACAAGGGGACAGAATCTGACCAAATTCCAAAATAGGCAGGTTTGGCCACAACAATAATTATTTTTCCTTGCATGGACTCAGTCACCCACGACATGCCCAATGGTTCCAGCAAAGGAACATGCTTTATTTGGTTCAGGACTGCTCCTCTCCACTCCCATCAAGTTAGGCTCACCTCCCTGTTCCCTTTGGCTCTGTAGGTACAGCTTAGCAGAGAAACTGATGCCTCATGTGCTGTGGTGGGGACAGCAGTGTCTCCACAGCTGGCTGTGGCCCTGGCACTGCTGCAGGGGCCAAATCCATTTGAATGACAGCCAGATTTAAGAGCAGATCTCCTAAGGCTGATTGAAATAACCCCAGAACTGCAAGGATTACATGCCAGTAGGGAGGCTGCAGATCCATCTTTATTCAGAATAAATGCCATTGCTTCCCAAGCACCCTTATCTATCCCTCACACATACCTCTAAGATCCCTTCAAGCAGTGAAGTGCTGCTGCCAGGTGACTGCATACCTGGAGGCCACTTGGCACCAGGCAGCCCCTCAAGCAAAATTTGTCACTAATTTTTCTGCCTGACACACTTTTAAAAACAGACAAGTGGAGTTTTTTGTCTCAAGATTCCTCCTCATTTGGCTGGACATTGCAGAGGAAGGCTGGTCACCCCCTCCTAGAATACCATAAGAATAATCAGCAGCTCCCCTGAGTGTAATGAGCTATTTCTCAGATGGTTTTGTGCTCTTAGCACACAACCCTAATGCCTCAGCAAGGTTCTGTATGCTCTAAAACCAGTCATGTGCCTGCTGTGGCATTCCCTGGGCTCCTGCACTGCTCCCCCAAGACAGACCAGATTTCCCATGGCAGCTTGCAGCAGACTTCAGAAAGGAAAGTTTTGCTAAATGCAAGATGGTCATGAATAACACAGGGAGTTTAATAACCTGTGTGTTATTTATTTTGCTCCTAAATACAATCCATGCACTTTATTACATTCAAGGGTGTCAACTCACAAAATATGTCAAGCCTGGTCAGTTATTGCCCAATGTACAGTAAAGCTGTTTTCACTCATATTCCATGAGGTTATTCAAAATGACTTTAAAATGCTTACTGCTACAAGAAATTCAGGGGAAAGCTAACATCCTCCCTGTGCCCTTCTGTCTCCATTTGTCTGGCTGAATATTTGTCCTTTTGTACCTTCAGCAAAATTTCAGCAAGGTTTTTCATATATATCCTGTCCGAGAGCTGTTTCTGAAAGCCATTACCAGATGCATTTTTAAAGGTATTGAGAACAGGGAGAAAAAAGTAGATCCTCTTAAAAATATCTTCCTTTTGCAAATACAATTTCTGATGTCAAACTGTTACACCAAATTGGCTCTTTCCACATTCTAAGTTTTTAAACATAAGTCACTTTGCCTTCTGAATTTTTGTATCTCCCCCTCCTCCTCTCCTTTAATTTTAATGTAGAGGGACTGAGTAGCACTGTGAGAAAAGCTTAGGCTATACAATCACTCCAGATGATCAGAGGAAAGTTAAAATAAATGGAATTTACTGGTACTAAAATAATAAAGCTCAGAGACATCTAAACAGCATTCACTTGCTTGCTTAGCAGAACTAGTTATTTTGTGTATTGAAGTGACAGCCTTTCATACAGTGAAATAGCTTCACCTGTGCATTACTACAACAACTCTACTAAGCTGATCAAATCTATAGTGAGGTGAAATCTGCACTTAGGAGGAGATAATCCAATATGCTCTGTCTGCAGTCTGTTCTGTCATTTCCAGTCCAAAGGATAAAAATCCTAAAACACCCCATCAAGTCCCAGTGTGGTTCAGGAGGACATTGACTTGGTTATTAACAAAATTAGCTGGGGTACAGAGGCAGTGAGCCCAAGTGCATTTATTTATTTATTTATTTATTCTCTCTACAGGTTGCTGAGCGCGGGTGGCAGCTGGCAGTGCCCTGCATCACACGAGTCAGAGCAGGAAAATTCCTCTCAGCCCTGGCATTCAGTGCCCAGGTTCCTGCAGGATGGCTCCCACAGCTGACTGAGGGGCTGTGCTCCAGTTAGCACAGACCCTCCTGATGCTGGCCAGCCTGCAAAGCCAGATGGCAGCTCCTCCCTGGAATTTTGGGCCTGGGTACCCAGTGCAGAGCACAGCTTTTGCAATAGCCTGGTGAATGGCTCCCAAGCTTTATTTCAAATGCTCCAACCTCTCCCTGAACTGCAGCACTACTAGATCCAATCATACATCTGAACTCCACGGGGAAGAGATGCAGATAAATTCCTTTGCAAAATGCATAATCAACAGGAAAACAATGCATAAAACGTACTATAGGTGCAAAATATGTATAGACACATACACATAACGCTTTCCCCACCGCTCTCAGTGCACAGATATTAATGGTTCAGGTGATTAAAAAAAAAAAATCAATCTGCATGGCTAAAAGCAGTCACAGTGATCATTTACAGCTTCCACTGACTTCAGTCAAAGATACCAGCACTCTCAAAATAAGACTAAAAACTAAAATAATGCTGCACTTGGATGGATTTCGGTGTTTCAGATCTAGCAAGCTGCATTTGAAGTTATTTTCACTAATAACATAAAATCACAATGTCTGATATCCATTTTCATTGCCCTTTCCTATTAGAACACTGCTGAAATCAACAAATTCGTTTGCAAACACTCTGTCCAGAATCCCACCTTATACAACAGTGGTATATCTAATACAACAGTGGTATATCTAGTTAAACAGTGGTATACCTCAATTTGACTAACACACAATAACTGCTAAATACTTGGTTTTGCAGAGAGCAATCCACTACTATGATAACTGTAAATAGGGTTGGATGGGGCTGGTTGCACCACTTCTCCTGGCAGCCCACTCCCAATCCCCCTTTCCAAGGGTCTCTAGAGGACACCTGAGCATTTACTCCCTCCCTTCCCCTAATCCCGTTAGAATGTAACCACACCACTTGGAGAATGGAATTAACAGGCTACAACCAGGATGAGATGGGATCAAGCAACCAGCATTTCAAGGAGAAGGAGAAAAGATGAAAACAGTTTTCACTTTAAATCAGATAATCTATCCTCCACCTTGAATTCTGGGGGAAAAAGCCCAACCTCCTGATCTCGTAGTTAATCCTGTTCTCTCACCACCACCCCTTCCCAGCTATGGTGTCAGGCTTTTAAAACAGACTAAAACAGGTCAAAATACTCTGTCATGGTGAGACATATTCATCATCGCAGAGCTGGAATATTATTTCTTATTTCCAGGGACAGCTGGGGGTTTGTGCTAGGAAAATCAAGTACACAGACTTAAATTGTTTTCTAAACAAAGAGCCAAATCCCCCAGCAGTATTAGGAGATTCAGCAGTTCCCACTCCTGCAGCTCTGCTTGGAGTTGCTGCAAGTAAAAACTCAGGATCAAAACCTTTTCTCCTGGCTTTTGCTTTCTAGTGAAAATTCCTTGCTGAACTGAACAAGCAAGGAGATGATGAAGTAATTTGCCCAGAGCTGTCAGGCTGGACAACATCCTACCTTCCTCACCCTTCTTACTCCTGGCTCAGGGCAGCTTCAGCCACTTTCATAATTTTTTAAAAGAAAGAAATGCTCACTTATTTGAAAACAGAATTTGTAGGTGGTTTTGCACGCCGTTGTCACTGTGACTTATGTTTCCAAACAAGTGAAAATTAGGCTAACCTTTAAACCTTGCTGCATTGCCTGGCAGTCAAAACAAAATTGACAAAAAATATACTTTAATTTTAGCAGCCTCCAAGTGTGACATATGCCAGGTTCTGACACATGCCATTTTCCTGAGTCACCAACATGTGGCATCCTGCTGCTCCAGCTTTCACACACCGTGGCTGAGGGATGATGGAATGTGTCTGCTGGTGGCAGTAATAGTCTGGTACCCTTAGCAACATTGGGCAAACTGTGAACCTTTGCTTACATCAGGCCAGATCAATACAGCCATTATCAAGGGACATAAACAGAATAAAAGGCTGTCTCTATTGCATGAGTTAACTGCAGCAAGAGGAGAACATCCAGTTCCTGAAGGGCAGACTCACCAACCAAGCACAGGCAATAATGTTTCCATGGACTACAAGTCATCGGGGAGGATTAAATCTGCTCCTGCTGAGATTTAATTCTACAGTGAGCCCTTTTTGGGGGAAGTCATAAACCACCACAAATACCCTAGCAGAAGACCAATACTGAGATGAAGGCAGTTTATTTTCAAAAAAAACCAAAACAATAGAATAGCTGGGCTCAGAACAGAAATAGATTTTTCTTGATGCACATCTAAGTAAACAGCCTTCAAACAGTGCTCTGCTGATGGGGTCTTTTCCAGAGGTGACTACATTTCAGTAGGGGATAAACTGATTCCTAACTTGAATTTAAACTTCACAGGTTTGTCTTCAAGATATAATGAGACAGGACAGGATTCTGTTTCAGAGGGTGCTGTTGAAAATCAAAACCTAAATGCAAGATATTCTCACAGTTAAAAACGGAACTTTGAGGGGCCAGCCTATCAACAAAAACATTTAAAGCAACAACATGTTTAACAAAATCACATGATAATCCTAGCAGCATTACATATTATGTACATACATGCAGTGTTGTTAGTTGGGCAAAAGCACCAAAACTACCAAAACACCCCATTAAATTCCGTATATCAACACATTTAAAGGATTTATCTTGACTATGAGCTGGCAGGGTCCTTGTGGCCAAGGAGGTCCAGTGGGGTGAGCCTCAGCACAAAGAAGAAGTTCTGCACACTGAGTGTGACAGTGCTCACAGGGGTCTCAGGTTGAGGGAAGAGACAAGGATCTGACTCCAAGTTTCAGAAAGCTTGATTTATTATTTTATTATATATATTACATTAAAACTATGCTAAAAAAATAGAAGAAAAGGTTTCATCAGAAGGTTAGGCTAATAGAATAGAATGGAATGATAACAAAGGATCTGTCTCAGACTCTCTGAGCCAGCTGACTGTGGTTGGCCATTAATTAGAAACAACCGCGTGAGACCAATCACAGATGCACCTGTTGCATTCCACAGCAGCAGATAACCATTGTTTACATTTTGTTCCTGAGGCCTCTCAGCTTCTCAGGAGGAAAAATCCTAAGGAAAGGATTTTTCATAAAAAGATGTCTGCGACAACTGAGCAGGACAGAGCACTGGGTTAGGCTAACCAGGCAGGTTATGGATTTCCCTCTCTGGAGACATTCCAAACCCACCTGGATTTGTTCCTGTGTAACCTGCCCAGGTGACCCTGCCTTGGAGGGGGCTGGATGATCTCTGTAGATCCTTCCTAAACCTAAGTGTCCTGTGATATTATATACCAGACAAAAACACCAGCATGAAGGAGGGAGCAAACTTGGCACACACATGATTTTGCTGAGCTCCCTTTTCAGCAGTATCAAACACATTGCTGATTTTTCCTTCTTGCTTATATGCTCCATGGTGTGTGTTAACTTAAATTTTGCTGTTTATGTTCAAGAAACTCTCTGAATCTCCCAGATATACATTTATGGGAATCAAGGATTATCAGTCTTTATAATATGATCCCTCTTAAGAAATAATGAAATAATTATCAGTATTGTCTCTAAAGGAGTCACCCTGGAACACAAACAAGCAGCACAGAAATGAAGGAGGCAGCTCACAGGTTGGAGTGTCCCTGGCTTTCAGCATGCTCAGGCAGATTTATCACATAAAGGATGGTCAGATTCTGCAGCTCAGGCCAGCAAAATGACCCAGCTCAGTAATCCAGCTCTACACTGCAGTTTCCTATATGTCACTTCCCAGAAGGTAGATGACTGAGGAGAAAAAGAATTTTTTTTCTTTTTTCAGAAAGAAAATAATTCTTTTAAAGAAAACCACCTTACCAGCACAGGAATGGAGTTTTGAAGATATTTGGAGAAAGATTTGATATTCCAGATGCTCTCGTGAGATAAATCCTCTAAGCTCTTTTAGATCAGTCATTTTCTCTAACAGCTAAACCAGCAGAAGTTGGGGAAGATCAGACTTTGATGCCCATTTAGGAAAACCATGATGGATGATATTTAGTACTTTGTAAGTCAGACTAGATTATCACGGTGATTCCTGTCTGCTTTTAAAAACCTATTGATCCACTGGTGTCAGCACTGCAGAAGACAGCAAGCAGAAGCCTTCAAAATACTTTTAAGATGGGGACTATTGCTAACTTTGATGTGGTAAAATTCCAACATCATGATGTATCTCCTGACAAGAAGAAAATTAAACTTCTGTTAATTAATACATTAATTTTAATTGGATTTTTCACAAGGCATATAGTAATCAGATTCTGAAGAGATGACTGAATGCACCCACATAGGAAACATTGATCTGTCCTGTAACCCTAACTTGAAAGATTTAAGCTACTAATTCAGTTTTCTTGTCTGAGGAGCCTTTGCAGCAGGTTTGCATATAGTGGTCCTCTGGGTTTGGGAGAGTTTCTAAGCATAAACTGGGGAAGGAAGACAGTAAAAAAGCTTTAACAAGAGTAGGAATTAAGTCTTGTTCCAGTGCAGCTTGAGCAATGCTAGAAATAGGTCATATACATCATGGAAACCAGCCATGAAATATAAGAACTTGCAGCTATCCAGAGACTGATTAATGATTCAAATAAGCAATTTCTTTTCATAATTGCACTTAGGGAACATTAGAGACACAGACCCCATTCAACAGCTTAAAATGGGCTCTAGATCAAGAAAACATATGCAAAACTGCAGGGTTGCTGCCTGCAAAAGCCAGCTAGTAATGCTACCAGCATTAAGCCATTTTTTGATGTCTATAAAATAAAAGAGCAGTTTTTCAGGTTTAAGGAAAATAGGAACTCTGGAAGCAGCTCTGCTTCGTTACAATCCTCATAGGATGAGTTTGCAAAAGGAAAAGACTCTGGCAACCTGAAATCATAAAGGGTATCTATTATACTTTGCAGAAGGGAAGCAGAATTATCCGTTCAGCTCTAGTCACTCACTCTGTAACTAAAACCTATCTGCCTAAATATCCCCACTGGATCCATTAGTTGCCTTCCTTTCAGCTGTGAGGCAGTTGCTCTGTTTTCCTCACAGGATTCCTGTTCTCAGGCACGGGCTCTGGTTGACACAATAAACCAGGCACAAAAAATAAGCAGTGGAGAATCCTGTCTACAGGATTTAATACTATTTTGGAGTGGCATATGCCAAGAAATCAGTGGGCCCATCCTATACCTCTGCATGTTGTCACAAAGACAATGCAATAATGGCCTCCCCTGAGGATAATGATCTTTTATCCAGGGAAATCATATAGTATGTAAACGTTTCCCATCAAAACACAGTTTCACTTCTTTTTCCCCTTCCTTTTTTTTTTGTATGGCACTGAAAAGTAACTCCACTAAAACTCAGATGTCCCCAGGCACCAGAATTGGAGGGATGCAGAGGTACACAGGACAGAACAGAGCCCTCTTTTAGGCAGAAAAAACACTATTGATTGTTCACAAACCTGATAGTGCCAATCCAGCCATCAAACAGCTGCTTTAATCAGGGAATAGTACAAGAGGCTGTGTCAGAGGAGCTGTCTTTTCTTTGCCATGCACAAGCTCATGAAAGAGCAGCCACACAGATCCCTGGATGTGGGCAGCACAGGATGTTTAAGGAAACAATGCAACTAAAAGCAAAAATGAGCAAAAAAGCTCTGATCATCCAAGAAAACTTGGATTCTTCACTTCTTTAAAATCATTTGGTTAGAAATTTACCAGTGCTTTTCAAAAATTCAAAATAGGCAACAGGTCGATTGCCTTTATCTTCATGCTCATCAAACCCCTCAAAAAAGGGTAGCAGATGTATAAATTCCACCTTCAAAAATGAAAACTCCCATTAAACCACTGTTATCCATGTTATCTGACTTGTCCCCCATAAAGAGCAGCTCTAATTTGGGAATTCCCTTTAGGCTCCTCACTGTGAACACCAAAACAAATAACTCATTTAGCTTTTCTGGAAAGACCTTATTTTCCTTGAGCACTTCTTCTACATCTTGATCATCTATCAACCTTATAGACCTTCAGGCAGGCTTCTTGCCTCTGATGTGTTTGAAAAAGTTTTTATTATTAGTTTTTATGCCTTCAGCAAGTTATTCTTCAAAATTGTTTTTCTCTGCTATTATTATGGGTTTGCATTTGACTTACCAGAGTGTACTGTGGTTTTTTTTTCCTTAGTTCATTTGGGCAAGACTTCAAAGGGTGTCCTTTAAAGCTAATGACCTTCTTCAGTCTAATAATCCCCTTTGCTAACTTCTCATGTAACCTTTTATAAGTTTTGGAGGTTTTCAAATAGGTGTAACACACTCTATAAAGGTAAAACTGCAAAAATGCATCCTACAATGGTGATTTTATATAGCTGCCATGTCACCCCAAAGTGTTATTTTGTTCTGTTTTGCCCTTTTAGCTACTGCTTTTAGATTTCTTTTCCATTTTATGTTGGCCTCCTTTCAGAAGTATGTGCCCTTCTAAGGTCTTTCTGGTTTTCATATTCCATCAGGAATGATGAATTTGACCATGTTTATATTTATTATTATGGAATATTTCTATCTTCAATCAAGACTTAATCCTCACTAAGGGATAAATTAAAAAAAATACTCTTTTCTTCCGGGCTCTTTGATTTCTTGCTTCCAGAAGACATAATTTTTAAAGTCTATAAATGTGGTTTCTACATCAATTTTAATCATGACCCTTAATTAGGCCCTCTCATTACATTCTTTGAGTCCTCATTGCTTGTGTGGCAATTCTGAGCATGACAGTAAAGTTGCTTAGTGCTACCATTCCATTTTGGCATGAAATTTTAATGCACAGAGATCGTGGGATTTTCAGTACTTGTTGATACAATTCCATTCCCTGCCTTTTTTTTTTTTTTTTCTTCTTCTTTTCTTTTCTCTTTTTTGCTTCTGATCTTTCTTTGAACTGTAATGTCACTCCTCTGCTGGCTTGGTTCCCTCTGTTATTAGTGTATAATTTTACACTGCTATTCCAGTGCTGCCTGATTGAGATGCTATTATGTCAATATTCTCATTTAAAACCAGCATTTCACTTTACCCATCTTCATTGCATGCACTGGGCTAATTGTCCACTGGCTCTATTACTGCTATCTCACACCAGTAGAATAGCATGAACAGACATAGTTAGGTCAAACACTTGGCCAGCTGTCTCTAAATCATTTTTGAATACTAAGAGCTCTTTTGTATTAAATAAAAAAGCCCTGGCAGTGACTTTGCCCCTGTGTCTTAAAAGGCAAATGCAATCCCAGGGAAACGGAACAAAGGGCATGGTCCCAACACCTTGTGAAGTGGGGAAAATAAAATGGATCAGCTCATTGCAGGCATTTCCACTTGCATCCTGTGAGCAGCCCTGGCAAGAGGCAGCTGGAATTGAGTGCTGCATTGTGCAGGAGCTCATTCTCCTCAGTGCTCAGCAGTTCAAATGCAAGCACTGAAGCAGACTTGGCAGTGACCTTGGCTCTGACCCACTTTATAGAAGCACTTGGGGAAGGAGCAGAAGCAAAGGGGGAGTTTTTCATAAGTGGCTAAAAAAAAAAATAATATCTTAAACTCCCGTGTCTCACTGGAAAACTGAGAAGGGGAGGAGAAACATGAAACCAGAATTACTGAGGAGGAGCTTAACGATATCTCCCAGACTCAAGGAAACTCTCAATGCAGCACTGAACATGTCAGCCACTCCCTGATTAATGCTACTTAAAATTAAAAAATCCAAAACCCTCTCTCCCCAATGCAGATGATAAGAGGAATTCAATAACATCACATCTGTAAAAATTACAGAATGTATAAGCAGGAAGAGGATGCAACAGAAGGAGAAAAGAATCCATGCTGAACCCCTCTTGTACAATCAGTCCAAGAAAAAAATACATGTATTATATAAAGGGAATGTTTTCCTGCATTGGCAAGGAGTAAATTCTTTGAAGAGATGGCTCTGATTCATCAGCAGGGGGCTGGCAGGTGCCCCCAGAAAAATAGAAAACATGGCTGTACGTCTTCAAAAAACTATTTTAGGAGACACTATTTCCTCAGAGGGATATTTGAATTGTGTTCAGCCCCCTAGGCACATCCCAGGAAAATACAACCATGTTTTGATGGTAGAGAGGATACTAAAGCTTTGATGGATAATATTTTGATCCAAGGTAAAAGAGAGGAGTTTGACTAAAGGCCCTAAAGAGCCATGGAAAGAGACTGAGATGCTGAGCTAAAACTAAGAAAGCAACACCATAAGTTCCATGTAATAGCAATAAAACACCTGGAAGAGAAGATAAGGTGTACAGTAGATCACTGCAAAGTGGAGGTCATAACTAACATGCCTGCCCCAAACAAACTGCAGCAGCTCACAGAGATTCCTCAGAGTGGCAAACTCCTGAAAAACACCCAAAAAAATCCCCCAAAATTTCCACAGAATAGCAAACTGGAAAAAAAAAAAAGGAAAAAAAACCCAATAAAACCCCCCAAAATTTCCTCAGAATGGCAAACTCCTGGAAAAAAACCCCAAAAAATCCCCCAAAACTGGTTCAGCTGTTTAGAGCAGTACCAGAGGTACTACACACAGACACCCCACATCACAGAGAGAATGCAGGAAATAACAAAACCTGTGAGAATATCAGAGTTGAGTAAAGGGACACTTATCTAGAGATATTATAATGATCCACACATTAATTTGTCTGCAGTGCTTCATGCAGGTGTCTGGGTATCATGGAGAACAGCTTAGAAGTGTCAGGTACAAATGAGAACTGGCCATTTCTGTGTTGAAAAAAAGAAAATTTTAGTCACTGGGATTAGAACATTTCATTCTATTTTGTGTTATTGGTTTTATCTGAAACTGTTCCTATTCTAGATAAAAACATTATCAAAAGGGATAGTAAAAAAACTGTTCAACCTAGTCAACCAAAGAAACCAAAACCTGTGTCAGAGATTACCACCATGAAATGATTAGCAAAATGATTGAGTGCAAACAGAGAGAAATTTTGTATCTGTAGACACATTTCAGACTTGTTTCCTGGAGACTCTGGAGTATTTCACAAAAATACAGTGGAGCATCATCCAGAGCTAGACTGTGAACATGCAAGTGTGATCAAAACAAAACAAAACCAGCCAAAAAGCCAGTCTAGTTTATATGAAATGTGATTTATAATTTCAAAACACAAATTTTACTCAGCAAAAAATAAGACTATTAGCACTGGTTGGCCTGAATAGCACTCCCTTCCTTGACTATCACTTTAACAAGGAGTTCACAGTTACAGGTAGAACTTCATCTAACAGTGTTAATGATTCCTAAAAGTTACCAAATAAATTATATATTCACTTTTATGAATATACTTCTTTATGAAGATTTACATGTTGAAAACAAATCAAAGGGAAGGGATAAAAATCATAGATTAATTTGAGATGAGAAGGAAATCTGTAGAGTTTATTGAGTGTATTCAACTGCCTCAAAAGGGAATTAACTCTATCTTAACCTTTTTCCAATAAATACCTGTCATAAAACCCTCCAGTGGCAAAGATTCAGCATCACCAGCAAATAATCTGTTCTAGTGTAAAACCAGCTCTGCTATTTGCAAGTTTCTTTGAATACTGTGTGTGTTTAAAGGGCTGTGGGAAGAAAGTTGCTAAGATCAGAAGCTGCTTCACCAGGTATGAACACAGAACATATTACTAGATCAAGACAGAATGTTTACTCCAGGAAGCACAATTGTTAAAATTGCATGAAAGGAACTGAGGAGTTCTTCTGAACGCTCACTGATAAGATTGCTTATCAGAAAATGCCATAGCTAACAAACTGATCATGCACACTGCCCTTGCTTCTGTCAGCAGATACCAAATTTATCCTTATTTAACAATGAGTGGAGTTTAATGGGAATACTTTTAAACAGCCTATATGAAGTAGAATGTCAGCTAGAGCATTAGTAATTCTGATTATGCTGGTCCAACAGGAAGATGTGAAATAGTCAAAATCCGCAAGCTTTTGGTGGGTACATTAGACTGCTAAATTACAGCACTGAGAGAAAAGTTGCCTTTGCTCCTGTTCAACAGGAGAAGAATGATATTTTCAAAATACTGAGATTTACACTTCATTCAACAGGGACTTGCAAGAGAGAAGTGGTACAGGGCACTCCTGCAACACCAACAAAGTGGCACAAACATGAAGCATTGCCTTAGCAAATGGACACAGGGCTATCACAGCTGAACACACAACTGCATGAGCAGAGGGGAGCCCTCCTCCAGTTTCAGAAGGAGAGAAATAAGAGGCAGCACATTGGCCATTGTGCCTAAGAAGAACTCAGAATAACATATACTGTATTATCCCAAGGATTGTTGGCAAAAGATGATGCCTGGCAATGGCTGTTTTGATATTGGAGTGAAAACCATCAGGTACAAATGACAGCCCAGGGTGTCTGATACTCTCTGAGTATCGCTTCCTAGTGGGCTGTTAAAATTCAAGATTGAGTTAAAAATGATTATTCACTACTACTAAGTTGTTTAGTAGAGGAAAGAAGTGAAAGAGCTCTGCTAACAGCAAAATGGAGCCAGGTAGTGTGTGATGCTACAGAGCTCATTACCCTGTGTTAATCTGCTCTGACTCCCCACACCAGATGATGCAGACCTCAGCTGATCTGTTTGGCTCCAAGTGAGTTCTGAGCAACACCAAACCCCAACCCACAGCCTTTCCAAACATTTATTAACATCCAAACTGGCTTCAGCTAGAATGAGAATGAGCTTATAATTTTCCAGTGAAATATTTTCGAGTTTGCTGCTCCGATTTATAACAGGAGCAGGGGAGATGATGAGGGAAAAGAAGAGTTTTTGAAGAGAAAACAATTGCTTGCAGTCATTCAAATGTTAGATTAGAAAATGCTACTTGAGGGCTTATAGCACAAGAAACCTAAATGTACAGTTTTGATGAGAAAACCTTGCAAAATCTGTTGTTGTACTTTACTTGTCAAATATCCAGTATCACATTGATGGTAATACTAACAACATCATTTCAGGAGATGAGTGGAAGCAGAGCCTCTGAGATTGACACACTTTACAGGACTGACAAAAATAAAATTTATGTCACTCTGCTAGCAAAGCACACATATCTTGGAGACCAACTGCATATTTCTAAATGTGGAGCTGTCTGGTGAAGAACGTGGCACTGTCCAAGGCAAAACAATGTTGATTTGGGATAGTTGCAACCTGCAAAATATCAGTTCCAAGATTCTATGTCTATATTCTGTGACTTAGATTTCCATAAAAACAGAATGCCTCTCTCAAAATATGGCAGGGATAAGAGAAAAAACAAAAATCCTGATTTGTTTCATGGCAAAAGTTGAGGATAATGGGGAAATTGGGGGGTTGCATGTGCTGCACATGGAGCAGTCCCACAGCACCACAGCTCCTGCACAATCACAACTCCTCTCCTTGACAGTGCACTCCAAATGGTGCTGAGGATATTCAGCCCAAGGAGGACACCCATCAGCCTCCAAAGAAGGGTCTGAGGAGAGATTATAACACAAACCCAGTGGACTGTATGTTCAATAACTTTGGAAGAAAGCAAATATATTCTCTTTCTGAAGAGGAACACAATCATCTGCTGAAGAATCCAGTTACATTGACTTACCAGGCTAATTCCCCTGTACTGCTTGCCCACTCAAACCTACCTGGATCAAAAGCTGGGCCTCCTCAGAGACAGGAAGATTGGAAAATAATGATTTTGTTCAAATCTGAGCCTGCACACAGGATCTTAAAAAAAAATCCTCAAAAACACAAAAAGTGTCATTTACCCTTAAATATCAACCCTCCCCATGCCTACAGTATTGTGTTTACTCATCCTGCCTTATTACTAATGCTGCTGTCAGCAGATACCCCCAAAGCCCTCAGGCTCCTTCCCTCCCTCTTTCCTGTCCTCAGCAATTGCAGATTGCCATCCTCTATCAGCCAATTCGTCAGCCCTTGTGGCAGATGTCTGTGTGGTGGATCTAAAGGTTCCAGCCCAGCAGATGACTCAGAGTTTAGCATGCTGGGGCTTTCATTTTGCATTGAAAACTTTCACCCAGAATAGTATTAAAAGTATGCAACATCAAGCACTCCAAAGTCAGGAATGGATAAAGAAAGGTCAGTTTTGCAGAAATAATTTAAATTTTAGTATATACGTGCATGACAAAGGAGATGCTAATTAAGAGGCAAATCCATTAAGTGGTAAGTTGTTTTTTTCAGTTTTGGATGGGTCTCTGGCTCACTCAGGGCACAAGGTGAACAGCATCTAGCAAAGGAATCATTTGCTTGTAGGACTCCAGCTTCATTTCAACAGGAGGCGGAAAACAGAAGAAATACAGAAGAAAGATCACAAACTCCAGTGTTGAGAGTGCTTGGGAGCCCTGAATCCCATGTCTGCATTTTCACTTGGGAGGAGCAAATGACTTGAAACAGATTCATCCCAAATGGTCAGTCACAGCCTATTCCTCGTCTCCTAGGTCCTAGGAGGACCAAATGACAGAAATAGTCAATTCCAATCTTCCATGCAGAAGCAAGGGGTAAATACAAGACAGTGCAGGTATCAGTCTTTGCTGAGTGACATGAAATAAATCTGATTCCAGGCATTCTAAACCATCTATCACCAATGAGTAGGTGTGATCATAACTGCTTCCTATCCACACAAGGATGAAACATTTGTCTCTCAGAGGGGTCCCTCCCCAGAAATAATCCACAGCTCTGCAATGCTCCCAAGGTATAGCAGTGAACAGAACAAAGGAGCCCGCAAGGAGATGAACAGTTTGTGTTCAGAGCAGGATCTGCACAGGGCACAGCAAACACAGGACAAGGCTGCACAATGAACACTGAAGGTAAAACATTGAGTAGCTGCTTATTGTGTGGGAGTTTTCCTTTGGAGAACTCAGTGAGGGAGAGGTCTAGAAGGGAGAATAACACCAGCCTCTGGGGGAAAAGGCCATAACACAATGCTCATAGCAAGGGGGCTGAGCTGACAGTGAGTGCACTCACTAAATCTGTTTTTAAAGGGTGCTGGAATGGCTCACATGAACATGCTTTAACAAACTGCAAACATGAGCCATCTGAGTTGGTTTAAACAATACATTCATGCTCTGAGATCATTCTGGTACCTGCTCCAGCACAGACAGGGAAAACATCAACAGGTATCAACTGGTGGAGTGATGGGAAGACATTGCTGGCTCAAGTATGGGCCGGAAAAGGGCTTGGGAACTGAAATAGCCCCAGCCAGCAGCACATGATCTAGAGGAGACTATCACTTCAGTCTCATCTGCAAGACTGATACCACTAGAAACAGCTGAGAATATCCCCTCACTCCATGTAGGTCAACATGATGGCACAGATCATCAGAGTTATTGAGTCAAAGTCAGTGGAGATCAAAATTCTTATTGTTTCTCATTTCTCAACCCATCCATTCCCCCCAAGGGCAATGTGGTCCTTATGGAATCTGAAACACTTTAAAAATAAAATAAAATAAGCTCACTTTGTAAAACCCAGAAGAACAGTGAACCACAAGTGCTGTGGATTATTTTTATACAGTAACTACAGCAAACACGCAACCTTGGAACACTCAGTGCTGGAATCTCTGTGGCTGTGGCATTGTGCGTGTGCCTCATACCCACTTCACTTATTTCTGTGTCACTCATCCTCCCTGCTCCAGAATGAACTTTTTTTCAAAGGAAGGAGCTTATCTCCCGTACTGCAGAGCAGCGGAAAAAATCCTCCTATGCAGCAATATTTAAAACATGGTTTTATGGTCTTACGGCAGCTAATTTTCCTTAAGTGATTTAAGGGAATGAATACGTCTAAAAGTCCTGCACTGAGCTGCTCTGCAATGGCAACATGAAACCAAACTTCCCCTTGCTTTAAACAACCCAGTCTTCTGCGGACAGCCCTTCACAGCAGATCTTGTCTGCAATGGGAGGGATGAAGGTTATTTTTTTATTACATAATTCCTCAGGGAATTGGGTTTTGCATTTCATTTCATTTTCCCCAGTGTGGGAAGACTTTAGATGGGGAGGGGGTGGCAGGACAGATGTGTTCCAATGCAAAATGCCTGATGTGACACGGTTTGACACCAGCTCTCCTGCAGCAGGTCACCTGTGCGTGCAGCCAGCCATCCATCACGTATTAGTCATCTGAAAGTAACATTCTACCCCTGAAAAGCACCTAACATTTTTAGCTGCCTGAAGGGATTCAAAGCAGGTTTTATTCCGGCACTCTGTCATAACTCAATAAGAGCAGTCACTGCTAAAGCAGTGCAAGGACAGCGCCATGGCACCTGGCTTGTCTCCCCCTTTTGTCCCAGCACTTTGGGTATGGTCTTTTCATACCAATATTACTGGGATCACAGGGAATAAGAATTTGGTATTTCCTGAAAATAACAGTAATCCCATATACTGCATTGCATTGCTGAGCATCCCTGAAACTGCCAGAAAGGCTGGTGTTGACAAGGCCAGACAAGAAGGTTTTTTTGGTGGGTAGCTAATTCACTAAGAGATGGAATTCTGAAGAGCAACCTGAACTTTGCTGGTACTTTAATAAAAAAAAAATTCTAAAAAAGTAATTTTAAAAAATTAAATAACTTTGAAAATTAAATGTTTAAAAAGCTCCCTTTTCTTTCCCTCAGAAAGAAATGAACTGGAACTGGTTCATCTCAGGTTGATCACTGGGGAGAGTGGGAGACAGAAAAATGGAGGAAAAAAAATTTCCATTTCAGATTAGCTCTCACCAAACAGTTTTGGTTTTGATTTTTCATTTTAGCCACCATAGCAAATTAATTCATTCTTCACACATAGGACAGCTGGAAGCTACCAGAATTTTCAAAGATTCCTTAGAATGTGATGAAGCTGAAAAGAACTTCCCCCTACCTCCAAGAATAGCTTTACTTTACTGACAGTGACTTTTCATAATTTCAGGATTCGTTGCCTTACTGGCTACAAGCACTTCCCTACACCCAACTTTCTTGTAATGTTTAAAGGCCTCTTCATTCTTGGGAAGAAACCTCTTCTTAAAGCAATCTGCATGCTCATTCCATTGACTAGAACAAAAATTATTTTGCTGTTCGAGGTAGAAAACAGAGGAAAGACCAGGCTGGTTTCAAAGCTCCTTTCTGTGCCTTTCCATCATCATCATCACCACTTTAATAGAGCTTAGGAGCCTCGGTCAGAGGCACAATGCACAGTGCAAGGTGCTGCAGAAACTGAATAGAAAGACAAATTCTGTGCCAAACAATTAGTGGTCTAAGAAAATATTTTTCATGCAATTGGATTCCAGTCCATATGTAATGATCTTATCTATCACCCTATCTTCCTTGTACCTAAAAACTCCTCTGTACAGGTATTACTGGAAGATAAAAAGTCTAATTAAGATGTATTGGGAAAACCAGGAGTTAAATTAAAGGAGGTCTTATCCTATACATGATGTAGCCAGGGGTAAGAATCCTCTTTCTTTATTAGCAAGGCTAGCCAGGTTCTTTTTTCACAGAAACAAAAAGGAAAGAAAGAAAAAACAAAAGGAAAAATTAGCAAAACTTCAGGGGCTTAAAGATTCAAATTCCCTCTCCATTGTGAGAAGCAAAAAGAAAAGACAAATACCAGGAATACTATAATGAAAAAAATAATAATCTATAAAATCTCCTCTTATTTTTTGGTAGTGATTTTTTCCCTACCCATATCCATTTTTTTTTCCCCAGCAGTTTTTCTTAGGTGCCACGTTCAATAATCCTTCCGCGCCTTGATGTCAAACATTCAATAGCTGTCTGCCTCCCTCCCACTCCTCTTCTCCATATTCTCCTCAATCCATCTCCTCTGATTAGCTAAGATTTCACCTTCAAGAACACCTCTGCTTCTCTGAGTGAGCATGAGCGTGTCCGTGTGTCTTTATATAATATTTGCAAACATTCTCCCCCTCCTGCCCTGCACACCACACAGCCACCACTGCCAGAGCCCCGGATTAAGCATTGCTGCCATTCCCTAATTCAATTTGGGGGGCCTGCTGTTTTGAATCCTGCTCAGAGCATGAGAGCAGCTCAACTGAATTTAAGCCCTGCTTTCAGAATTATTCCATAGTTAATCTGAGCTGAGCATCATTCCACGCGCTTTCTCCTCCTCTGGTGCTTCCCGTGGCCAAAGCCCGGCTGTTCCCTGCTCTCCTGCAGTGGAGGGGTGGCTCCCCCAGCACCAGGGGGGCTCAGCAGCTGTGTCCCCACTCACCGGGTTGTTGTACATGTCGATGATGAGCTCCTTCACTCCGTGCAGGGTGGGGTGAGCCCACGGAGAGGGATTGGCCCAGTGCCGGTTCAGGTCGAAGCCCAGCAGGGAGCACCTGCACACACACACACACAAAACAGACACGGAATTAGCAGGGCTGTGGCCTCTCCTTGGATCAGATGCAGAATTAGGGTTACATTCTGCGGCTGAAGTAGTTAAACGTTGGTCTCATGGGGGAAACAAAGCAAACCCTTCCCTGAGGAGAGCCTGCAGCAATGGCACCTCTCAGAAATAACATGACCAGCAGAATATCAACTGGAATATCAGCTCCGGCCATTCAGCCTTCTCCCTTCTCCACAGCCTGTGCTTATTGTATTCTTTGCCTTTCCCCAGCTTGGCTGTCACCCTGGTTTTTTTTAAGATTTTCTAAGCCTTCTGATGTTGACGTTCTTGTAGTGAACTTTCTCACACACCTTCTGTAAATAACTCATTGTCTTGCATTCCTTTATGGAGGAAGAGAAAGTTGATGGACTGTTGGTTTGACCAGTGTCATTGGAGAGGTGGCACTGTCACCCTCCAATCCGCTGTCACTTTTGGAAAACTATAAATGTTGGAGTCAGAAAATAAACTTCCCTTTTTTTCTTCACCTTGAGAATAGCAGTGTGAGCTTTCGTGTCCTATAGTGACAATTGGCAGCCTGGAGCAGCCTTGCCTGACCTTGGAGGTTGCCTTCTCTTTGGAGCTCAGGCTGAGGGTGATTCACACACTGCACCACCAAACTGGACCTTCAGCTTGTCCTCAGACAGGCTCTGACTCAGCAGGGCTCTTCATGATCAATGGCCATTAGGTTTGTGCTTAAGGGATTTAAAGCATGAATATCATTGTTCCACTAACCCCGGGCCTCTGTCTCTTCCCCTCCTGCAATTGCCTGCACAAAAGTTAGCCAAGCAAATCAACAAGTTAAAATGATTATTGGCCATCAGATCCTGTAGGCGTTGGAGCATGGATGCCACCTTGGCTTCTCCTTCCTGCCCTGGCTCAGGTCCCGCCCAGGACACTGTCCTGACTTGGATTCTGCTGCTCACAGCCCCACAGAGGAGCATCCAAATTCTTTGTGGGGCCCCACTGAAACTCAGGAGGCTGTTGACAGAGTGAGCACTAAAATTGAAAATTTGAAATTTGAAAAAGAAATTAGAAAGCTGGAAGTGGCACAAGTAGAAATCAGATACGTTGCCTACTGCAGAGATCACCTAGAAAACCTTTGGCTACTGATACATGCAGGAAGAGAACTGTGTCATCTCAAGCTAAGCTTGGGATGAGTTGGGTAAACTCTTGCTCAGGAATTCTGTAGAAGATCATACAAATAATACAAGGCCAGGTAGAGATGCAACTTCTTCTATAGTTAAAACAAACAAACAAAAAAAATCAACCTTGCTGCTAAGCCTTAAAGCTTCTTGAGAAAAGAAGAGCTTTCATTGATCCCATGTCTATTACAAGAATGTCTGTTCAGCCTTAATCTTTTAAACACACCTATGCAAACTGGAGATTCACTCCAGCAGTGCTATCCTCTGACCAAAAAAAAAAAAATCTAAGAATCTGAAGACCCAAAACATAGGTTTAATTGGCAAAGAGAAAGGAAAATAAAACTAACAGCGGTGAAATACTCAAAAAGGTGAGGGGATGAAACCAGAGGATGAAATTCATTTCCAAACCTGATGAAAAAATATTTTCCTATGAACCAAAGGATGCAAAATTAATGTGACATTCTTTTGTAAAAGTTCCTATGGGTATCTAGGCAAGCAGGAGCTGCACTGCTCCTTGGGCTGACACAACCCACCCATCAGCTCTGGGAGCTCAAACACCCAAGTGCAGCCCTGCAGCCCCATCACTGCTGCCCTGGGTGCCTGCAGGGGTGCAGAAGCCACCTCCTTGTCGTGGTGGCCACTTCTCTGCTTGTATAGAAACCAGATGGATTTTTTTTTTTCCTGGACATTTTAAGCAACTACAATTCCACAGACAACTCAGAAAGTTTCTGCCATCCTACTCTACAGCATACTGTGTCAGATTTCTCTCTCTCTCTCTCTTCTTTTTGCCTGTATGTAAACTCTCTGCACTCGGCTCTACTAAATCCTATCTTCTTTTGAACTTATAGACATTAATAAAAACCAGAAGTACTTCCAGAGACGCAGGTGGAATTACACCAGGATAAAACTGGCAGAAGAGCAGAATGAGAGGAATGAGTTTTTCATTTAATAAAAGCAGAAACTGCCATGAGTTTTACTGTATTTTGGCACAGTTCCCAAGAAAACAACATCCTTACTGTAGAAAAACTTTCTTAAGAGCTCAGAATCTGAACCAAGATTTATATACTTAATGTGTCACACTTACATTTTCTTTTAATAATATTTAATACCAGAGAAAATGAGCATACTGTCAATATTAAATTTGGGGGTTGGGACTTTTTGGATAACTTTATCTAAGTCATCCCCATAGAGAAAAGAGGTAAGTAATACTTAATTTTTATAAGATCCTAAGTAAGGCATTGTAATTTGCAGAATTTTGATGTGTCAGGAATGTCTGGTAAGAGATGAAGCTCATAGTTAATTTAAAACAACAAGAACAGTTGAAAATAGTTGTCCTTACTTGAAAAGACTTCATAAACAGAAGGAAGCAACGTTTAACAAACAAGTTATTCATTTGGGAAGCTCCTCTGAGCTCTGTTTAATAGGAATCCAAATTAATTTCCAAATATCATTTAGCTAGTCTTTGATGTGGTATATCACATATTTATCAATGTAACAACAATTAATTAACTTTCTGATGTAGGCATTACTATTTCTCTCCAGTCTGGAAACAGTGTAATATTTTCTCCCCGCTTCCACTTTCCAAGTCTTTTTTCTTTCCTTTTTTTGCCTAAAGACAAATTTGTATCTACCACAGCCTCTCTTTATTCATCTGCTGCAAACTTGTGGCCTCTCTAAGGAAACATCAAGTTGTGTTCCTTGGTACTTCAGATTTGATTATTGACTCTATTGCATGTGGAGCTGTCTCCCAGAGCTCACGTATATCAGGACATGGCCAAAACACACGGCGAGCGTCTCCCACGTGCCCATTACAGATCCTGCATTCATTTCATTATCTTGCTCCCAGCTGATGTGATCTCCCCCATGGCTAATGCCTCCAATGCGAGAGCTTGAACAGGGTAACTTTAAAATTGCATCTTGCGCTGCTTTTTAATTCGCCCTCCCAGTCTTAAACCAGCTAATTTCTGGAGCACTTTCCACTGCTTAACTGTTTGCCTGCTGCTTCAAACACTGGGTAGGCAAAGTAGAAATGCAGATATGCTCTGGAAACAGCAGGTCTGTGGTGGGAAACAAGTATGTCCTAAAATAATACATAATCTCTCAATATTTGAGACCAGTGCTTTTACTCAGAGTGCAAGTGTTGCCATTTGCTTCACTGCAGTTCCTCACATGGCTCTAAGTGTTCCCCTAATTTAGAAAGTGCCTCCAAATCTGCCCTATACAGATTAGATTTATGTTGTGCTGTAAATAAACTAATGTGCTCAGTATAAAATTAACAAGGGGGGAAAACCTGCTAAATTATATCAAAGTACTGCTTAAGGATGCTCTTAGAAGGGGGACACAGAAGACAAAAAATCAGGAAACATTACAGACTCCAAGAGGTACAAGGGAAGACAAAAAGATCTTCAGGATTAGTGAGGGCTGGGACAAGGGCACTGGAGGATACCCCATTCCATGAGCATTAATGACCATGCCCATGAATGCTTTTATGAATGTGGCAGGTCACAATGCCACAGAGCCTGATGAGAATGAGGTGTTGGCACAGACTCTTCCAGATCAGGAAAAAACAAAGAATAGATAGCTACAAGCAAAGTAACAACCTGTAGCTATTACCTGATTTTGGTCTTCATTCCTACTGTAAAAACCTAGGATTTGGTCACGTAGTCATTGCAACAAAAATGACATGTATGTAATTTAAAGCATTTAAGCTGATAACCATTGTTTGAATTTTGGATTATGCTTGCTATAGTTTGCTAGATGTAGAGACCACATGCTGTGCTTCTGCTTCGTGGCTGAATGTTCATTTAAATCAGGTTCTGTGAATATTCTTGTTGAATTAGAATTCGTGTTTCACCAATGTTTTCCAGCCTTTTCCTAAAATTTCTGTTTTCTGTAAATAGATAAATTTATTACAGTGTTTATAAATTTACATAAACACAGTGCAAATTCAGTCAAAGCAAATGAGTTTCAAAATTGCACTGTAAACTGAA